>NC_047503.1:4894469-5229469 GCF_902827115.2 Pseudochaenichthys georgianus | reverse complement strand
GACCAGACCCGGGCGACAGAAGCTGGCTTTGGGGACGTGGAACGTCACCTCTCTGGGGGGGAAGGAGCCGGAGCTTGTGCGGGAGGTGGAGCGTTACCAGTTGGATCTGGTTGGGCTCACCTCTACGCACAGCGTTGGCTCTGGAACCTTACTTCTGGATAGGGGTTGGACTCTATTCTTCTCCGGAGTTGCTCAAGGTGTGAGGCGCCGGGCGGGTGTGGGGATACTCACAAGTCCCCGGTTAGGTGCTTCGTTGTTGGAGTTTACCCCAGTGGACGAGAGGGTCGCCTCCCTACGCCTGCGGGTTATGGGGGGGGAAACTCTGACTGTTGTGTGTGCTTATGCACCCAACAGCAGTTCAGAGTACACGGCCTTCTTGGAGACCCTGGAAAGAGTCCTGTATGGGGCTCCTGAAGGGGACTCTTTAATCTTGCTGGGAGACTTCAACGCACATGTGGGCAATGATGGAGACACTTGGAGGGGCGTGATTGGAAGGAACGGCCCCCCTGATCTGAACCGGAGTGGTGGTTTGTTACTGGACTTCTGTGCTAGTCATGGATTGGCCATAACAAACACCATGTTCGAACATAAGGATGCTCATAAGTGTACGTGGTACCAGAGCACCCTAGGCAGAAGGTCCATGATCGATTTCGTTATCGTATCATCGGACCTGAGGCCGTATGTTTTGGACACTCGGGTAAAGAGAGGGGCGGAGTTGTCAACTGATCACCATCTGGTGGTGAGTTGGGTCGAGTGGCGGGGGAAGCCTCTGGATAGACCTGGTAAGCCCAAACGTGTAGTTCGGGTGAACTGGGAACGTCTGGAGGACCAAGTTCAGGAGGCCTTCAACTCACACCTCCGGCGGAGCTTTTCGGGCATTCCTGCGGAGGTTGGGGACATTGAACTAGAGTGGTCGGTGTTCAAAGCCTCTATTGCCGAAGCCGCGGCGGGGAGCTGTGGTCTCAAGGTCCTAGGTGCCTCAAGGGGCGGTAACCCTCGAACCTCCTGGTGGACACCGGTGGTCAGGGAAGCCGTCCGACTGAAGAAGGAGGCCTTCAGGGATTTGTTATCCCGGGGGACTCCCGAGGCAGTTGCAAGGTACCGACAGACCCGAAGGGCAGCAGCCTCATCCATGGCCGAGGCAAAGCAGCGGGTGTGGGAGAAGTTCGGAGAAGACATGGAGAAGGACTTTCGGGCGGCACCAGAGTTGTTCTGGAAAACTGTCCGACACCTCAGGAGAGGGAAGCAGGGAACCATCCAAGCTGTGTACAGTAAGGATGGGACGTTGTTGACCTTAACTGATGGAGTGTTAGGGCGTTGGAAGGAACACTTTGAGGAACTCCTGAACCCGACAACTCCGCCCTCTATGTTAGAGGCAGAGCTGGAGTATGACGGGGGATCAACACCAATCTCCCGGGGGGAGGTCACTGAGGTCGTCAAACAACTCCACAGTGGCAAAGCCCTGGGGGTGGATGAGATCCGCCCAGAAATGCTGAAGGCTCTGGGTGTTGAGGGACTGTCATGGTTGACACGTCTCATCAACGTTGCGTGGAAGTCGGAAACAGTACCGAAGGAGTGGCAGACCGGGGTGGTGGTTCCCCTTTTTAAAAAGGGGGATCAGAGGGTGTGTGCCAATTACAGAGGCATCACACTACTCAGCCTCCCCGGGAAAGTTTACTCTAAGGTACTCGAAAGGAGGGTCAGGCCGATTGTCGAACCTCAGATTAAGGAGGAACAATGTGGATTCCGTCCTGGTCGTGGAACGACGGATCAGCTTTTTACTCTCGCAAGGATCCTGGAGGGGGCCTGGGAGTACGCTTATCCGGTCTACATGTGTTTTGTAGACTTGGAGAAGGCATATGACCGAGTTCCCAGGGAGTTACTGTGGGAGGTGCTGCGGGAGTATGGGGTGAGGGGCCATCCAATCTCTGTACTCCCAAAGCGAGAGCTGTGTCCGGGTCCTCGGCAGTAAGTCGGACCCATTTCGGGTGAGGGTTGGCCTCCGCCAGGGCTGCGCTTTGTCACCAATCCTGTTTGTAATATACATGGATCGGATTTCGAGGCGTAGTCATGGGGGAGGGGGTCTGCAGTTCGGTGGACTAACCCCCTAAACGCACCAGGAGCGTCTGCGCCGCATTACGTTGCGGCTGCGCCACGCTGCGACCTCCTCCTGCGACCTAACACACCAGGCGCGTTTCAAAACGTTGCAGAAGCGGAGCGTCGTGTGTGCAGCCTCGCAGTTCTTAATTAACTTTAAAACATTAATATGTAGTTGTTACCTTCCACTCCACAAACTGCAGCGACTAAAAACCAGGCCTTGTCCTTTCTGATGTTGTCCTTGTAAAAAGCATTGGTTACATCGTATAACATGGTGTGTTTCTCCACTTCCATTATGAACACCTCGTCGTCCATTGTGCGTATCGTAGTGGAGGTGTTGTGATGAAGGAGGGGGGTCTGCTAAATTAGTATATATGCGGGATGGGCCTGGCCCGGATGCTCACCTTTCCACTTCCTGCGAGGGGGGGGCTGCCTGCCCGACCTTACCTTACGGCTGCGCCGCGGCAAAAATAGGATTCATCCTAATTTTAGAGAAGCGCTGCGCCGAGCCGCTTCTGGGACGCGTCTGAGCCGTAACGCGGCACGTGTGGTGGAATAGCACCCATTGACTAGAGTGGCCGCGATCCTTACGACCACCACGGCGCGGCCGTAACGCGGCGCAGACGCTCCTGGTGCGTTTAGGGGGTAAGGATTGCACCACTGCTTTTTGAAGATGATGTGGTTCTAATGGCTTCATCGGTCTGCGACCTTCAGCACTCACTGGATCGGTTCGCAACCGAGTGTGAAGCGGCTGGG
The DNA here is from genome assembly GCF_902827115.2 of Pseudochaenichthys georgianus. NCBI lineage: Eukaryota > Metazoa > Chordata > Actinopteri > Perciformes > Channichthyidae > Pseudochaenichthys > Pseudochaenichthys georgianus. The sequence goes on along the minus strand of NC_047503.1, from coordinate 5,226,616 downwards.
ATGAGGATCAGCACCTCCAAATCTGAGGCCATGGTTCTCAGCAGGAAACCGATGGACTGTCCACTCCAATTAGGGAATGAGTCCTTACCCCAAGTGAAGGAGTTCAAGTATCTCGGGGTCTTGTTCTCGAGTGAGGGAACAATGGAGCGTGAGATGGGCCGGAGAATCGGAGCAGCAGGAGCGGTACTGCAGTCGCTTTACCGCACCGTTGTGACGAAAAGGGAGCTGAGCCAGAAGGCAAAGCTCTCTGTCTACTGGGCCATTTTCGTTCCTACCCTCACCTATGGTCATGAAGGATGGGTCATGACCGAAAGAACGAGATCGCGGATACAATCGGCCGAGATGGGTTTTCTCCGCAGGGTGGCTGGTGTCTCCCGTAGGGATAAGGTGAGAAGTTCGGTCATCAGGGAGGGACTCGGAATTGAGCCGCTCCTCCCTCGCGTCGAAAGGAGCCAGTTGAGGTGGTTCGGGCACCTAGTTAGGATGCCACCTGGGCGCCTCCCTAGGGAGGTGTTCCAGGCACGTCCAGCTGGGAAGAGACCAAGGGGTAGACCTAGGACCAGGTGGAGCGATTATATCTTTTCGCTGGCCTGGGAGCGCCTTGGGATCCCCCAGTCAGAGCTGGTTGATGTCGCCAGGAAAAATAAAGTTCTCTGCTGGAACTGCTACCCCTGCGACCCGACCACGGATAAGCGGGAGAAGATGGATGGATGGATGGATCATCCGCATAACAATGAAAGTTTACAGAATGATTCCTTATAATATTGCCTAACCGAAGCATATATAATGTGAACAAAATAGGTCCGAGCACTGAGCTCTGTGGCACTCCATGGCTAACTTTGGTTTGCGTGGAAGATTCATCGTTGACACGTACAAACTGAAAGCGTTCAGATAGATAGGACATAAACCAGCCTAAAGCAGTTCCCTTTATGCCAACTAAGTGCTCTAATCTTTGCAATAGGATATCATGGTCGATAGTATCAAATGCAGCACTGAGATCGAGCAAGACAAGAATAGAGACAAGTCCCTTGTCTGAGGCTATTAGAATGTCATTTGTGACTTTAACCAGAGCTGTCTCTGTGCTATGATGTGTTCTAAAGCCAGACTGAAAATGTTCAAATAAATCATTGTTTTTTAAGTAATCACACAGCTGTTTTGAGACCGCTTTCTCAAGAATTTTTGAGAGGAACGGAAGATTAGAAATAGGTCTATAGTTGGCTAAAACCTCTGGATCGAGGTTGTGCTTTTTAAGAAGCGGATTTATCACTGCTACTTTGAATGATTGTGGAACATAGCCTGATAATAAAGACATATTCATAATATTTAATAAAGAAGTGCTAATTAATGGAAAAACTTCCTTCAACAGCTTAGTTGGAATTGGGTCTAACATGCACGTTGATGGTTTAGAAGAGAGAATCATTGAATTTAATTGTTCAAGGTTAATGGCTGAAAAGCATTCTAGTTTAATATCGTGTAATATTAGAACTTACGTTTCCGGGAGCTGTTAATAACACTATAGGCCTACTGGTTAAAGGCAAGAGGTCATTAATTTTGTTTCTAAGAGTAACAATTATATTGTTAAAAAAGCACATAAAATCATTGCTACTGAGTGCTATGGGAATAGAAGGCTCAATCGAGCTCTGGCTCTCTGTCAGCCTGGCTACAGTGCTGAAAAGAAATCTTGCATTATTCTTATTCTCATCTATTAATGAAGAGTAGTAGGCTGCTCTCGCTTTACGCAGTGCTTTCTTATATTCATTGAGAGTAATATGCCAAATTATACGAGATTCTTCAAGTTTAGTGGAACGCCATATCCTTTCAAGTTGTCTCGACTTTTGCTTTATTTTGCGGGTTTCAGCATTATGCCATGGAGCTAATCTATGTTGTTTTATTTTCTTCTTTTTCAAAGGAGCAACAGAGTCTAATTTTATTCGCAGCGCATCTGTAGCACTATCAACAACATGATCAATTTGGGGTGGTGTACATTTTGTATAAGTTTCCTCCCTTACATGCAGACATGCTATCGAGTTAAGTATTGGTGGAATCTCTTCCTTAAATTTGGCTATAGCACTAACAGATAGGTTTCTGCTGCAGGAGCTTTTGACTAATGCTTTGTAGTCTAGTAACAGTATTTCAAAAGTTACTAAGAAATGGTCGAATAAAGCAGGATTATGCGGTTCGACTAATAGTTGCTCAATTTCAATACCATAAGTCAGAACAAGGTCGAGAGTGTGATTATAGCAGTGGGTTGGTTTATTTACACTCTGACAGAAACCAACAGAATCTAATATAGAGTTAAATGCAAAAGTAAGGCTATTTTTATCATCGTCAACATGAATATTAAAGTCACCTACGATAATTACTTTATCTGTTTTAAATACCAAAGTTGATAAAAACTCAGAGAATTCTGATAAGAATTCTGAATAAGGACCTGGTGCACGATACACTGTAACAAATAAGATTGGCTGCAAAGTTTTCCAGGTCGGATGTGTAAGACTAAAAACTTTCAAAGGAGGTATAATTTAATTTTGGTTTAGTATTGATAAGTAAACTTGAGTCAAAGATTGCTGCAACTCCACCTACACTTAGGCCTACCTTTGATGATCAAATCACTTAAACACAAAGTCCATCCTCCTGTCCTTTTGGATGAAGTACTTGATGCAGCTGATCCTTTGCCACTCCAGTTTATCATTGTAACTCAATCTTGAAAATGACTCGGTTAATAATTTTGCAAACGATGTCATCACTGAAGTGAGACATCATGAACGAACTTATGCTAATCATAAATCTATCGATCATAAATCTATCGATTCGATTTATGATTAGAAAATAATAAAAGTAGGGCAGACATGTGGATATTATCCGGCTGAACAAAACGTGCATTTATCTCACAGATTCGTTTTCCACAGACCTTATTTCTAGCTATTCTCAAGGATACTGGTTTCCAAGCCAATATTTCAAGGATGCTACGTCATTGAGTGCCGCAGAAGGACTGTTCCAATCTCCAGCATACTTGGAATTCCACCGAGGCCGCGTCCTTGGTTTGGGGGAAATTTCTAGGCTGCACCAGGGGCGGCGCAAGGGGGGAGCTAGGGGGTGCTGAAGCACCCCCCAGGATTGTCAAAGCACCCCCTAAGCACCCCCAAGAAATATGTTTTTTTTTTTTTTTAATTAATTATTATTATTAAATGAAATTAGAAAAATGATTGATTACATCAATGCAAATGTGAAACAAACAAATGTTTGACCAAAAACATAAAGCCAACACAGGTGATATGAATAGGCCAATGGCTAAATTACTTTGTGACACTTGACTGAGTTACTTCCTGTTAGCTAGAGCGCCAAATTATTTGCTAACAGCAAAGTGAAAAATTTATCGTTTTTTTGTCCTTAAATGTTTTGTGTGCGTGCGCGAGCGAGCGAGAGAGAGAGCTCGCACACCGGTGGGTATCTACCGGAGATCGTTGTGGTTAGCATCTGGTGCTAGCTAACCAAGCTAACGGATATAAGTAACTTTTTCAACATCAAGGTGGAGGGAGAACTCTCTCCTGTCAGACTGTGTGTCTGACACCTCAGCTCAGGTGAAGTAAAGGGCTCTCACGTGTTTAGATAGTTTACTTTAGTCTAGTTATCTCAGTGGGTCTCAAACGGTTTGTTTTAAAAGGGGAGTGATTTGTAAAATATCTATAAAGAAATAGAAAATCTGTTTACAGTTCTGTTTCATATGGGTGTTGAGAGATGAATCCATAGATCTCTTCATTTTGCTCTCAAAGTGCACCAGATTGATGCTTTTAACTTTAATATTTAAAAAACAAATCTTCCCTGGGGAGCATGCCCCCGGACCCCACTAGAGGAGGTGAGGACCCTCCTAGAGGAGGTGAGATTCACTACCCACTTGTAAAAATAGCACTTTACCCCTGCTTACACCTATATGCCGTGAGCTGATTATCGAGCCTTCATTGTAACAGTCGCGGGTGCACTGTGTGTGCGTGTGGGGAGTGTTGCAGTAGAAAATGCAACTGTACCGCTGGTGCTAGAGAAGAAAAAAAAAATCCTTTAAAAAATATCATTTTTTGTAAATCCTTAATGTTTGAGCACCCTCTATGAAACGTCAAGCTACCCCACAGCACCCCAGAGAAAATCTCTGGCGCCGCCACTGGGCTGCACATGGGTAGACTTCGTGTCCTTAAAATCCCCACAATGCTTTGCGCACGGACCAATTTCAAAAACCCTTGCGGAGAATGGCTGAACCGACGCAGCACACATTTAAATGTAAGTATGTAGTGGCGTAGAACATGTGTTGGTAAATATGTTACTTTGTTACATTTGCTTGTTATCACCAAAAATGTGAAAGTAAAGCAAGTTCATAATTAGATAGACATCATGAGGTATTTATTTTCGGTAGGCCTACAGTTTATGTTGAAACCGTTCGAGAGAGTGGCACACTTGTTAGCCTGTTCCATTCTTCTTCGTTTTTCGAAGCCTTGGCTTGGAAGCATACTTGCTTTGTTTCTGAAGGAAGTGACTTGGAAGAACGCGACTACCAAGCCAGCATCCTCGCGATTGAGAAACACCCAGTGTTCGTGTGTCTGTGGCCGTTTCTCAATGAAAATCTTCCACGGGATTGGTGGAACCCGTTAACTAACCACTGAGCTATACGATGGCCCCTCGTTTGGTGTTGTAATGACGGTGGACAGGTATAAATCACAAGTTTAATTACAAATATAAAATATATAGCCTACCACTATCACAAAGACTGCCACGCTATGATTTCATTTAGTATTTAATTCAGAGGCCTGTGGTCAAATAGGAAACAATATCACATGATTAGACAATTGTATTACTAGGCACTGACGGAAGGAGATGATCATTAACTGTTGTCTATCTTTGCTCTAAAATCTCTGGTGCTCACTGGAGTTTACTGGGGACGGTGAAGGCCATAACATCATTTTGATATTGATCAAACCATTTAATGAGCCATTTTAGCATGCATCTAGATTTGTTATGTCTCCCACTTCACGTAGGTTTTCTAGGGTTCCTATTATGCATTTGAGGGTTATATAGGTTTTCTATGCATGTAAATGGTCAGCAAAGGCTAACATCCTAAAGTGAGAGTTTATCTCCCACACACTCCCCCCCCCCAGCCTGACACGCCTCCATTGGACTCCTGTGTTTAATTCCATAACATAGTGACATCACTATTTAACACTCACACTTCTGGCTAGCGGTCCAACAAATTGTACGTGATAGGCTAAAGGCACGAACACACCAGGTCGATTATCGGCGTCGGTGGGCATCAGGCCGACGATGAGCGTCGACACACCCTACTCAGATTGGTGTGTCCCGCACCGTCGTGTCTTTTAAGCCATGCCGACGCCTTTTCGGCCTAAAACCCAGCAGGGCAGTCGGCCAAAGGCCATCGGCCAAAGAAATCACTTTGATTGGCTGTTCAGCTAGCGAATCAGTGCATGAGAAGCGAAACGGAAGTGAGGGACCCAAACAAACTATTAAGAAGGCAAATCTGAGATTTAATTTAACTCCAGCTCTCGACACAGGAGCTTCTCGTTGTAGAGTGAAAATGGAACGCACACGCTATTTGTTGTTTGTTTATATCACGCAGTCTGTTCTTCTTCTCTCGGTTATCACGCAGTCTGTCTTCCGGTTGTTGCCTCTTTTGAATGAGGAATACACACTACCGCCGTCTTCTGGTATTGCCACTCACGCATGCGCAGTTCGTACGTGCTTCTTGGCCGTCAGCTGAAGTCTTTGCGGTGTGTCCCAGTGCGACTGTTGGCCAAGACGCAGAGACGTGAGGCGACGCAACAGTCGGGGGTCCGTCTGTGTCAGTTCTTTGTTGTCAGATTGTTGTGTCCGGGCCTTAAGGGGCAGGACATTTCCGACAAATCGGTTGACCAATTACAAAGAAGCTGCCGAGCTAACCAATCAGAGCAGACTGGGCTCTGGTTTCAGACAGAGGGTGAACAGAGGTGCTGCAGCACAGGCAGTATGAGAACAATAAAGAGCTTTTTAAACAACAACAAAATAGGAATTTGGTGGGTGGGGTGCTTAGAAACTGATATGTTGAATGTACTCTCGATGTGTAGATGTTTGTTCTCTTTTTGTTGCTTTTGTCAGTAATTGTGAGACAAGAAAGCACGTTGAGAGTTGTTTCACTTCATTATCGGGGTTCAGTTTTCGGTCACCAAGTTTCGTTATTAGTAAATAGTTATTTTCCACAGAATGACCATGCCCTCACACAAAGCAGCACACTGCATCCCGCCTCACGCCCTGACCCGGCTGGCACGAGAATGGCTGGCAGAGGACACACCGAACTTTGACCCAGCGGGTGCTTGTGTGGGGTCACAGGAGGTGGAGGCCAGGCTGCTGTGTAAGACCCCGCACAGCATCCTGGCAGGGAGCCCCTTCTTCACAGCAGTGTTCACAGAGGTCGGCTGCACCGTGGACTGGGTGTACCAGGAGGGAGAGGAGATTGGTAGGCATTACACAGTGTCTTCCAAAGCACCAATATATTAGAATAGATGTAATTACAAGTCCCTTGCAAAGTCTCCAATAACAAAAGACGCACCAGTAACGGCTCACTACAGACCGTCCCGCCCCTAAGCTTATCACGGAAACAAAAAGTAGGGCCTCTCTTATATCTTATTTATACACCACTGTATTTATATTATGTATTTCAATGTGCACACTTTTACTTCTTAATTGTAGAAAAAATATTTTATATTATAGAATTTGTCTTTCTTTTATTGTATATTTTATTTTAGTATAGTTATTTCATTTAATGTTTTTCTGGCACATCTCAATTCCTATGTAAGTTTTTATATGTATATGTTTTCTTTCTTTCTTTAATTCTAAAATAGGGCAACCGTCCCAAAAACACTTCCACCCGGATAGATAAAGAGTTCTATTTTTGATTTTGATAAAAATCCTATGAAGTTACGGATTGCATTTTAAAGGCCTTTTTAAGAAGGAGCATTGCAAATAGTCTGTGTTGCATCGGTTTAAGCAGCAAACTCTCTAAAACAATATGCACTGTCAATCCTCCATGACTCTACCCCATGCAGGCCCAGGTGCCATCACGCTGACTGCCATTGTGAAAGGCCCAGCCAGGTGCCTGCTCTTGGGGGAGCGGTCTGCTCTGAACTGCCTGGCCCGGGCCTCTGGGATCGCCACACGCTGCTCTCAGCTCCAGGCAGCAGCAGCAGAGAGAGGCTGGCATGGAGAAGTGGCTGGGACACGCAAGACCACCCCGGGCTTCCGTCTGGTGGAAAAGTACGCCATGCTGGTTGGCAGTGTGTCCATGCACAGACAGGACCTGAGTGGAATGGTGATGCTGAAGGACAACCACGTGTGGGCATCAGGAAGTATCACACAGGTGGGCAGCTGCACCACAGATCCAGTTATCACTCTGAGACTGTATGTTCCTACAGATCATTACAAAATATCCACCATCAAATATTAAGCTATTGAAGAAAAAGCTAAATTTCCTTGCAATGGTATCACTTAAGGCCAGTGGTGGAAGAAGTACTCAGAGATTTTATTTAAGTAAAAGTAGCTATACTACAGTATAAAAATACTCTGTTACAAGTAACTGTTAATCAAATGTACAAAAGTATTGGCATCAAAATATACTTAAAGATGTTCTTATACATTCCAACACTTGCTTGAGGCAACGCAAAATCAGGCCAGGGTTAACTGGTGGGGGACAACCTTCCCCACTTAGTTCCCCACAAAGCTACTCAGACCAGAAATCTTTCAACTCAGACTTCATTTTGACAAATCTATAATGTTTCATTGTCCCATCTTGCACGGTTATCACACTGACAAAATCTGACCACAGACAGATATACCGTAAATACACAAAGAACCGAAGACACAAACACCTCCTCGGTGGTAGTTCCCTCTACAGCAGGTGTCTCCAGGAACACATTTTGACTAGATGACACGCACAGACATACTCACAAGCTAGCAACAATCCCTATGTAGCTGATGTGGCTGACATTTTTTATTTGTGTATATATATAAATACCATTCATTATGTATGTAGTTGAATTGATGTAGTTACAGTTCCTAACTTTTTGAAGAGGCCCTAATATGCTTTTTGGGGGTTTTCCCTTTCCTGTGGTGCAGGGGCGGATCTAGAAAAATATTCATGGGGTGGCAAGAGGGTGGCAGGAGAATTTGAGGGGTGGCATCCCCTGGCAGAAGTATATGCTGATGTAATCACGGTCATATAAATCAATGTTAACTTGGAAAGCCACAATATTGATATTTTAACTCAATAACATTAGGTGACATTATTGTGGCACATCAGTAAAGCCATAACTATATAAGGTGGCAGACGTAATTTAATGAATTTTAACTGAATGAGTTGGTTTCACTCTTAGGCCAGCAGGGGTACCAAATCGCAGACTGCTGCAATAAGTACATTAATTAACCGTCTCATCGATGTGTGTCTATATGAATATGATAATATTAACAATCATATTATTCCTATCAGCTGTCAATCCCTTTTATGATTCACATATTCAGTGTTATTATTAAATAAACTATATTTCTTGGAGGAGTTAATGATGAATGTTCCTCAAGATGCTTGCTCACCCTCCTTCAAATTTGAAAGACAAGTAATTACTATCATAAATCAAAAGAATCAAAAGAACAGTTCAGCGCCCCACAACTTCATTGCAAACAGTTACAACCTTGACTTTACATCAGAAAGAACAAACATTAAAGAAGTGACTAACTGCCTCAGTTAGGGTTAAAAAACGTGTATTCAGCTAAAACATATACATCGCTGCAGCTATTATCCAGTGGAAAGTCCTTACCTACTGGCCTAGTTAAATCAAAGTGGTTACTTTCTTTTGGCTGCAGTGAAGTTTTACACACCGTCTTATTTGACTTTCTCAGGACTTAAAACTGTTTTTTGGGGGCAGACCCCCACAAAGAAGGAAAATATTATACACACGTAAGGTCATCATCTTAACAGTTTATTATGCTCATCGACTCATCCGTGAGCAGAGCATCAAGTTGGCATGCCTATTACAGCTGAATGTGGCGTTTACCATCTTGATCAGCAAAACGCATCACAAACGATTTAAAGCTATGGTGCGTTTTGATTCAATGCTGAGTACAGCCAAACTTGACAGGCTCTTCTCTGTCATTGTAGACCGCAAACAGTGGCGGCTCCAGAGTATTTGTGTTGGGTAATCTATAGGGCTAACCCATACAGTGGTGGGGCTCAAGTCAGTATTTGCAATGTAATTACATTCACGCTCCCCTTGACAGTGAAACGCCACGTGTGAAGTTTAGATTATTTCCCTGTCTCAATCCAAATTGAACTGTATGAAATAAAAAGGCACGTTTGTCTTGTAGTAAATAAAAAGGGCGACCTGTAGCCAATCCTGCAATTTCCCCACATGCTGAAAACCCAATCCCTTCAGGGGGGTCTGGGGGGATTGTCGCCCAGGAGATTTTTTGAAATACTAACATAAAATACACATTCTGGTACTCTCTTGAGAAGAAAAATAAATAAATCTATTACTACACGACATATTTAAAAAAATGAATGCCATTTTAGTTTTTTGTTACTTTGTTCTGAAAGCTGAACCTGCTGCTCCTCACAGAGAGAAGAGGGAAGAGGCTGTGTGAATTACTTTACATTGTGGATAAGGGTAGATAGCCCCCATTGTTCTGTGTGTCAAAATGAAAGACAGCCCACACACCTATCAATCATCAAACCGTGGGGTCTTATTTCATTACGTGTTGATTTCTATCAACACGTAATGTTGTATCGATGTATATAGAGATGTACTACCGCAAAAGTATTCTCCGTCGGGACTTCCTGCAACAACACCACGCTGTTATCTTGATTGTGATTGGTCAGAAGGTCGTCTTCTATTGAGAAGACGATCACTACGTGACAAAAGTTTTCAAAACCGTTTCTAGTCTTCGGTATTTCCAGACAAGTGGCTACTGAAATCAATCTTACTAACTGCTGTCAGTGCAATTTACTCCGCGTGAGTTGGCGGACTTTATTTTGCTTACTTTAACATCATTGTTCATGGTGGGGCTTAGGTGGGACTAAGGTGGGGCTAAGGTGGGGCTAAGCCATTTCTTGGTATGGCTGTAGCCTACCCCAGCCATACCCTGACCCTGACCGCAAATACCTCATTCCTTCCATCTACTTGGATCCAAAATGCTTCTCGTTTTGCGCTGTCCCCCCGTTCAAAGGAAATCGCCGCCAATCATATTTCCAAGATCGTGCCAGGGGGGGGAGTGGTTACAAGGCTCGCGTCTTGTGCTGCATTCACTTGCACTCGGACATTAGAGATTTTCTCTCATAAATGTCCGATGAGCCACAACTTTTCTTTCAAAACAAAGCTGCCAACTGGGGTGGCAGCTGGGGTGGCAAGGCATTTTTCTGAGGTGGCAGCTGCCACCCCGTGCCACCCCGTAAAACCGCCACTGCTGTAGTGTTATACTGTATACTGTTATACTGTAGGTTTGTGTGCAATGCAAATGGTCTGCAAAGGCTAAAATCCCTGAGTTTCTCTCCCACACACTGTTGTTTTTGTTTAAAGGAACAATACTGTTGTAAGACTTTCAATAATGTACTAAAAAACACAAGGTGAAAAGGGCACAGCCTTCCTCTTTGCAGTGTGTTTCTGTTTAATTGCTGTCTTGTGGGTAATGTGTTGCAATCAGGTCATCTTTTGTTTTAGGACGTTTGGTTTCTGTAAATGTTAAAAGTGAAAAGGGGACCTAATGCAGCTATATTTTTGTAAAATCAAAGTTTCTGTTTAGAGAAAAACATGTTTAAATACCCATCTGCGCTTGTTTATCTTAACTCTAAATATGGAAAGTTGTTTTGCCATGTGCAAATTCTCATCGCACATACAAAATAATTGAAAAGATGAACTTGTTCTAGTAAACAAAGTCAACATGTGATATTACAGAGCGTCAGTACTGGCGCTACAGGAAAATAAAAAATTAATTAAGAGCAGTGAGTAAACCTTTCAGAGTCGGAGCACACCCAATATCATTCTCCAAAGTATATTATTGTCTTTATTAGGACCAATAGTATTTCAATAGCCTGCACACTTAATAATCGTACCATTTGAAATAACTAATAATCTTAATTTGATCATAGGATCTCCTTGTGGTTTTCTTGAATTTAAAAGCGTATCTATTATTTGTTGGACAAACCATCCAGGACGTACAATGGTAGGGTATATTCGAAGGAAATATATCTGCATTTTTCTTGTTCTGAATAGTTGATTTAACTTATTGTATGTTGCTTTAGATAGAAATGTAATCAGTGTTTTGAGGGTAACTTTGACACATGTATTCCAATACAATTACCAGTGACATGTAAAACAAATGATTAGTAACCTAATCTGAGTCTCACATAATGTAACCTGATTACTTCCTGAAACTTTTGGATTACCTCAATATCAAATGTAAAGCTTAACAAGCTGTTTTTAACTTCAGTCTATGATGAAAGATAACAGAACAATGTAACCTTAGAAAATAACAAATAAAGACCTTTTTAAACATTATAGCATTTAAAAAATATATATTTGAGAAAAAAAAGTTCAAGTACGAAATCCATAAAGACATTGCAGGCAATAGGTCTACCTATAATATAACAATCTTTATTTTATATGTATTGTAACATTGTAATCCTTCTAGTGAGCCCCACTGTTTTTTAAATGTACCAGTAATCTGATTACGCCTCCTTTGAATGTAATTGTAAAGGGAATACTCTCTCAGCCTGAATCTAATGTAAGGTTATCTTGGATAAAGTGTCAACCACACGTAGAACTGTAAAATGTCCCAAAATGCAATGGCTATTGCGAAATTGTAACAAGAATAAGAGGAAATGTGTCCATTTATGGCTTCCTGCATGAGGCCCAATGACACCGGTGACACGAGTCGTGAAGTCGGGTATGCTCACAAGCAGTAGCGTAGGCAGAAATGCACTTTAGGGTGAGCCTGTAAAAAATAGGGTGGGCCAGATTTTTCTTCTGCGCATCAGAAGCTAACAACAATCCCCGCCGGTACCGGTGGCAGATTACTTTTAGAATACTTTTGGAATACTTTCTTTTTCCATAACAGATGGGTATGTTTTGGTGAACAGGAGACACGTATTTTACTGTTTTAATGGCTTATAAAGAGCACAAACACAACATCTTGGTGTCACAGCTCTCTCATCTGCACCCCACATAAAAAACATCACCCGGACTGCATTCTTTGTACTGTCTTAAAACCTTTCCTTGGAATATGTTATGAATTGTAAGGTGTCCTTGGGTGCTTTGAAAGGCGCCCCTAAATAGAATGGATTATCATTATTATTTATTATTATTATCTGAAACGATGTAATAACTTTTAAAACTTTTTCCAGTCACTTGCCCCATGCATTCAGCAGCATCAGGCCATTCACTTTGATTTTATCCCGTTATAAATGTCATCATTTCGACAATAAAGAAATGCAACATAAACCGTATCTTACACATTTTATCTAACCATCTCCGTTTCTAACTTTCAATATATTTTGAAAGAAATCTCTCTCATCTGCGTGCGGGGGCGGGGCCTCACAGACACGCTGCATCTCTCTCTCGCTCACAGACACGCTGCAGCGCAGTGCAGTGTGCACACAGTTCTGCCGGTAATGAATATTGCATTTTGTGAGGAAACTTTTCCACCAATAACTCCAATAAGTAATCCAAAATGTATTCACTTCAGGTTTACGAAAGTAACTGTAATCAGATTACTCGTTTTTCAAATGTAACGCCAGCTGAATACACTTGATTTTTGTATTCTGATTACGTAACGCCGTTACATGTATTCCGTCACAACCCAACCCTGTGTATATCTCTCCGGGCTGTCCACCAGCAGATGAAAAACACCCACCTCTCCGCCTCTTCCAAGGGACGAGGGAACCGTGCGGCAGAGTTTCCGTTACATTTTTTTTTCTTCTGACAGCCCAGCAGCAGGAGACGTGGGGAGAGGGAGACGTGGGGAGAGGGAAGCGGGGCTATTTCATTGTTATCAGAAAATGATCGTATAGATCGCTGCTAGATGAGGGCAGTGGGAGCTCTTCTTGGAGTCTGGCTTTTTTTTTAAAAACCAAAGTTCATCAGTGAACTTTGAGCCATCATTTATTTTGCAGGCAGCTTTCTGCCTCTCTCACGTTATTATGGCGCGCGCCGGAACCAACAATCAGTTTTTACCGTAAATGAGTTCGGTTCAGAGGACAAAGCACATACAACATTAATTAAACTCGATATTTGTTCACCTAAATTTCACTTTGAATGCTTGGATATTCTCAATGGGTGAATACATTTTTTATAATAATAATAATAATAAAAAAATAATAATAATTAAAATGACTCAGTGTGGGCCAATGAGTAAACTGGGTGGGCCTGGGCCCACCCTGGCCCTATGGTGGCTACGCCGCTGCTCACAAGACGTTCAACACAACAGATGTGTGTGTGTGCAGGCTGTGAGAGAGGCCCGCTCAGTGTGTGGCTTCAGCTCTAAGGTGGAGGTGGAGTGCCAATCGGCAGACGAGGGCCGAGAGGCGGCCGCAGCAGGAGCAGACATCGTGATGCTGGACAACTTTCAACCTCAGGTGAAGAATACTAAACTCACACAAGCCTTTGTCACTTTGAATTTTCATTGCCTGGTTTCCACTCACTCTGCCACTTAATTCCACCCCCCTTCTCCTCCCTCCTTCTCCTCATAGGAGCTCCATGTTGCAGCTCATGTTCTGAAGGAGGAGTTCCCAGCCCTGCTGATCGAGGCGAGTGGAGGAGTGACTCCAGAGAACTTAGCTGTGTATTTCTCCCCACATGTGGACATCATTTCTCTGGGCTGCATAACACAGGGCTGCCCAGTTGTGGATTTTTCTCTCAAGGTTCAAAAGCCTGCTACACCCCAAGCCTTCTAGAAAGATAAACACAACAAGTGTGATGTACAAACAGTCCCACGATGATTCAATTAGAAAATGTGAGCGGAAACTTTTTTAACATGTTCATTTATTTCCTTTCACACCTGCAATATCAGTGGTTTACTGTTGGTGAAACTTTAGAAGTAGCTCACATCCTATTTGCTCACTGTGTCCTCAGTCATTTGATAAGCATCAAAGCTTCTTTTGCAGCACGATGACTGGGTTTTGTCAAACTTGAAAAGCTAAAAAATGGAAATATGCATTCCGATAAAGGAGCACGTTTGTTTTATTGATGAGCAGAGATCTTGCAGACATACAGAATAAAAGGGTATTTAAGGTCAATTGATCTGTATTATTATAATGTACCTATAATATGGAAACAAAAAATGCTACAGCAACTTTTCTTTTGCAGAAGAAATAATGCCCTCATTATTATTTTCCTGATTTTGTTACAGAGGTAAAAAAAAACACAGTACATTTATTTAAAAAAGGTGAGGCTTATATATTTTTGAAAACTAGTTATTTCTTTATCAACTGATGACATGTTGCCAAATGATCCACTGAAATAAATAGTATTTTGTAATATTTGTAATATTAGTTACTAAGGTTTCAAAGTAAAAACAAAAAAGAGAACTTATACACAGGATAAGAACTGATTAAATAGTGCAGAGGCAAATCTGATTGAAAGAGTATTTCTTTCTTATTCTTATACTGGCACATTGCTTAGTCTTATACCATTCTAATGAACCATTCCTATTTTACAAAATGTTTGAGATTTTCAAGAATCAGAGCACACTGTTCTTGCAGTTCTCACAGCTTTCTCCAAAATGTATTGAGCCAGATGTGTTTACTCAAGTGTCCAATGTCTTTAACATTAAAGATCCTGTTGTGAATCAGTGTTTTTCAATGAACCCCTCTATCTTTATTCTGGGGTACCTTTTTTCTGAAAAGCACAACAATTTTTTTTTTGCAAAACAATGGCTTTCGGAATGACTAAAGAAAGAGGAAGCACAGGGGAATAGAAACATTTAGCTTAGAAGCAGTTCAAGCAGAAGTGTCACAACCACCTGTTACGGAAACGCCCTCTTTCACGAAACACACAGGAAGTATGATCACATGTCTCAGACACCAGCAGCACACAGCAGACAGAGGGTGAAGGATGCATGGGCGACGTCGCATCTTCCTCACCTTCATGGTGGCTGCTGGTAAGATCTAAAATGTTGCTTTTTATTAAAGAGACTGTATTAGTTCAGAAAAGGACAGATAAGGTTTCCTTTCGGTGTGGGGAAAAACCAGAAGTTCATTTTTAGACTAAAAACCTTGAGAATGTTGCTTGATCTTCTTATTTTGGGAGAAGAAACAAGTATTGCAATTTTTTTTAAATTGTTTTTACTTTATTATTATTTAGTATTATTGAATGTTAACTATACAGATGTATTTGATTACATTTTATTTATCATAATATAATTTTCTCAGTTTCTATCCTCAGTTTGATGTACGGAAACAGTGCTGAGTGCAAAAGCACACAAAACTCACGGTTTGACCACAAACTCATGCCAGGTGCAATTCAAATCTTTCACTGCAGCTTCAGGCCTTACAGCGTCAAGATTAGACATTTGCAACATAATCTCAAACTGTTTTATCACCAAAAAAACATGTATTACCCATAGAAACATTGACTATTAAAGAAATGCATTTCTCAGCACTGGTTATTTCCCTTAGCTGTATGGGCGGGAGTTGGATATTTCAAAACTTTAGCAAAAATACATTTCAAACTATCAATATGTACAGGTAATTGTGGGATTTGTTCTAAGAAATAACCATAGGAAATAACCAGCACATCTCCACAAAGTAATTAGGCATTTGATTGATGTGGGATGGATTTGAAGCAAATTTGGCACACAGTTTGACGAGATTCATGGGGTGGACTTTTTAGTTGTGTATGCTAATTGTTACCCTGGGGAGCTATGTGAAGTCGGATAAATTGCCTTAACTCCTGCCAATTGAGTTGGTCTGATCTGAAGAAAAAAAAGAAAAAAAATCTTGGGGAGGGGCGTTAGGAATAATTGAGTTGAATTCTTTAGCCCACTGCAGACCAGTTCAGGCTGGAAGTATAGAGAGAACTGGATACAGCCTTGGAGGCGGGGCCATGTTCATTGTGATGGAAGTTGTTCAGTAGCGCCTGAAGCCAAAATTAAGTCACTGTATATTCAAAAAGTACCCAGGTCATCTGAAGGAAATATACTCTGGATTCGGCTTTTAGTGCATTTTACAACTTTAAGACACTAATGATTTAAATAAGGGCTTATAAGTGTTTATACTGGGTAGTTTATTTGGCAAAAACTGCGCTGATTTAAAGACTTATTTTTTCCTGTCAATAGGAAACAGTATTTTCTGGCCAAATGACATCACAGACGAGAACAGAAGTCAAGTACCACCGTTCGGCCACTACGAACAGTTGTTTTAATGACCGGCGGTGAATTAAGGGCTTATGTGTAATGCATGGAGATTTTCAAACACATTGTTGCAAATAAATTATATTTTGGTTACCGAAAAGGCTAGAAAGCACAGATTTTTTCAATCTGACAATGTTATAGTATGACATATTTGCCTCAATTTAATTGACAATGAGACACAATATAGCCTACAAATATATCCACCAATGCTTTTCCATGTTTCTTTAACCAAACATTCACCAAGGGCATTTGCCCATGAAGCAATTTAAATCATTTTTCCCACCACATTTTCAGTGTAGGAGTTTGAGGCTCTTTTGAAATATCTGCCAAATAACCGCATCTTTTAGATATTACATGTATTTATTTCATAGTTTTGATTTATTTTTATATCGTTGATAACTTATTTGGCAACTCTTTTTTTTAAGGTTCATGATATTTTTTTATCTCTTAATTTCCCTTCTAAGATTGACATTTTTGTATCATATCTTATTATATGTTATAACACCTCTTCTAATATGGTATCTTTTTTTCTTTTTAAAAATTGCAGCCACCTATGTTTCTTTGGCTTTCAACATTGACATGACAAAACCTGTTGTCTATATTGGTGAACAAAATGATTTCTTTGGATATAAAGTACTTCAATATTCGTCTGGCATAAACAAAGGGTAAGTTTGCATTTGCTTGGTGGTTCTTTGTCTTTGTCTTTGTCTTTATTAGGATCCCCATTAGCTCTAGCATGAGCATTGGCTATTCTTCCTGGGGTCCTCACACACTCAAAACATACATAAACATACAACAAAATTAAAACAAAACAAAACAGCTCATAATTTCATGCAATTTACAGTGAAATGAAGTGAAAACTAAAATGGTCCTCCAATTATCGCCGGCAGTTAACCCTAACCCTAACCCTAACCCTAACCCTAACCCTAACCCTAACCCTAACCCAAAAGTAAATACAAATAAGTGTACATAATAATATATGCATACATAGCCACAGGCACAGTTCAAATTGACTTTGTAATACTTAAATAACTTTTTAGCAACCTTTTGAAATGTACTTGAGAATGTTCCTGAATGATGTGAACCGGTGCAGAGTTCCAGCTGATCATGGCTCTGGACTGTTTTCTGTCCCATATTTAGATTTGGGTAATACAAACCTTCCTTCTATTGTATGTCGTGTTTGATAGTTATGTTGTGCATATTGCGCTATAAACCTTTGTGATAATATATCTGGTGAGTGAGTCACTCTAATATTTCTGACAAAATTTAATAAAATATAAGTTGACCTCTGTCTGACAGTTAACCATTTCAGTGTCTCCAGCATTTCAGTGACTTTTTCAGCAGCACTAGACCATATAACCAAACAATAATGAAGCTGCGACAGAACCAAAGCATCCAAAACTTGTCTACTGACATCCATAGGCAAACATTTTACAATTATTTTTGCAAGTGACACACCCCTTCCCATTTTACATACAACATTATCAATTTGTTTAGACCAAGATAATTTATGATCCAGGGTTATACCTAGCAATGTTGTCTCCTTGACCTGTTCAATTTCAATATGGTTTAAATGTAGTTGCAATTTTGGTTCACCTTTTAACTGATGATTTGATCATATTAATAACGATTTTGTTTTCCCCGCATTAAGTACCAACTTATTATTTATGACCCACTCTGATATCAGTAGTAGATCTTTATTCATAACATTTGTCAACTCTCTTGTAGTTGATGCTGCATAATATATTGTTGAGTCATCGGCATACATTACAATTTTAGCCTTTTCTAACACTAATGATAGGTCATTCGTAAAAATAGAAACTAAAAAAGTTCTGTTGGTATTTAGTGTTGCGATAGATGTCAAATAACTAATAAGTAAAATTGCTCAATAATTTGGTTTTTATTTTTCAGCGTGGTTTCCTTTTGAATATAACTTAAAGATAATTCTGGTTTATCAAGAAGGAGCTTCTGAGAAAAGCTCTTGTGGTTTAACACTGCGAATGACATTGCAGGACTTCCTGTTGCATTACAAAAGATACGCCTGCTTGCAACTGCAAAAGCATTGTTTTGCTTTAGTTCAAACTGTGCTAATGATGTCAGCCTGGTACTAAAATGGTACCACATCCACAGGATAATCGCGACAGCACCGCTGCAGCAAAACGGATCCGGAGCAATATGCAAATCCCACCAAAACCAAACTTTTCGGTGCACCAACCCTCAAGGTATTTATTTCAATATGAAATGTTAAAAGTAAACATAATAGCTGATAAATGTTATGTGTCTTCAAAAGAAAACTGAATTAAATGCTACTGTTTGCAGATATTTCTCTAACAAACACATCCGTCAAACACCTTGGCCTCTCGTTAGCGAAGGACTCCAAACGATCCCAATTCACAGTAAGAAAATCAGTTTATTGCGCAATATAAAATCAATATGATGAATATGAAATTGATTTGACTTCATGTGCTGACCTAGGTCTGCAGTCCAAGTGTAGTCCATGAGTGTTATGAGAACTCCTATATGAACAGCGTGTGCTTCAACATCGCAGATAATCTTCAGCAAACCTCCTCTTTCACATCTGCTTTCCAAGGTAAAATCATTAGAAAGGAAACTTCTCCAACTCTTCAAGTAAAAAATATTCTCATCACTTTTTTCCTAAATGAATGTTCTTTCAATGTTAACATTGCGGTTTTTTTTCAGACTGCACAAAAAAGACAGTGGATCTTGTCTTTCTGTTTGATGGATCCGCGAGTATGACCGAAGGAGAATTCAACAAAAATAAAGATTTCATAGTGGATATAATAAACAGCCTTAAGAACTCATCGATCAAGGTCGCTGTGCTACGGCTACATTAGGGCGTTCATGGCATTTTTTTCATTTTTCATTTTTTTATTTGACATAATGTTGAATAACGTATGATCTTGTCTGCTTATTTTCAGTTTGCGGCGGTTCAGTTCTCCTTTACTAACAGGAACGTGTTTGACTTCAATGACTACCAAGCTGGTAGTTATCTGGAAAAACTCATGAAAGAACCCCATATGAGAAAACTCACCAACACACACGGCGCTCTGACATATGTGCTGTAAGTTCAGTAACATTACACAAGCCGTTCTCCAACTCTAAACACATTCAATAACAGCTTTTGTTGCATGGCAATCAATAGCTAGTACTTTCACAGTACAGCTGTAACAATATGAAAGTTTTATTTTTTGAAGTAATTAATCATAGTTTAGAAGACTTTTCTTTTTTTAAAGGATAGTTTCACATTTGTTTCAGGGACGACATTTTGAAAAACCCAAAAGCAGGCGCCTCTCCTGATGCAACTAAAGTGGTGGTACTAATAACGGATGGAGATCCCAGTGATAGAGACAGAGGGATTATTCAAAGATATGATGATCAAAACATCATTCGCTTTGTCATTGGGGTAAGTTATGATGTTCTAAACATGTCTCATCATTTTGTCTGTCTGAGAAATGTATATATTTATCTAAAACAGCAACACCAGGGATCATTTTCTTCGAATGGAAAGTTCATCACTATGCAGATGATACACACTACTTCTTCTCAGAAAAAACTATAGTTCAGACGAGAGCTGTCAATCAATGAGAAAATGTCATGTTAATCATAATTGTATTCTATGATTGATTATAACTCAGAAGTTTAAAATACTAGTATTCCCCTGTGGTTCTGGAGAAAGCAACGTGTGGTGTTGTAATAAAGAAATGCATGACAAACTTGTGGGACAAATCAGAGAGTTTTTTACTTTATTATAACATGATTTCTGAATGATTGGCATCAAGTCCGAACATTTTCTAACACTTAGCTAAGCATCGACAAAGCTGCCGTCACAGAGAGCCGTCTGTAAAATGTCCACTACACAGGGCATATGCTCTTATGTTAGTATTTGTATTTTGATTCTCCTTTCTACAATGTGTGCTACACATTATGCTTATACTGTATGGCAGTATTCTTGGTGCTGCTACAGTATACTGTCAGAACCATGTATTCCTACATTCCTAGATGTTGTCTCGTGCAACCTGGACTGATTCAAGTTTTGAATTCAAGATTGTACAACTTTGTGTCTCTGGAGGAATTCTTAGTTTCAAGCTTTGGTTTCAGGTCAAATATGCTAAACTGGAGAAATTCAGAGCCATTGCTTCAGAACCGAAAGACAAAAATGCCTTCAAAATTGAGAACTATGACGGACTCAAAGGAGTACTCGAAAACTTTCAAAAAAAGATCTTTCAAATGGAAGGTGAGTTTCAATTGTGTTTTTTTCTTACTTTTGTACAATATTGTTTTTACAATGAAGAGCTAATGTATTTTTATGTTTAGGCTCCAAAGTGTCTCGGGCTGGAGAATTGACCAATGAAATGTCTCAGAGTGGATTCAGTGCTGTCTTCTTCAACGTGAGTCAAGTCAAAAAGATAAAATCTAAACGCAATTTAAAAATCTACATCTTTTATCCAAGCTAAACCATCACAGTGCTAGCTAACCATTCATGTATAGGTCAACACAAGACGTTTAGATCAATAATTAGATCAAGCCCATAAAACTAAAACTAAAATAAATGACTACCGTGGCCCTGAAGGTCAAAACACAAAATGACAAAAAACAATGAAATTTTACAAAATACAACATTTTAAAACATTTAATTACAACATAAATTAGTTTTTTGATCTTCAATCCATTTATTTTATTTTAACAAAAAACATGTTCACGTGAATGTAAATTTAAAAGTATTACACATTGATTTTGTGTAAAAGAAAAAAGTGTAACAACCACTCCTTAATGGAAGTAATCATGCAGATTAAGCCTCCATAGCACTCCTTTGTTTCTTAACAGAGTGACATCACTATCTAACTCTTCTATTGGATAGTGCTCCAACTCATCGTACTGTATGTGATTTGCTTAGGGCCTGGACATTTCCACCACATCATTAAGCAGTTGACCAATCACAACAGAGCCAGCCAGCTAACCAATCAGAGCAGACTGGGCTCTGGTTTCAGACAGAGGGTGAAAAGAGGTGCTGCAGCACAGGCAGTAGGAGAAAAATAAAGAGCTTTTTGAACATTAAGGCATGGAGACATGTAGAGACACTACATACTGATATACACCTGCACATCAGCAGGAGAGGACTCTTTAAAGTAGAGACACTACATACTGATATACACCTGCACATCAGCAGGAGAGGACTCTTTAAAGTAGAGACACTACATACTGATATACACCTGAACATCAGCAGGAGAGGACTCTTTAAAGTAGAGACACTACATACTGATATACACCTGAACATCAGCAGGAGAGGACTCTTTAAAGTAGAGATACTACATACTGATATACACCTGAACATCAGCAGGAGAGGACTCTTTAAAGTAGAGATACTACATACTGATATACACCTGAACATCAGCAGGAGAGGACTCTTTAAAGTAGAGACACTACATACTGATATACACCTGAACATCAGCAGGAGAGGACTCTTTAAAGTAGAGACACTACATACTGATATACACCTGAACATCAGCAGGAGAGGACTCTTTAAAGTAGAGATACTACATACTGATATACACCTGAACATCAGCAGGAGAGGACTCTTTAAAGTAGAGATACTACATACTGATATACACCTGAACATCAGCAGGAGAGGACTCTTTAAAGTAGAGACACTACATACTGATATACACCTGAACATCAGCAGGAGAGGACTCTTTAAAGTAGAGACACTACATACTGATATACACCTGAACATCAGCAGGAGAGGACTCTTTAAAGTAGAGACACTACATACTGATATACACCTGAACATCAGCAGGAGAGGACTCTTTAAAGTAGAGATACTACATACTGATATACACCTGAACATCAGCAGGAGAGGACTCTTTAAAGTCGAGACACTGATATACACCTGAACATCAGGAGGAGAGGACTCTTTAAAGTAGAGACACTACATACTGATATACACCTGAACATCAGGAGGAGAGGACTCTTTAAAGTAGAGACACTACATACTGATATGAACCTGAACATCAGCAGTAGAGGACTCTTTAAAGTAGAGACACTACATACTGATATACATCTGAACATCAGCTGGAGAGGACTCTTTAAAGTAGAGACACTACATACTGATATACACCTGAACATCAGCAGGAGAGGACTCTTTAAAGTAGAGACACTACATACTGATATGAACCTGAACATCAGCAGTAGAGGACTCTTTAAAGTAGAGACACTACATACTGATATGAATCTGAAAATCAGCAGTAGAGGACTCTTTAAAGTAGAGATACTACATACTGATATACACCTGAACATCAGCAGGAGAGGACTCTTTAAAGTAGAGACACTACATACTGATATACACCTGAACATCAGCAGGAGAGGACTCTTTAAAGTAGAGCCACTACATACTGATACACACCTGAACAGCAGCAGGAGAGGACTCTTTAAAGTAGAGACACTACATACTGATGTGAAGCTGAACACTGAATTAGCCTCTTTGAAAACCTAATCCTGCTTTTATGATATCTTTGATTTTTGGACCAACCAGCCACATTCAAAACAGTCTTCCAGCCGCAATTGATCTGTCTACTTCCAACATACCTAGTGTTGGTAACTCTACTCCTCTCTGAGCTGCACATTTCTGTCAACAGGATACCCTGATTCTGGGTTCAGTGGGATCAAACAGCTGGCGTGGTTCTCTCCAAGATCGCCATGGAGAAATAGAAACACAAATTGAAGATCCACACATGCTGGATGACTCCTACCTAGGTACTGAACATAAAGCTGTTTCTTTCTTTTCAGATGATACATCACTCTATTGAGATATTGTTTTATATTGGCTTAAGATGTTGATGTTCAGGTTTCTTTTAATGCTTGGAAAAACCATTTGCCTCAGTAAATGATTCCTATCAGTTTCCAATCTGCAATATGGGTGATAATGGTCTTTGTATATAAAATGTAAAAAAAAGCCAGGAAGCAGTGGGATTCTGAAAAAGGAAATTATTTTAGAGACACCCTCCTATTAAACCTCTGACGATAATAACATTTTCAATGTGAATGAACTTTTAGCAGATAATGTCATAATGTGACTGGCTTTGTTGCAGGATACTCTATTTCTGTTGGAAAGAAGAATAATGCTCCAATTTATTTCGCGGGGGCACCAAGATTTAATCACACAGGACAGGTCGTACTTTTCAGACATGAAGGCAAAAACTGGACGGCATCCCAAAGAGTTAACGGGGAACAGGTTGGTATATGTCTTGAGTTTAGTTTTAAATAAAATCTGATTCATCATACGTATTCCAGACACGTTTTTTTTAACCTCAATCTACTACCATTGCCTTTTTGTCATTCCATCATTCATTCATTCACATGAACCCACTTTAAACTTGAAAATGGGAACCTGTGAAAGAGGCAGGTCTATATTTGAACTTTGAGACAACTTCTCAGCTCAGCTAACCTAACATTTACATCTTCTCTAAAAAGACTACATGTTTTATGTTTGGAACAGGCTGCTGCTGTGTCGAGCCGATTTATTTGATTAAATGTATTTAGTGATGCTAAATGCTGCATGTTGCACCTTTATGAAAATGTGCAGAGGAACATATTTCTGCGGTTGCAGAGAGGAAACCAGAGCACTTCCTTGCAGTGGCACTTCACTTTCCTTGAAGAAAAACGGTGAGAAAATGATGTCTGTTCAAAGTATAATAAATGTCTTTATCCCAACTTCACTTTTCAGATTGGCTCCTACTTTGGCGCAGAGCTGTGCTCAGTAGACACAGACTCAGACGGTAACATTGATTTCCTGCTGGTGGGAGCTCCACAGTTTTACCAGCCTCAGGAGAAGAAGGAAGGTCAGATCTACATCTACACACTGACTGATGAGGTGGGCTGTGACAAAGATTCAGAATCAAAGTTTGAGTTTCAATCAAGCAATATAATATCTGAATAAGTGAACGTTCCCATTTCCAACAGATGCAACTGAAAGGTGAACTGACCGTGACTGTACCCTCCATGGGGAGATTTGGCACCACCATATCCATTCTTGCTGATCTTAATGGAGATGGACTGCGAGATGTTGCTGTTGGAGCTCCTCTTGAGGACAATAACAGCGGGGTTGTGTACATCTATCTTGGCGACAGAATCAGAGGGATACGGAGCGATTACAGCCAGGTGAGACAGAGAAAACCTGACAAATGATGTGTTTTTCTCAGGGTTGAAAAGATGAATTCATCATGAACTGGTCTCTCTCCCTTATTTCCATTGTATAACTCTATCTAAGTTCCCTATAAAATGATGATTGATCATTTTTGGATTGAAATGGAAAAATGAAATGGAAAAATCTTTGTCTGCCAACCCTAGGCATCTACCCAAACTACTTACCATGAATCATCCTCTCGAATATGCACATTAAGTATGTGCAAACCATGTACCATTTTAATTGTTCAATTTCTATTATTCCAGAGAATCATTGGTCATAAAATAGATCTCCGGCTGAGATTCTTTGGACAGTCCATTGATGGGGACATTGACCTTGGAGAGGATGAACTCCCAGATATTGTGGTGGGATCACAGGGCATAGTTGTTGTGTTAAGGTATGGCTATTGTATGTGGTTGAAGGAATTGTGGATGTGTATATGTGGTTAAGAACAATTGCTATCTCATCAACTCAAGAATATGTCTCAATGCTGAATGAAAGATATATCTATCTAGTTTAACGGTATCTTAAATTCACCACTGCTAAGGTTCATATTTTACACTTTTCTTTAGGGGCATCTTTCCAATCAATCAATCAATCAATCAATCAATCAATCAATCAATCAATCAATCAATCAATCAATCAATCAATCAATCAATCAATCAAGGGGCCCTAAAAAAGAGGTTTTCTCTCATCCTGCCTGTGCTGCAACACCTCTTTTCACCCTCTGTCTGAAACCAGAGCCCAGTCTGCTCTGATTGGTTAGCAGGCCGGCTCTGTTGTAATTGGTCAACAGCTCAGAGATGTATGCCCCTAGCTTATCACGTCCACTGTGTTGGAGCGCTAGCCAATAGAAGCTGTAGTGTTAGGTAGTGATGTCACTATGTTGCAGAAGGAAAAACCCCAAAAACATAATAGGGCCCCTTGATTGATTGATTGATTGATTGATTGGAAAGATGCCCCTAAAGAAAAGTGTAAAATATGAACTTTAGCAGTGGTGAATTTAAGATACCGTTAAATTAAATCAAAGTAAACATGACATTTTTCAGGATCAATAGTCCAACTGTATGTTTATCCGACAAATGTAATAATCGAAGCATTATAATGACTATAAAACATATAACACTCTACTTTGATTTTATGTTCCTGAAATGTTAAACATATGCTTGCTTTAGTTGGACAACAAATGTGTCAACGATGAACGATGATGTTTTTCTGATCTTGGTTAAAGTGCATCGCAACCCCCTTGAAAAATGTCTGAGTGAGGAGAGAACTGTCAATCACCTCTTATAAAACGTACACAAATCATGGGAATGGTGTCTTGTTTACACATCCTTAATAAATGTGTACACAATTATGCTATTATCATTCTAGTGCAAAGTATGTTAACCAATATGTTTTTTGTTTTTTATGGATGTCTTTCAGGTCCAGGCCTGTCTTTAATGTCATGGCTTCTCTGTATTTTCAACCTAAAGAGATAAACACAGACAAAATTGAGTGCCTTGGCAACACAGATGCAAATTTACCAATGGTAACCCTAACAGCCTGCTTTGAAATGGTAGAAACAACAAGAAGTAAAGCAGGTAAGACCTAACCAAATAATGAGATTTAATAACATGTTCTTATATTTCACAACATATTAACGTTATTTCAATCCCTCTGTTTGGCGTTGCAGAGAAAATTAACTCCACGTTGAACATCTCGTACTCGATCGACGTGGATCCCACGAGAACTATGTATCGAGGTTTCTTCAGTGAAACCGACCGGAAAGCTAGAAAGCTCACCTCTACCCCCGAGCTGAGGGATAAAGACACCTGCTTCAACCACTCCATCTACATGCAGGTATAGAGAATAAGTATGGACTGATGTGCAGTGAGGCAATCATCAATAAAATAAGGACACCGACAGATGTTGACTCACCCTGGTGTTCTTTCCTCATTAATGACCGCCTTGCTGCACATTAAGCAGCTAATTAGATGGCTACATAAATAAACCATCTCAGAATATCAGATTAGTGTTATTGATTTAAAAGCTATCATATTGCTTCCGCTACAACAATCATTATTCAATCTAATTTGTACCATTTGCTGAACTGCGTCTACAGCAACGTAATTTAAAATGACGGCAGCACTGATTATAGGGTGTTCTGTAACTGTCCAAGTCTGTTCACATTTTCCATTAAACAGTCTTTAAACACTGCCAGAGCCCATACCGTGTTCCCTTTAGTGTTTACTACCTGTCTGTCTTGTTCTGCTGTTTCCTTTAGTGTTTACTACCTGTCTGTCTTGTTCAGCTGTTCCCTTTAGTGTTTACTACCTGTCTGTCTTGTTCTGCTGTTCCCTTTAGTGTTTACTACCGTATGTCTTGTTCTGCTGTTCCCTTTAGTGTTACTACCTGTCTGTCTTGTTCTGCTGTTTCCTTTAGTGTTTACTTCCTGTCTGTCTTGTTCCGCTGTTTCCTTTAGTGTTTACTACCGTATGTCTTCTTCTGCTGTTCCCTTTAGTGTTTACTTCCTATCTGTCTTGTTCTGCTGTTCCCTTTAGTGTTTACTTCCTGTCTGTCTTGTTCTGCTGTTCCCTTTGGTGTTTACTTCCTGTCTGTCTTGTTCTGCTGTTCCCTTGAGTGTTTACTACCTGTCGGTCTTGTTCTGCTGTTCCCTTTAGTGTTTACTTCCTGTCTATCTTGTTCAGCTGTTCCCTTTAGTGTTTACTACCTGTCTGTCTTGTTCTGCTGTTTCCTTTAGTGTTTACTTCCTGTATGTCTTGTTCTGCTGTTCCCTTTAGTGTTTACTTCCTGTCTGTCTTGTTCTGCTGTTCCCTTTAGTGTTTACTTCCTGTCTGTCTTGTTCTGCTGTTTCCTTTAGTGTTTACTTCCTGTATGTCTTGTTCTGCTGTTCCCTTTAGTGTTTACTTCCTGTCTGTCTTGTTCTGCTGTTCCCTTTAGTGTTTACTTCCTGTCTGTCTTGTTCTGCTGTTCCCTTTAGTGTTTACGTCCTGTCTATCTTGTTCTGCTGTTCCCTTCAGTGTTTACTTCCTGTCTGTCTTGTTCTGCTGTTCCTTTTAGTGTTTACTACCTGTCTGTCTGTTCTGCTGTTCCCTTTAGTGTTGACTTCCTGTCTGTCTTGTTCTGCTGTTCCCTTTAGTGTTGACTTCCTGTCTGTCTTGTTCTGCTGTTCCTTTTAGTGTTTACTACCTGTCTGTCTTGTTCTGCTGTTCCCTTTAGTGTTTACTACCGTATGTCTTGTTCTGCTGTTCCCTTTAGTGTTACTACCTGTCTGTCTTGTTCTGCTGTTTCCTTTAGTGTTTACTTCCTGTCTGTCTTGTTCCGCTGTTTCCTTTAGTGTTTACTACCGTATGTCTTCTTCTGCTGTTCCCTTTAGTGTTTACTTCCTATCTGTCTTGTTCTGCTGTTCCCTTTAGTGTTTACTTCCTGTCTGTCTTGTTCTGCTGTTCCCTTTGGTGTTTACTTCCTGTCTGTCTTGTTCTGCTGTTCCCTTTAGTGTTTACTTCCTGTCTGTCTTGTTCTGCTGTTCCCTTTAGTGTTTACTACCTGTCTGTCTTCTTCTGCTGTTCCCTTTAGTGTTTACGTCCTGTCTGTCTTGTTCTGCTGTTCCCTTTAGTGTTTACTTCCTGTCTGTCTTGTTCTGCTGTTCCTTTTAGTGTTTACTACCTGTCTGTCTTGTTCTGCTGTTCCTTTTAGTGTTTACTACCTGTCTGTCTTGTTCTGCTGTTCCCTTTAGTGTTTACTACCTGTATGTCTTGTTCAGCTGTTCCCTTTAGTGTTGACTTCCTGTCTGTCTTGTTCAGCTGTTCCCTTTAGTGTTTACTACCTGTCTGTCTTGTTATGCTGTTTCCTTTAGTGTTTACTACCTGTCTGTCTTCTATTGATTTCTCTGAAAACCTTTTAATGCCAGTCCTTCAAAATTGTCTATAAGTGATGAAATCTGCTTATATTAAACAATTGTAAAAACTGAAATCCTTTCCGAGCCAGCTGTATCATACACTTAGTTTGTTAAACTATAATCGCAAGTTATTTTATAAACGTATTTGTCTGCACTTCAACAATATACAGATTACTCTTGTCTTTTTCTTGCAGAAATGTGTAAAAGACACACTAATGCCCATCAGCATCAAATTACAGTTTTCCCAAGTTGACAGTGAGAGTGCGAGGGCCGTCCTGAATGTGGACAGCAAAACGCAGGCTGCTGTTGAGGTACGTATGGATTCAGCTTTTCTGTGTGCATTGATTTGTCGAACTCAGTTACCAGTACAATTACGAATATAATATAGAAAAGGATAACTTTTGTTACAAAAGATCTGAATGAGCTAAAAAAAAAGTGACGTTTTTTTCCAGATTAGTAGGGTGGCCGAAAGGTGCACATGCGCTACAATGGCCCAAAAAACGTCCATTAGGAGAAACGCTTTGTTAAAATCTCCCTTTAACTAAAACATAAAGGTTGAGTTTGTGATACGAGCAATGGCGCTGAAATAAAGAGGGTTAGCCATTGAACTAACCTGAACTTTTGTCCGTGACACAATTTTTTGGCTTGCGTTGTATGTAAGACATATTTCCTTTTGTCACAGGTTCCATTTGAAAAGCATTGTAAGGAAAATGACACTTGTGTTGCGCAACTTGAGGTGGATTTCAGCTTCACGTAAGTCATATCATTCACAGCAACTGTAATAATAAAATCATACGACCAAATGTAAGCATAACTCTCTTTCTCTTAGGACCGCAACATTGTTGGTGGCAGAAGATAACTTCCTCAACGTGTCTGTCAAACTATCCAATAGCGGTGATGACTCATACTACACCAGCCTAACAATGCACTACCCTCCAGGCCTCTCCTTCTCCATGATGGTTCTTACAGAGGTGATGTAAAAATTAAAATTATAATTCCGTGATAACTTTATATATCCATCTGTACACCTGCTTGTTAAAAGAGTCTTCATCGGTTCATTGAGATAACACATTTTAAATGAAAGAAATCTAGGTGTGTGCCTGCTCTTCACGTCTGCTTAAGGCTAGCAATGCCAGCTACATTAGCCGCTACTAGCTTGACACCAGATTATCAAACTGAACTGTCGCTAGTGTAGTTGGATTGTGGGTAATGTAGGCGCCATGTTTTGACAAGGAATACAAAAAATAAAATGAAAAGAACGATGGTTCTGTTTTGTCAACTTTGATGGTGGAGTGGTTCTTAAATCCAAATGATCAGCCATTTGACAAAAATGCAGGCATTGTCAAGAGTTAAATTGTACGGATAAACTAAATATGAAGGAAAAGTGATATGTGACTTTGAATGTGGATTAATAGTTGTGGTTGTTTTGAGTATATCAGAATCTGCTGATCTCTTTTCAACAGACTGGACAGTAGAACGATTGGGACCCTATGACATGTTCCCATATGCACATAATTATACCAAATGAGAATTATTGAATTGCTTCAGCCTGCTTGAGTATTTTTGTTGACCATATGGATCTTTTAAAGGCTGCAGCCGTCTACAGTACACATATTCTAATGAATACTTCCAGCAGTGTAAAGTGTCATGCCACAAAGTAAATGTTATCTTAAACTAGTTTCATAAATATGACAATGAGTTCAGTAAACTCTAACACATCCACCAGATCACCGTCCAATGGAGCACTAAGAGCAAGCGATTCACAGCATGAAAATGCAGCCAACAAATGTGTGGCAAATGCAAAAGCCTGGACTTCACAGTATTACCCTCTATTCTGTAATTCAAGTGCATATACTGCAAAGCTTTCTTTCATATTTCCTGTGCCACTTAAAGAGAAAGGGAAATTAAGTGTTTAACCCAATGCAGGATGTGTTGGTTGTAAGAGCCAGGAGAGCAAATAGACAGAGGCGACTGGTGAAAAATATATTAGGTGGGGCTGGGGAAGATGGAGACCGAGCACTACTAGGAGGGTCCGGTGGTATGCTCCCCCTGAAGAACATTTTGAAAAATAACCCCTTAATTGATGACTTAGTGATGTTGTCATCAAAATTACTTTTACAGAAGGAGCAGTGAAGTATCACACAGAAACAGTTGCTATGAGTCAGCTGTTTGATTCATCCATAATCCCCAGTGTGGTGAACTATGAATCAAATATTCCAAACACCTTGTCCTGGACATAGTTTATACAGTATAAACTATTTAAACTGGGACCGAAGTCCAGAGTCTCCAGAAGTACTTTCACAAGCAGCCCTCTTCATCAAATACTGCAACGTTACCTCAAAGTATTCCCACGCACAGACTGTCTTGGGCGCTGAAGTTGTCGCCCTTTGGACATCAGATCTGAGGACGCTGATTGGCTGAATTTATGTTTAACTTGCATAGTTTTCGGGTAGCAGCTTTTCTGAGCGCCCAGGCGAGAGGGTAATCAAACATGTAATAATGGTTTAGATGTTATATATTAAACATTATTGTAAGTTTAAACACATACATTCTGAGGATAATTTGTGACATTTTATTTAAAAATATAAAAAAGAAAATGCATCTAAAAAATACACTTTCCACAGGGGAGGAAGGGGGAGGTGCCCTATCGCCCTCTATTGACCACTGCTAATAGACAACATCAAACTGTGAGAACGTGTGCTGTTAGGAATCAGAAAGGGGCCCAATTATGATCATTTTCAAGTTCATATTTAAATTGTATATACAAATATATATATATGTTCAGATTTTTCTCACACTGCCTGTACTGCAGCACCTCTTTTCACCCTCTGTCTGAAACCAGAACCCAGTCTGCTCTGATTAGCTAGCTGGCTGGCTCTGTTGTGATTGGTCAAAACAAAGGAGGAGGAACTCCCTCTGGAGGAAACTTTGGAATGTTAGCCTTTGCAGACCATTTAATAATAATAATAATAATAATTCATTTATTTTATATAGGCGCCTTTCAAGGCTCTCAAGGTCGCCGATTTACATGCACAGAAACACAACAGGAAAGGGAATACCCCAAAATGCAGAATAGGGCCTCTTTAAGACTTATAGAGTATATCAAAGGTTATCCATAGTAAATTGACTGCATTATTTATACAACAGCAGAGGCTTCCAAACAAGATGCCTCATGATCACCAGGACAGACTAACATTCACACACATTTAAAAGCAATTAAGGTTCCCTATCTTTCCCAAAGACAGATTGACCTTGTTGACTGCATCATTCTCCGATCACGACTTTTGAATAGTAAACCGTATTGAATTCATGAAAAAGCTGGATGGTCTCAGTTAAAACGTTTTTTGTTCTTCCTTTTAACAGTCAACCAGACCAACGCTCCACAGCTGTAATGATCTAGAAGGAGTTCTCAACAAAACAATATGTGGTGTCAGCCGGCCCGTGTTTCGCAGCAGATCCTCCGTGAGTCATACTGCACCCAGACACCCTCACACCGGACAGAAGTGTGAACTTTCATAAATCAAGAACTGAACCTTTGCCATTTGCAACTATGGCAACTTCTCTCATGTAGATGTTGTATCTTTGTCTTTGACTCACACCTACCATCTTTTTCCTGTCAAGGCAACATTTAGAGCTTCTTTCCGCATCATAAATGAGTACGAGTGGAATGATACCATTTTGATGACCATAACTGGAAAAAGGTAGAGGTTATCTTGAAAAATCTAACACAGAGCGAAACCACACACTTTCTTTGAATATTCTTTAGTATCGTTTCGTTGTTCATGTTTAATATTCACATGAAATCCTTTTTACATTCCTAGTGAAAACACAAACTCCAACCATACCAATACGTTGACCAAGGACATCCCAGTGCAGTTTGAAATCAAAATGGCAGTAACAGTGTAAGTGCCACTACACATGTTTTATTTTGTTACTGTAGTTTTTATATATGCCTTGTCATTTTTATGTTATTTGAATTATTACATTTATTTGTATCATTAAGTCAGTTATTACATTATCCCAAAACTATGTGCATATTGAGATCTTCTTGTATTCTTTTTAGGAAAGAAGACCTTATTAGCTATCTGAACTTCACACCAGAGGACACTGGACCTAAACAAATAGTTACTACATATAAGGTGAGCCGTTAATTACTCTGCAACATGCAACCGTCTAGCCTCAAGGCACATTTTAACCAACCATTAGCGCAGAACAAGCTGCCATTTTAGACCAGTCAGAAGATTTAGTGGCTTAGTGGTGAGTCTGCATACCGGCGTGTTTCTGTTAACCCGAGTAAAGGTGGAGCTCATTTTAAGTCATGTATATACTGCTGCTGGATAACCTTGGGTTATCCCACAATTCTTTTTAAATGATTTTGTATTAGCTAAGAATATTAATTTAGAAAGTAACTAGTAACTCGTAGCATCATTTCGAGAAGGGTTTATATGTACAGTCTTGAGAACTGTTTGTCCACTCATACTTGGTGGGTGTATTTCTGGGAACCCAAATGGTGCAATTTGAACATGTGACACATTTATATTAGTAATCTCAGAATAGAAAATGTAAAAGCAAACATCTCCTGTGTTGCAGTAGGTGCACAACCACTACACTAAATAAGACATGTAAGTTAAAAATAATTACTAAAAAACACTAAAATGACCCAAAAAAACTTTCTAACATTCGCGCCACTTTTAGCTCTGTTTGGTCTGTCCCAACTCTGGGGGAATTAGCTGCTTCTTGCGATGCTAGGTTCACCAGCTGGGCGCTTGGTGGCGGGCAGATCAGACCAGTGCAGTGTATTGATTTGTATGGCCAAATAATTACATCATGGTACTTGGGCCTTAAATGTCAAATTAGCCTTTCCCCTTGTTTACATTGTTGCTAAGCTCAGCTAACCACTGTGTCTTCATATTTAACTAACAGAGTTTCACAATCTTATTATCTTAGTCTTAGAAGGTGAATTTAATTTTTAAAAGATATTGAAATGTTCTTTAAAATGAAACAACTTTCTCTCACTGTTCGCAGATAGGTAATCTTGGTTTTAAGGACTTTCCTGTTAATGTGTCCCTGTTCTTCCCAACCAAACTGGGACATAACTTTGAAATGACAAACTATCAAGTCATTGTCCAGCAGGTAAGATCACTACTGAACATTACTTTTACTGCTTCAGTTTATAGAATTACACAACAATTAATGCATTTAACAACTTTTTAAAGAACAAAACTCGGTGCTCAAGGAAAACTGACAAGGAATCGGAAGTAAGTAACACATATTTTCTATCACAATATTCGAACTGAACATGTTGTCGAATAACAAATCCCATAATGCAATGAACTGCTGGTGTGTTACAGAACTGCTCACCAGAAGAACAGTGCAAAGTCATTTCATGTGACAGTTTCATCCTGGAGAAAGAATCACCCACTGAGATTACATTGATAGGAGATGTACAGTTTAGGGATCTCAAACAGCATGCAGCGGTACGTTGCAACAACGCACACCAAATATAACTTAATAAGTGGTGAATATACAGTATAATGAATTGACATGCTCTTACTTTGCAGAATATTGCTTTTCTTAAACGATATACTGGAGATGCTGCAGAGGTTACATTTAAAAGCTTCATAGAGGTTGACTATGACAACCACCGATATGTGCTCAGTTCTTACAAGAAAGTGGTAAGTTGACATTTGACCACAGTAATGCCGTTTCAAAGGTATGGCTTTCTTTCTTTTTTCAGGACACCCAATTATTAGTTGTAATTAACCACAAATTAAATGTTTTTTTACACAGGAGAAGTCTGACAACGATCCAACACGGAAATGGGTACATTCAGTCTACACGAACAGCCAAAACAATTTGAATGATGAGACATTTAGATTCTCTTTCAAATAAACTCAAACCCACTTTGTAAACTCTCTGCCAACAGATGGAAGTTCGAGTTGAGTTTATAATCCCCCCGGATGAACTGCTGATCATTTTGACCGGATGTGGAGTTGGACTCTTGCTTCTGATCATAATCACAGTCATCATGTTTAAGGTGAATTTCCAACATCTATTTTGAAATTCAAAGTTTAAATGTTAGAAACTGAAAAAAGAAAATATTTAAATAATGCTTTTCTACTGTAAATTGAGTCTCCCTTGTGTTTGGCCTAATTGGTTCTTCTTATCTTTGTCATAAGTTGGGTTGTTTTAAGAGAAAAACGCTCGAGTATTACCAGGAACAGGAGGAAGAAGCTATTCAGGCTGCCCCCCTAGCCCCCACCAATGGGACAGTCAGCCAATCAGAGACTGACAACAAATCTGACCTACTGGCAGAGGAGAACATGCATCTCGATGACGGTGAGGCGAGCGGCAGCTCCAGCCCCACCCACTGATACAATGGAAGTACTGGAATAATGGGATCTACACCCAGCCTTCTAGTAGGAGTAGGCTGTTACCCTCTACTCACATGGTTGATTCCCTGCACAAATAAAGAACTACCAAAAGGTGGTTGGGGTGGACTGTATGGTAACATTCACCTATAGTTTCACCTACAGCACACAATGTTTTAGTTAAATTGATCACAAAACTAAACCATTAAAAAAACGTTTTTTATTTATTCAACTTTGCGAATTGTAATTGAATGTGCCATAAGCGGTCCTTGGGTTGGTAACCATACAATACAGGACAACACATTGTAACGATCAAATCAATGTTTGATGTTCTTCAGCCATCGATGCCGTTTATTTGCTCTTTGGGTAAACATGCAGTATTTTGAACAAACCTTTATACAACATATACTATATACCATTTTCTGTGCGTATATATTTTACTTTTTCTATTAGATTGTTTTATAGGTGCAATGTTTAATGCAAACATGGTCCATTGTGCATTAGAGCTTGAACATATAATATCATTGATTGTCTTCTATTTGCAGTCAAATGTATAATATATGCACATTATCCTAGTACAGTTTTATATTGTCTATGTTGCTTTCTTTAAAGTCTGTTACTGTTGTTGTTGTTGTTGTTGTAATTATCTTGTTTTAATATGATCAACTGATATATATACATACACATTATGTCAATATATACTTGCTGTACAATGTATTTAAATATTTAAAATATGATCAATAAAAAAAATATTTTAGCATCATTTTATTGTGGGGTTTTTGCTGGTTTTAAACAAATAAAGACACACAACACATCTTTGTACTTGCTCAAACTTAGAATATAATATATATACCAATTTACAAAAAAAGAACAAAAGTATAACTTACTAAAGTATCCTAAATTCGTGGATTAAATTAAATGAATCCAGCTGCCCCTCTACGGTGGCTGACAGGTGCACATGCACTACAATGGTCCAACACGCTTCCATTAGGAGAAACGTGATATCGCTTCAGAACCAATGTAAATATAAAAACACAGATGTGTCAAAACACATGCAAATGAAGACTTATAAACAAAATGCTGCAAATAAAAAAAGAGATGCAAATAAAATAAATGCTATAAATACATTTGCAGCATTTCTTTTTTATTGCAGCCTAAATGCACATGTTTCGTGAAGTTGGTGAAGTTGTTTCTTCATTTGCATGTTTTCGCACATTTGTATTTTTTATATATTTGCATTGTTTGTTGCGATGAGAAAAGGCTCAGTCAGGACCCAAATGCACGTCACCAGAACCAGGTCAAGATCAACAAAGGCTTTAAATCAAAGGGGAAAAATACAAGGAAAACACAAAACACTCACTTTGACGATCAAAACAGAGAAACTTGGGGATAAAAAATGCTAAACAAAAAAAAATATATACAAATAACACTAGTCCCTAGCAAGGGATAGCTGGCAGACTTGAGCCGTTTCTCATTTCAAATGTTCCCCTCCTCGACTGGTATCCTCGACTCCTATCCTCGCGTCTTAGTCCCGCCCACAGGAGGAGGGGAGCTGAGGAGAGAGGAGGGGAAGCAGCAGGCGGTTAGAGAAATGAGAACTCCTCTCCTCTGAGCGGTCATCTTAAAGAGACGTCCATTAATGATGACAGAAGGCACAGCAGCCTCTGTCTGATGGACAGATGTGTTCATGATGACTTATATATTTACTTTGATTCATACACAGTGCGGTATAATGAGACAATAACAGGCTACAGATGCGGACATATTTAGGGCTGTGCATCTTCACTGGTCTCACGATTCGATTACGATTATCCTGTCACCGATTCGATATCCCGATGCATCACGATTCATACCAATGCGTTGCATCCTCAATCTTCGATATTACTGCACATGGCTTCTTTTTCATCAATGAATACATGCAGTAAATACATATTAACTCTTTTTTTATTATTTAGAAAGTGCTTCAGAAATCAATAAATATCTTGACATTCATTTATAAACAAAAATAAATCAATTGTATAGCTCTAGCATCCCTATATCTGTGTGTGAAATTGTTCCATCCTCAAAAACAAAAAAATTAATACTTCTGCAGTCGAGCTGCAGCTTCTAGCGACGGTCTTCTGTTAAAAAAAGGACACTGAATGTGGCACAGGCCCGGTTCTACGGGGGTGCATAAGGGTGCATTGCACCCTCAGTTGAGTCGTTATGCACCCTCATTTGAAAAAAGTGGAAAAAAAATTACATATATAATAACAATAATAATAATTGTAATAATAATGACAATAATAAGAAGAATATAGTCAATGATGGACATCAGAAAATGGTTAAAACAACCAGCCCTTATCGCCAGCAGTAACACTGCAT
Organism: Pseudochaenichthys georgianus; assembly: GCF_902827115.2. Lineage (NCBI taxonomy): Eukaryota > Metazoa > Chordata > Actinopteri > Perciformes > Channichthyidae > Pseudochaenichthys > Pseudochaenichthys georgianus. The sequence goes on along the minus strand of NC_047503.1, from coordinate 5,189,355 downwards.
CTACTGGTAATAACAGTTCAGATCATGGGGACATTACATTATCCGCGGCCACTGTCGTGGACACTAACGTCCTCCCGCCCGACTCGCCGGCTTTGCCCACCTCGCCCACGGAGGCGGAGCAGCCGCAGCCGTCTTCGTTGCCCCAAACACCACCACCCGTCGGCGGCCCGCAAGTGCCAGAGGACCTCGGCGAAACAGAGCCTGCCCAGGTATATTTAAAAAAGTACCCAACTGGCCTGTACAGTGGGGTAAGGAGCTCATTTTGCTGCTCATGGTTTCAAAACAGAGATTGGCTGGAATATTCATGTAAAAAAGATGCCATCTTCTGCTATGCATGTCGACATTTCGGTTCAAGTACGTCAGATGCCTTCACCACAACTGTACCAGAGTACCAACCGCTGTCTCCTGGTACTCATCTGAGTAACTGTGATTTGTAAAATATTCATAAAGAAAAAGTAAATCTGTTTACAGTTCTGTTTCATATGGGTGTTGAGAGGTATCCATAGATCTCTTCATTTTGCTCTCAAAGTGCACCAGATTGATGCTTTCAACTTCAATATTCGAAATAAAATCTTCCCGGGGGAGCATGCCCCCGGACCCCCCTAGAGGAGGTGAGGACCCCCCCTAGAGGGTGTTAGGTCCTCTGCCCACTTATAAAAATAGCACTTTACCCCTGCACCCTCTCTAATCTCAGATGCACCCCGAGTCATTTTGTTCTAGAACCGGGCCTGATGTGGCATCACTAACATGACTTGAGTCTGAACACAGCAGACAACAGGAGTATTTACAACAGCATATAAAAACAAAAATACTACATGTGGGTGCACACTTACATTCTCAATCAGTGAATAAGTGAATAATAACGTTTCCATCGGTCACTATCAGCCTGTCACTCGTTATTTTCAGGGGGGGCGGGGCTTGGAGGAGACGGTGATCGCGGAAGCTTTTTCCTCCTGCCGTCACAAAGTTTACACCAGTCTATGGTTTACACACGTATTGTCTGAAAATAGCAAGAGGACATTCATACTCTGCAATCCAAGACTTAACTAAATCCACCAAAAACCTGACATGATTGTAACGCGAATATGTGTTAAAAACATAAATCCCTGTGTGTCTGAGCCGCAGCCAAGGAGCTTATTTCATAACTCCACAAACAAACTAAACAAGTTTTACAAATGCCTTATGATTCAGTAACAAACACAGTGTGGTTAGCAAATACAAAACACCATCTACAAACTAATGCATTTAGTTTTGAAAATAAAAACGTATCTAACAAACACATTACATGTTTCTAATAAATCATGTTTCAGAGACAAATTCAGCAAAGATTTTACAAGTACAACACTTTTTATTATTACCTTAGAGTTCTCAGACACTTGGAAAGGGCGGAGTTAGTTATTATCTGTAACCTCACTGCTGCTTTAACATAGAGTTGTTTATAATTTGTTATATAAATGTCTGTGTTGTCAACCAATTAACAAATGTTAAAAGTTCTTCATACATTCTACATTGTTTTGCAGAATGTGCCATTCATTCGGCGTAATGCAATACTCTACAGACGGCACATCTTTCATTCATAAAAGTGTATTCATGCAGCACCTCTGGAATATCTTACTTTTGTTTTCTAGGACACAGCGGTCAGTTTATCGGATTCATATTTTGTTTTTGTACACAAGAGAACAAAGACTTAAACATGTTTAAAATATTTTAATATTCAATTATTACAATTTTGCCGGTGCACAACAAATAAGTTAAAGACTGCAACAAAAAGGACAAAAGATCAAAAGAAAGGTTGAAAGGTTGTAAACAAAGAAATGAATGTCCTCATTACGGACCACAAGGCACGATTAATCAATATTATAAGTGTGGTTTCACATAACAGTATTCCAACAGTAATGTCAAACAGTGGAGCCTTAGAAGGTCCTTGGGTGATTTGGGAAACACTGAACCATTCTCTTTGCTGAGAAGATAACCTTCACAGATATTTTCTGTGACATCCTGTTGTCTTTTGGATATTTTAGTTGGACTGAATTGGTAAATCGACAAACCGCCATCCATCGAGCCGTGCAATTAACACGGCTTTAAATTATACTTCATATTTAGGACCAGATTTGACCTCTTCAGTAGCAACCAATAGGCTTTGGGCAGAGATCCACAGATAAGGTGTAACGCTGTCAAATACAGAGCGACACATTGTTGGTTTTGGTCGGGATATGACGATAAATAATAAAATATACAGCAACTGTCAACATTTCATATTATGATATGAAAAAAAAGTAAGAGTTCAGAGTAAACAAGTGGAATAAAGGGAACCGTCATGTGTACAAAAGGACTCCCCATACAGTACTTATATTCAAGTGTCTACCTTCTCTTTCCATAACAGTTGCTTCACAAAGACACACCCCTTGACCGTGTTATCCATCTTTTCACTCTCCCTTAAGCAAGAAAAACAATTAGGGATTATTTTTGTATTCTACCCGGATTTCAAAATGTATATGTATGAATAGTTATATAATTGTCTTAATCAGGAATAGATGAACAGCATACCTGTTGCTCTGCATCCTGTTGGTACGGGCTCAGGCTAAGAAAGAGATTCTTAAGAACGGAGTGTGCAGTGGATGCTACAGCAGATCCTAAAATATGACACCAAGACCACATGATCAATGGCAAATTATAATGTCACAATACAATGTAAAAGCAGTGTCCTTACCTTTGTGGGGTGAGATGTCAGGCAGCGGCTGATGAGCATGGGTTGAATCGGACACCACGCCACGGACAGGAACCAGCTTCTGCTTCGTAGGCTGATCAACAAGAGCCAAGGGACTGTCTTTATTTTCTACTTTAGGATTAGGAGACGAATTGGGTGATCTTGGAACACGAGCGAGTTCTTTGGCAGCATTTATAACCTGGTGTGGCAGATGTTTCTCTAATTCAGAAGTGCTTTGTTCGGAGTTGGTTTCATTATTAATTGACTGTTGCGGACCAGAGGAAGTCTTTAACTCCTCTGTCTGAGGCTGCGTGCATGGGCTAGGAGCAGCACTGAGGGGGGCAGCACTGAGCGGGGCAGCACTGAGGGGGGCAGCACTGAGGGGGGCAGTAAACAGGCTGAGAAAGGACCTGGCAGGGGCTTTTTCCGTCTCAAGCACATTTTTAACATGATCCCTTGTGCGATCGGCAGACTCTGGGGGGGGAGATTGAGGACAAGAGGACGTTCTTACAGAATGGTCTATGTGCGGCAGAGTGTCAGTGATTGGGCTTGCGAAAAGGCTACGAAAGGGTGTTCTCGGGGTCTTTTTACACCCAACGGCCAAATCAGTGCCGTGTGGCATCTTACTGCTGCACTCGGCTGTGATGGCAGTTGCACGATGCTCCTGCGTGCCACGTTTGAGGCCAGACGGTGTGTTTTGGAAGGGCGGGGGTATCTCAGTGGGTTGTTTGGCTGCAGAATGACGACGGACAGAGTTTGTAGGATCAGTTGTATTAATGGAGCCGGTGACAGGTTGTACTGTAGCAGCAGCAGCTCCACCTTTACATTTGGTGAAGCTTGAAGAGGGAGAAGGCTTTACTGAGGCGTGTGGGTCAACCGTCAGAACAGAGATATGTGGCCTCAGGTGCGTAGGCTGTCTGGGAGTAGTCTTATTAGGGGCTCTTGGCAAAATGCTTCTGTGAGCAGTGCTTCCACCTTCACTCTTACAGTTCACGGAGCTTGTCATATCGGCATGCAGGTGCATGCTCCCTCTCACATCTTTGTTTTCGGAGGACTTCTTTGCCACAGTGACAGAAGTATGCAGCAAGCCCAGCTTGACTTCATGAGCAGTTCTGGGGTTCAGAGATTCTTGCCGACAGTCACTTTGCTTCGTGTAGTCCCTGTAGGCCGGAGTAAGACTCGGGCAGGTCTTGGAAACCAGGCCAGTGTGCACTTTGAGGCTCTTGAACATTTCAGATGTGTTCACTTCATTTCTTGTATTTTCTGAATACAAGACCTTGTTATTTGGAGTTTCTGAGCTTAGCAGAGGATAAGCGATCTCATCACCTTCGGTTGGGGTGTAGGATACAGTTTGGACAATAGGAAGGGTTGATTTAAAGGACCTGAGAACAGCATTCACAGAGTAAGGCACTTCCTTTGGGTTTGCAGAGCCTGAAGTGCCAAATTCTTCACATCCAGGAGTGGTAAAGAGGCGAGGGAAAGGTTTGAACAGTTGAGGTCCAAGAACGGCTTCCACTGAATAACAGACTGGTTCCTCAGGATTAAGATGACTTGACTGGGGGGGTTGATGTTGGGCCTCTTCCGGTGCACGTGGTGGGACAGCTGCCTCGTCGGTCAGTGCTTCAGTCGCACATAGCGTGGCTTCCTTCTCGGTACTGGCTTCTGCGCTGTTGTAAAAGACAGGCCTGGAAAGAAAAAACATCAGCAAACCAGCAGCTAAATGTTCATTTGATCGGTTGATTAGATACATTTCTGTGCAGGAAGTACACCGATTTATTAACAGAATCTAAAGGACATGGTCGAGCTTGTATGTGCATACCTGAGTGGTTGCAGGGGTATATCGGGGGTCTTGTCTGCTTCTATCATTTCTGACTCATCTGTGTTCTCTGGCTGTCGCAAAGACGCCTGTTCAGATTGTTTTGTTAGTTCGATGAGGTCCTTTTCCTTTTGTAATGCCTGTCGTGAGAAGAAACAAAAACACACATCAGTCTGCAGCACAAAGCAATCTCCATATGGAACCATTTAAGAACACTGTGTGAGTCCCCTGTCCATAATACACATTAACAATACTTTGAATGCATTTCTTTATAGCACAGTAGTTTAAAGTGCTATATTATAAAAATAATTAGGATTGTTTATGAGTGATTTTTACTTTTTTAAGGGGCTTCATAATGAATTACACACCTCATCCAACAGTTTGGTTGTGATGTCATTAAGAGGCTCATGGGAGAACTTGCAGTCTGCTCCTTTAGAACAGTGTCCTCGTCTGTGGAAGAACTTGCAGGGGAAGGACTGTGCAGCTTAGTAAAGGAAATGTGAAATATTAAACAGATAGCAGTACGATATATTATACGTTGGACAGATTATTGCTCAACCAAAGGATATCATGCATGTATGGGCAGCTCTCTCCTTTTTGGCAGAATCCTATAATGTAGAATTTGCACACTTCTTTGACGAGATCATTGTAACCCTTAATGTGTTCCAGCTGACAGGTGTCCTCCTGTGTGCAGTAAAGGGAAGGACATTGCAGTAAATATTATAAGGGCAACCAATAAAGTCCAGAGGAATTTGCCATCTTCTGCAAGTCATTTTTGTATCTGACCAATCAAAATGTGTATATTTGTGTACAGAGTCAACATAACCTGCCTTGATGCACCTTCCCCAGAGGAAATGTCGACACACTAAGCGCCCGTTCACCAGCATAGCATTCTGGTCCTTGAACTCCTCAGTCATGAACCTCGGACGTTGCACTTGGACCTCCTGAGAGGGAAGATGAGTGTTCCAACAAGATTATAGTACATATGTTGCCAAGGGAACATAATTGCCTCCCTAACATACTTTAATTATTGTTTTTATACGTTATTCTATTCTATTATTTTATCTGAGCTTGAATTGCAACATTGCCTTGTGTTGAAATGTACGGTATTAATATACTTGCCTTGCCTTTGAATTGGCATGTTGAGCTTTTGTTAGAAGAAGTTAGTTAATAACTTACATTTGGTGGATTGTTTGTCTAAATTAGAAGTGTCTCACATATGAAGTTGCTTTAGAGGACTTCCATCAGTATACAAATAATTAGAAATGTTAGACCTCTTCCAACAGCACGGGTTTTTGATTTATAAAGAAAGTTTAGTGTTATTATAATGGGACCTGGTTTGTGGGACTTTGCATGCCCTCAGGCTTTTGTGTCACATCTGGTAACCTTTCAATTCAATTAAAATGTGGGCAGTTCGAAAGCTATTTATTAATACATTGTTTTGTGTAAATTGCTGAGTGTTGGAGATATCAGCCGAGAGATGTCTTCCTTCTCACATCCATGAGGAGATGCTTCATTCTGCAGAATGATACGTTGGGCAGTTGAGTCTCAAATCTACTACTACAGGTAAGAGGGAAAATATGGATTGTGGGATGTAAGCAGGGGCTGAATGCAATTCAAGCAGCTTCAGGTGACAGGCTGGTGATGGATACAATCTATCTTGATGGCCACAGTCAAGCTTACCTGCTTATTGCTTTTATATTTACGGTCTCCTCTACCTCTTCCCCAGGCAGGTCTAGACTGATGGCCCCCACCTCTGTTAGCAGGGGTCCATCTGTCCCTCTGCTGATGCTGATTTATCTGCCTCCCCGGGTTCTGCTGCTGCTGGGTCCCATTATGGTTATTTTTAGTTCTGTATTTCTGACCCTTGGTGATTGTGTGTTCACTCTGAGTGTTTTGCATATGGTGGTGCATGGCCTTGACGCCTCCGCCTCTGAAGGATGATGCATTATTGCCTCTGGTTGTCTGGGCTTGGTGAAATTGCTTCTGTGGAAAGAAAATGCCAAAATATTATAAGGGTTAATATTTTAAGATTATTCAAAACTTCAAACTGCTCCGGTTAATGAGCAGCTGTATGATTGTCCAACACTGGGAGGTGTTAATATTATTTAGTTCTGTACACAATGTCAGTAAAGGAACACTGAATAAAGTGGTCTGAATTATTCAACTTTTACATCCATTTTTTACATTTAATTTAGAAACAAATCCCTTATATAAAAGTAAACCTAGATTTAGTTTACGTCGTAATGGGTTTCTTGATATAAACCATAAAAATTAGGATTTTTTTGTAACTTTCCAGCATAATAGAAAAATACTATTTCTTCAATTTTTATAAATGCAACTCATCTTATTGATTCAATGCAGACATCTTTTGTTTTTACTTTTCACTTAACATTTGCTTGAAAGAAAAGAAAATCTACAAACTTCTAAAAATTATATAGTTCAAGTTCATCTGACCTTTTTATTGGGGCCAGTCTGCTCACTCTGGGCTTTCCTCTTTCTTGCATTGCCTCGTTTTCCATTCTCAGGCTCGTTCCTGTAAAAAACAAAATCAGTTTCTTATCAAGCTCCACATTTGTGGCATCAGCTTCCAGTTTGTGTTCGGGCGGCAGACACCCTATCCGTTTTTAAGAGTGCGCTTAAGACCTTCCTTTTTGATAAAGTTTATAGTTAGGGCTGATTAGATTCAGCCCCTAGTTTTGCTGATATAGGCTTAGTTTGTCGGGGGACACCTTACTTCTTCCTTCTCTCTGTCTATACCTGTGTACTCTCATGTTCCGATTAACCCAGCTTCCCCAAATGTCTTTCTTTTTGGTGTCTATCTACGCCGGGATCCGGAGTCATGGATGATCCTGCGGTCCTGTGTCCTGCATCGCGAGCCCTGGATCGTGAGTCGTGGCTGTGGTCCTGGATCATCGGTCCTGGATGGATATCCTCGTGGATTCATCTTCCTATTATACACACATGCATTTCCAAACATTTGGACTACCTATGTTGCAAATGTATTATCTTTTCAATGTACACACGGCATCTATTGCACGTCTGTCCGTCCTGGGAGAGGGATCCCTCCTCTGTTGCTCTCCCTGAGGTTTCTCCCATGTTCCCTTTAAACTGTGGGTTTTCTCCGGAAGTGTTTCCTTGTACGATGTGAGGGTCTAAGGACAGAGGGTGTCGTATTGTCATACTGATATTCTGTACACACTGTGAAGACCACTGAGACAAATGTAACATTTGTGATATTGGGCTATATAAATAAACATTGTTTGATTGATTGTAATAAGTATGTAGATTTAGGCCATTAAAATCATAGATATATATAAACACTAGATGACTCACCCGCGCTGCTGGCCAATGGAGACAGACGTTGCCACATGGCCGCCATCTTGCCACAGGCAGCTCGCTCATTCATAACATTGGGTGTTTCTCAATCGCGAGTACGCTTGCTTGGTAGCACATGTCTGCCGAGCATCTTGCTTCAGAAGCGAGGCAAGAATACTTCCTGACATTTGGAAAACAAAGAGTGGGACAGGCGAGCAAGTGTGCGTCATATGATAGGCCCCGCCTTACATTTTCCGCCACAGATTTGGGGAAATCGGTCCGTGCGCAAATCATCAAAACAGCTTTATCTATTTAATATAGGTGTAACAAATAAAGTAAGAAATCATTCCAATGTGTACTATATTGTATTTAAAAGGGGAGTGATTAGTAAAATATGGATAAATAGAAAGAAAGAATGCTAACTAGGTAACATAAGATAAGAATACACAAGTTTAAATGATTTGTTATTTGTTGTGATCATATTCTAAAGATGTTTGGATTATTGAAAAGTATACAGCTCCCTTTCATTTGAGTGTTGAGAGCTGTATCCATAAATTCATTTTGTGCTCAAAGTGCACCAGATTGATGCATTTCACTTCAACATTTTAAAAAAATGTGCATGCCCCCGGACCCCCCTAGAGGATGTGAGGACCTCCCCCCCAGAGGATGTGAAGTCCACCCCCAAATAAAGCAGGTTACATTATAATTAAATTGAATACATTTTATTTTAGTTAACACTGAAAACGGGCCCAAACAGCACACAAAGGTTAAAGGTAAGCATTTAATAATGTTAAAATGTGCTAAATATATACAAAAAAAAGAGGAGTAAAAGTAGCTCACGACTTGTTTTATTTTTTGAAAGTAGCTCTCATCCTAAAAAAGGTTGGAGACCCCTGCTCTAAACGAAGTACGCCGGGCTCGGTAGATTTCCGAGTATGCTGGAGATTGGAACAGTACTTTGGCGGCACTCGATGACGTAGTATGCTTGAAATAGTGGCTCTGCAGCAGCTTTACTACCGATTGAGAAACACCCATTATGTCTATGGTGCACTATTGAAATAACCGTAGATTGCTCAATTTTCAAACGGTTTAGTTTGTTATAAACATCAAAGATGTAGTTATGATACAGCATACTTAATCGTGAACTTTTTCTTTTCAACATGTCTTGTTGTCTCCTGTATCATAGCCATGCCAATAACGTTTATTATAAACCAAACCGTTTGTAAATCAGTCAAGATTTCAGCGAGTTAAAGGTGGGGTAGGTAAGTTTGACTCCCCCTTGAGCCATCTATTGTTTATATAGATCTATGATTAAAACCATCTGCGTCCTTAAAAACATATCGAAGCTAAAGGCTAACTATCGTTTCAAATCCAAATACCTGTGAGCAAAGTTTTGCTGAGCAGGGCTCTTGTCATCCTCTTCCACAGCAGAGAGTCTCGAGAACAGGTTTGCGAAAGCCATTTTATTTTGCTCGTCATAAGATAGTTGTGTCTTCTTGTGGAAATAGTTAAATGGAAAACATAACCGAGGTTATCGCCATCTGGTCAGGAGATATGGAAGGAAAAACTAACTTGCGCCCATAAAATAATAAAACAAAATGAAGCTTTGCTAGTCTTTGACATTTGGTGTCCCAAATAACGTTTATGTTCAGGCCTAACGTGTCAAATATATTCAAGTTTAGTGAATGAATTACCACTCATGCCATCACTCAATCGTCCCGTGGAGCATCTTTCACCTCTACTTCCGTGTTTTCTACTGACGTCACGGACTCAGCTCTTCTTCTTCTTTGTATTCGGCAGACTGTACAATGCAATGGTGTATTGCTGCCCTCTATGGCTACTGTTGGTTAATTTATCATTTTAACGAACCTATTTTCACCATATTTATATTGATCTAATATAGAGTGTATATATATATATATATATATATATATATATATACACTCTATATATAAATATAATATAAATATGGTGAAAATATATATATATATATATCATTTTAACGAACCTATTTTCACCATATTTATATTGATCTAATATAGAGTGTATATATATATATATATATATACACTCTATATTAGATACATATACATATGGTGAAAATAGGTTCGTTAAAATGATATATATATATATATATATAACATCAGTTTCTTAATTTTAGTCCAATGATCGGGTTAAGTAGTTTGCACAGAGTTGCTTTTGGCTTTTAACAGCTTCCTCCTTTGAAAATGGATGAGGACATTTCTTACTTCCCAGATTCTACTCACTCACATTAGTCATCAAGGTGATCAAATGTCTTTTTGCACTCCCTAGTCTTTTTTGTTTCCCATTTATTCCGCCACTACAACTTTTCTGAGGGGCCATATGACAGTTTCCTGTGCAGCAGTATATTTTTGGAAAACTTGTTGAAGTTCTCTTATTGAGTGACTGCATGTTTGATGTGTCTGGTTTACAGAGATGGGGTCGTTACTAAAGAAAAGTAATATATTACATATTACAAATTACTTTTTAAAAAAGTAATATATTACACTACTTCGTTACTATCTACCTACAGTAAAGTAACTCGTTACTTTACTCGTTACTTTACTCACAGGGCCGGCCCGCCCCTCCCTGCAGGCAGATCACGCAGACTGCTAACGCTTCAAATGTTCTCTTTAGTTCAGTTTCCATTGTCGCATAAGACTGATCCAGATCCTGAATGTTTTCCTATCTGACCATGGCTGTCCTCTGTCTCCTGCTATCTGTATATTTTGCGCAGTCTATCTCTACTCACGCTGTTGCGTCGGCGTGTTCTCCTGCGTGTTGCACTGGAACCAGACACCGCAAAGACTTCAGCCGAACATGTACGAACTGCGCATGCGTGAGGGGCAATAACTCTCCATACCAGCAGGCGGCGGTAGTGTATATTCGTCATTCAAAACAGGCAACAACCGGAAAACAGAGCAGAAGAACAGACTACGTGATACAAACAAACAACAAATAGCTGTGCGTTAGCTTCACCTTAGCATGTGTTCTTTGCAGGTGTTTGTTGAGGTTTGATTATGACTGATTTTAGTAAGTAACGAAGTAATGCGTATTGGGGCAATGTTAGTAACTGTAGTGTGATTACTGAATTATAAAAGTAGCGCGTTACACTACTCCGTTACCGACAAAAGTAATATTATTACAGTACGCGTTACACCCAACTCTGCTGGTTTATTATACTCTACCCACCGTAGTGACCATGTAATACTCTGAATTCTCAAATCTGATCGAAAATGTTTCATTAGGCAATGGTTAATGGCCAAATGCACTTTCCCACTCCCTGCATCCTCTGATCCATCTACACTGAACAAAAATATAAACGCAACACTTTTGTTTTTGCTCCCATTTTTTATGAGATGAACTCAAAGATCTAAAACATTTTCTATATACACAAAATAACCATTTATCTCAAATATTGTTAAAAAATCTGAAAAAATGTGTGATAGTGAGCACTTCTCCTTTGCCGAGATAATCCATCCCACCTCACAGGTGTGGCATATCAAGATGCTGATTAGACAGCATGATTATTGCACAGGTGTGCCTTAGGCTGGCCACAATAAAAGGCCACTCTGAAACGTGCATTTTTGCTTTATTGGGGGGGTCTGGGGGGTCCGAAAACCAGGCAGTATCTGGTGTGAGGGGTAGGGGTAGGGGTAGGGTTAGGGTTAGGGTTAGGGTTAGGGTAATGTTGTGAATCGAGTGGCCTGTGTTCGTCCTCCATAACATACGCCTGCCCATACCATAACCCCACCACCACCATGGGCCACTCGATTCACAACATTACCCTACCCCTACCCCTACCCCTCACACCAGATACTGCCTGGTTTTCGGACCCCCCAGACCCCCCCAATATAGCAAAAATGCACGTTTCAGAGTGGCTTTTTATTGTGGCCATTCTAAGGCACACCTGTGCAATAATCATGCTGTCTAATCAGCATCTTGATATGCCACACCTGTGAGGTGGGATGGATTATCTCGGCAAAGGAGAAGTGCTCACTATCACAGAGTTTTTCAGATTTGTGAACAATATTTGAGAGAAATGGTTATTTTGTGTTTATAGAAAATGTTCATCTCATGAAAAATGGGAGCAAACACAAAGGTGTTGCGTTTATATTTGTGTTCAGTGTATATTAACCCTTAGATACTGTCCATGTAAACATTTATAAATAAAACACATACTTTTAAAAGACTTAAAATGGTCAAAACTCTAAGAAATTGTGTTTTTCAAGGATGGTACAGTGGTGGTATGAATGAGGCTTTCTGTCAAACACCTGGATAGCTCTCTTGTACAGCTGTTCTATGAGTTTCAGGTTTGTGGCACAAGCAAACGACCAGTTTGTAAAACAGTATTCAATATGGGATAGAATCATACAGTGGAGGTATGACTTTGCAGCATTGACAGTTAAGAAGGGTTTAATTTGTTTAACATTTTGCAAGTTGAATTTAATGGTATTGAATACTTTCTTAATATGTTTCTTAAAAGTCAAGTTCGAGGCCAATATGACTCCAAGATACTTGAAGTGGGGGACTAGTTCTATTTCTGCTCCGTTTAAAAACACATTGGATTCTTCGATTTTGACTGGTCGTTTACTGAACATCATGCATACTGTTTCTTTTGCATTTAACTGTAAGCAAATGTTGTTCAGCCAGTGTTGAACCTTGTCCAAAGCATTTGAGAGACAGGATGTGATTATTTCAGTGTTCTTCCCGTGTACAAAGATGACCGCATCACCGGCATACATTTGCACATTCAACTCAGGACATACAATAGGCAAGTCATTAATGTACAGAGAAAACAGTAATGGTCCAAGAATGGAACCTTGTGGAACCCCAACAGGGTTGACAAGGTAGGGGGATTTGGTACTGTTGACCAAAACACACTGTTTTCTGTTTGATAAGATTTAACCCACTGTATTGAATCTGCAGAAAAATTAAAATACGTCAGCTTTGTAAGGAGCACTAAGGAGCATCTCAGAAGCCTTCCTGAGATCAAAGAAGACAGCACCTACATATGGGCTTGTGTCCAACATAGATTTAACCTTTTCCACAAAGACACAGTTAGCTGTCTCAGTGGAGTGGTGAGCACGAAAAGCAAACTGCATTGGGTGAGTGGAGTGGAGCGAAACCTTTATCTAAATGTTTGGTGATTAGTTTTTGACACCCATTTCTCAGCTACCTTAGAGACACAGGGGAGGATGCTGATTGGTCTGTAGTTGGACATCATTGCCTTATCCCCAGATTTAAAGATCGGTGTCACCGTGGCCACCTTCCAGGATGATGGAACTTCCCTCGTGCTGATAGATTGATTCACTAGCATACTAATTGGTTTTATTAGACCGTCAATATTTGTCTTTATAAAGTTGGTGTCTAAATCATCTGCATCCCTAGCCTGAGAACCTCTTAACCCTAAGATTATATGTTTTTCCTCAACCTCTGTGATTTCCTCCAGGTCAAACACGGGGTGTATCCACAGTCGGGCTAGGTGAGACCTCAGATGGTGAGAAGAGCTTTGTGATGTCCAGAGCACTATTGATAAAATACACATTGAGAGAGCTGGCCAGCACTGCAGGGTCTTTTATCAGGGCATCATTTATTTTTTAGGTTTGTTTACCTAATAGTTTATTTAGGATTTGCCAAACTTTTTTACTGTTACCTTTCGCACCTTCAATCATATTGATGAAGAAGTTAGCTTTGGCCTGTCTTATTGTGTTACCTTGTTACGAGCACGAGTGCATTTCTGTCTATCAGTGGATAGTCCGGATTTCAAGCTCTGCTTTAGTAGTTGGTCTCTAGATTTCATGAGATCCCTGCACTGTAGACTCAGCCAGGGGAGATGATGTTCCTTCCTGTCCCTAAGGCACCCTCTCCTTGAGAAGGAAGACATTGCATCGTTAATTTTTTATATATTACTGTTTTCACCAATATCTTCAGAGGAGAGAGTGTGTCCCCAATTAATCATTTTCACTGCATCCATAAAACGTTGTTGCAGGTTTTTGGGGTTGAACCCAAGGCAGGGGTTTTAGGTGTGGCCATGAACCTTTTTTTGTGAGTTTCCTGGCAAAAAGAATAAGATTATGGTTTGAGAAAGACCAGTCAGGAAGTTGCATGTTTTAACTATTCTGTCAGCTTTGTTTGTAAATAATACATCGATCATAGTCTTGGAGATTTTGGTTATTCCAGTCGGTTGATCCATTAGTTGTATTAAGTTGTGTTTATCCGTGATCCGTTTTAAGCTCTTTCTATTTTGTTTGTCATTCCAGTTGATATTAAAGTCTCCTAGAATAATTAGCTCTTTGTTGGAGTCACAGGAATTCAGCACGAGTTTTACCTGATCATAGAAATCCACCTTAGCGGTGGGTTGTCGATACAGACAAATCATGGGAGGCTGTGGCTCAGTGGATAGTGTGCTGGACTTCGAATCAGGCAAGTTCGAGTCCCCCAGCAGTCAGCATGTCGTTGTGTCCCTGAGACACTTCACCCCAAATTGCTCCTGTGGGGATTGTCCACAGTATTGAGTATGTAAGTCGCTTTGGATAAAAGCGTCTAACAAGCGACATCTAATCATGGTGAGGGACATTTCCTCAGATAGTGTGATTTCCACAGCAACACAATCAAACTCAATATTAGCTGGGAGAGAAATCTCCCTACAAGTAAAGGTATTCCTCACATAAAGCAACACACCCCCTCCTTTTCCCTTCAGTCTGTCCTTCCTAAACACATTATATCTGACATAGATACAAGAGTGGATGGTGACGACTGTTTTAGCCAAGATTCCGATATTCCCAAACAGTCAACATTGGACTCAAGGAGGAGATGTTCTAGCTGTTCATGTTTATTGCATCTATATTAACCCTTAGATAATGTACGACCCTCATTTCCATGAAATGGGGTTGGTTTCACTTTCATGACTTCATCAACTCATTTATTTTCTCTTTGTAGGCAAGGGTCAATTTAAGGTTCTGGGATTAGCCTTGATGGCACAATTTGCGAACAGTCTGGGAGGCACAATGTACATAAACTACAGATTGTAGTTTATTTTAAGTTTAATTAAGTTTGAATTGGCATTTCTCGCTCATCCCAGAGTTTCCCAAAGCTAAAGCAGCCATTTTATCCTATCAATTAATAGAAGGCCTGCACACAAGCATGAACACCAGTTTATCTCCAGATTTTCCCATCTTAACATGCTTTTACGATAAGGGAAACAAAGGTCAGAAAACACGTAGGAGTACTTAGACAGATAATAAAAACACATTTGATATCTGTTGATGATCCTTCATCCTTTTTCTTTAGTTAGGTTTGAATGTAGGACTTTTACTTCTAGTATTCATGTTCTTCTTCTACCACTAATATTATAAGAAAATGTGTAGATTAATCTACAAAACAGGCAGCAGAACACAAAGGGGATGTTCTGATTTACAGCTAAACCACTTCCATGTTACTATCTGCTGCTGTCTAGAAAGATCAACTCTTGAGTACATGGGATTAAAATGAACACACTCCGCCTCTCATTAATCAGTGAGTGATAAAAGCTCAGATGAGACTAAACGAGGAGATAGAGGCTGGACTTTGCTCCTCCACATATGAGGCCATCTCTGTGTCTGGCTCAAAGTTCAGGTCCCACACGCACACAGTTTCAGGACTGCCTCTGAGTGTGCTTGTGATTTCCCTCAGTCTCTGAACTCTTGCTATTGAGCTTTCTGAGTTCCAGAATGACCCGTTGGGCCCTCGTTGCTCCCCTGCTGCTCCTGCTGGGCCTGTGCCTCCACAGTGCTCTCAGTCAGGATGCTGAGGAGCCAGCTGCTGAAACCCCACCACCCCCCCCGGCCTCTGATGGCACACAGGGGGAGGGGGAGGACGGTGATTGGGGACTAAACTCTGTGAGAGGCGGCTTTGAGTCGGTCGGCGGATACTTTGACTCCATGCTGGAGTTCATGGGGGGACGTGATGGAGTGTGCCAATACCGCTGTCGGCATGGTAAGTCGATTAAAGCCCAATGTATCAGAATAGAGAGGTCTACTCGAGTCCTCACTAACACTAAGAAAGTGGATCACATCACTCCTGTTCTGAAGTCTTTACACTGACTTCCTGTGTGTCAAAGAATGGATTTCAAAATACTGCTGCTGGTTTATAAAGCACTGAATGGTTTAGGCCCACAATACATTACTGACCTCCTGCTAAACTATGAACCATCCAGATCTCTCAGGTCTTCAGGGACTGGTCAGCTTCCTGTCCCCAGAGTCAGAACTAAACATGGTAAAGCAGCGTTCAGTTATTATGCTCCAAATATCTGGAACAAACTCCCAGAAACCTGCAGGTCGGCTGCAACTCTGACTACTTTTAAATCCAGGCTGAAGACTTTTCTTTTTGTCGCTGCTTTTAATTGAACTATTCATATCTTAGACTGCACTGTAACTTGTATCCATGTATTTTTTCTTTTAATGTTTATTTTATTAGATTTTAAATGCCATTTTCTTAATGTCTTTCATTTTTTGAATTGCCTTGTGTTGAAAAGTGTATATAAATAAACTTGCCTTGCCTTGCCTTGCCTTACCATGGATATATCGGTTTATATTTGTATTTTTTTATCGAAATTAAAGGTTACAGTTTCCACTTAACACTGCTTGAATGCAGGGGAAAGGGTTGGGTTAGTTTAGGGTTGGGTCTCCTATACTCTGTAGAGTTATCACTATAATAAAGGTAAAGTTATTGGGGAATATGTACCTAACTCTTTGGGAAAATGTACATAAAAAGAAAAGCCACGGGTAAACTGCAATTCAAGTCTTTTAAATTGCAAAGTTTCAGAATAATAATGTTAATATTAATTTATTTTACACAAAACCCTTATCCTGTTTACATTTGTTTTGTACTATAAGTGAAGAAAGTACTACATAAACAGATTTTTTTGTAAATTCAGTTTTTTATATTCAGTCAAAATAAAGCAAACTGTTTCAAATATT
Organism: Pseudochaenichthys georgianus; assembly: GCF_902827115.2. Taxonomy (NCBI): domain Eukaryota; kingdom Metazoa; phylum Chordata; class Actinopteri; order Perciformes; family Channichthyidae; genus Pseudochaenichthys; species Pseudochaenichthys georgianus. The sequence continues at coordinate 5,172,533 of NC_047503.1, read as the reverse complement.
CAACCTTTTTGACTTCATTTATCCAAATAAATATATATATTGTTCTTGTTATATAATCAAATGTTGAAAGTTTCTATAATGTCGTGTCCTATGTAGAACAATAACGCAACCCAGTGATAGTAATGTTCTGATACAAATCACTTGATAGGATTTTCTTTGACTTATCATCTTTGTTATCATCTGGAAGAGGGCCTGGAAGCGGACTGTGACCCGAGCATGATAGGAGGGGTTTCCTGTCGGGGCCTTGGGAATGTGACTAATAACGTGTGGATGGATATGGATAAACCAAATAATTGACCTTTGTTCATCATGTGCACACCTGAATCTATTTCTAAAGCTACATGGTCACCAAACCAGCCAGATTAGCATGTTTCCACTGGCCTGATGTGAAACAAGATCCACATGTGATATGTTGATTTGCTTCCCCTGTCTCAAAGGTAAAGCTCCTCTTCCTCGCCCGGACTACCAGATGCCTGAACCTGACGGCTGTGGCTCCTACTTCTTTGGTCTTCCTGTTCCAGATGGGGTATGCTTCTTCTGTCTCTAAGGGCAGATTTTTGTGGATTTATGGTAAAGCAGCATTCAGTTATTATGCTCCAGATATCTGGAACAAACTCCCAGAAACCTGCAGGTCCGCTGCAACTCTTACTACTTTTAAATCCAGGTGGAGACTTTTCTTTTTGTCGCTGCTTTTAATTGAACTATTCATATCTTAGACTGCACTGTAACTTTTATCCATGTATTTTTCTTTTATTATCTTTTCTTTTTAATGACTGATTTTCTTAATGTCTTTCATTTTTTGTAAAGCACTTTGAATTGCCTTGTGTTGAAAGGTATATATAAATAAACTTGCCTTGCCTTGCCTTATAATTCTTTGAAATGTAAAGGCTGTAAAAAGTGAAATCCCCATAAGGGGTTGCTCACAAATGTATTGTGGGTCAGGAAGAGGGATATGTTTAAAGATGTTTCAAAAGCAAGGCTCGACCCAGAAACATAGTTGCGACATCCTTTGCCCTAATGTATCAATCTTGTCCCACCTTTAAGCATGACAGGTTAATAGAACAATACTTTTAACATATTTGCACATTAGGAATGAACTAATAATCCACAGAATTATGGAAAAGATAAAACAATTTAATAAACACTGGGGGGGGGGGTGCTCGCAGCTCACGCACGTGCTCCACTAGCACGGCACATCGCGTCCAAATCACGCACGTTGCGTGTTGTCACCGCTGATGTCGGGGAAACGATCTTCAATACTCCGAAAAAATCCCACCAGACTCCTTTTGACCCTCCAACAGAGGGATGTCCTTGTCCTTTTCGTAATTTCAAGCGATAAAAACTCTCGATCTTCTCTCGAATTATGAATATTTTTGGACGCCCTCGGCTCGAGTTTAGGGCGTCCCGAGCTGAATAAGGGTGTCAAATGACAGCATGACGCCCCCCTGGCGGAAACGCTGGTTGGAGGGCAAAATAATGTTCTTCTCCTTAAAAATCTAAGATCTATGTCCCCTCTCAAATCTGACAAAAAAAGTATGATTGTTTTGTCTCCTTTCATGCCAAAACATACCTTTACCATGGAACTCAAAACACTATAATTTGGACATACTGTAACTATTTTAAAGCTATGATTCTTCATTTTTTATTAAATGTACTTCTCAAAGTAAACCTATCCTGATATTACATATAAAAAACAGGCAAAAACAATCCTTCACTAAAAGGATAATAATACATAGCGCCCACATTTTCATACGGTCCCTTAATATTCAGAGAAGTCTACATTTGGAAAACTAACCACCTGTTAATCCCCAACACTTGCATATAAACATTTGTATTATCTCTGCTGTGTACCAGGTGGACATGGGCATCCCCGCCATGACCAAGTGTTGCAATCAGCTGGACATGTGTTACGACACCTGCGGCTCCAACAAGTACCGCTGCGACTCCAAGTTCCGCTGGTGCCTCCACAGCATCTGCTCCGACCTCAAGAAGAGCCTCGGCTTTGTGTCAACAGTTGAAGGTTGGTAACTATTTAACCTTTCTTTTCATCCAGCGCAGGGTTATTGAGCCTATCCCTGTTTTTTTCCCTATAGGTAAACTTCCCCTTTATTGACTCAACAACTAATTTAGGGACACACTCTACTTCCATACAGAACTTAAAACTATTGGCCTGGCCTAAGTTGCCTTACATAAACCTATTATTTGACTACTGAAAATGACGTCGTGAGGACCAGTTGGGATACTTAATTGCACTTTTCACAACCCTGCTCCTCCATCACGTTTGAAATGTCATATGTGGGTTTATTGTAATGTATAAAACCCTTTCAAAGAGATCTTAAAAGGATGGTAAATACAATTTGGTGATGATTTGTCTAAAGGGTGTCTTCGAAAATCTCCAGGGACTTCAGATGAAAAATAGCCTCTTGGCTAACTCAACAGAACAGAAATGTTGATTAATGTGCTCTCCTGTTAAATAACTGAATACATAAATAAAATTAAGCAGTATTAACAGACACCAGTAATAGGTGAGAAACAAACACGACAGGAGGATTACAAACTGCCATGTACTGATAAATTAATGTATAAGAAATAAGCTGTACGGTGAATAAATAATGCATAATGCTCTGTGCTGACTGCCGTCCCTGTTTCTGTCCCTTCCTCTCCCCAGCATGTGAAGCAGTAGCAGACACCACTTTCAACACGGTATGGACTCTGGGCTGCAGGCCCTACATGAATGGACAGAGAGCAGCATGCTTCTGCCAAGGAGAGGATAAAGATGAACTTTAGATTAAAGATGTGTATAACAGCATCAACTAGAGCAACCCATCAGAAGATGTTATGGTGTTGTGAGGACTGCTGTGTGACTACTTGAGTAATTTATTTGTTTCAAGTTCTTGTTTTGTTCTGTCATTATTTTACCCTGCAGCAACATTTAGATGTTATTTTCAAATGTTTAACTGTGTTGCAATTCTAAACTGTATTTGTTTGTCTGAGGAGGTGCATCTATGTTGTCTGGATTTTTAGTATGAGAATCAATACAGTTGGAGAAGGCATAAGATGTTGGAAAAGCTAAATGATCTGTGCTGTGAACTCCACTTTACAACACATAGATAACCTCTAGTGCTTCACACATTGGGTGTGTTCATCCAATGTGTGTGTGTGTCCTACTACTAAGGATTGTCCACCATATGAATACATTTTATTGACACACATGATTGTGATTTTTTTCATTTCATGGTATGCATGGTATGGTTTTCATTTCATGGTACACTACTGAACGCATTTCCTTATGAATAATCAGATCATTGCATTAGCATTGGTACAGTATCAGTTCAAAACATAACATATTAAAATGTGCTGCTAAAAAGATAATCGGAATGAATGACAATAAGATGAATCTACACTTTTCTTTTAACTTGTGAACATTGAAAAGTACTGATACTTTTATATTAGTTTGAGTAAAAGTTAAAATAAAGTTCAAAGCATAGAATTGATGGATTACCTTTACACTCTCGACCTGGTTATGTAAACAGCAAACCTATTTTCATTATTCTATGACTACCAAGCAGGGGAACTGCCATTGGTTTAAAATACCTGCCAATTATACTCACCGGCCACTTTATTAGGTACAGCTTGCTAGTACGAGGTTGGACCCCCTTTTGCCTTCAGAGCTGCCTTAATTCTTCATGGCATGGACTCAACAAGGTGCTGGAAACATTCCTCAGAGATTTTGGTCCATATTGACATGATAGCATCACACAGTCGCTGCAGATTTGTGGCTGCACATCCATGATGTGAATCTCTGGTTCCACCACATCCCAAAGGTGCTCTGTCTATAGGATCTAGATCTGGTGACTGTGGAGGCCATTTGAGTGACAGTGAACTCATCGTCATGTTCAAGAAACCAGTTTGAGATGACTTGAGCTTTGTGACATGGTGCGTTGTCCTGCTGGAAGTAACCATCAGAAGATGGGTACACTGTGTTCATAAAGGGATGGACATGGTTAGCAACAACACTCAGGTAGGCTGAGGCGATAAAAACCAACCATGCTCAATTGGTACCAGGGGGCCCAAACTGTGCCAAGAAAATATCCCCCACACCATTATCCCTCCACCCCCCCCCCCCCTAAACTGTTGACACCAGAGGCCTGTACTACGAATCCAGTTCGGTTTACCTAATCCAAAACAAACGCGCTCTCGCTAAGCGGTCCTACGACGCTGGTTATCAACTCGATAACTCAAGCCAGGGTTTCTCTGTCCGGCTGAGTGCGCGTTCACATAAAAGGGGTAGTATCTGGAGCATTCGACCAATCACAAACATGGAGAAGCGTACTGACAGCGCAGCGTCATACTTCCTGAATGAAAAATCAACTATAATATTAGTCAAATATGAAGAAGTTCAACTTTAAACATCCATGACTTAAACACTTTATCCAGGATCAAAGCCACAGAGCTGCACCTGCAAGGTGAATACAGCTGGCAAAAGAACAAGTGTTTGAATGCGTACATTAACAGGTTTATGATATCACTGCCCCGTCTAAAACACGACGAGTGGATCTGACTTTAATTACATTTGACTCGAGTGTTTCGTCAACTTAATGTGTTGCTTAAAATAATACTTCTGCATACAGTATGTGACACTATGAGTGTTGCACGGCCAGATACGGCTCAGCTGACTCAGATAAGGAAATATATGATACATTATGATGTGATATGAATGATAATGGGAGGGACACATCGACGTCTGCACTCACAGTGACTGTAGGCTACGTAACAGGCCCGGACTGGCCATCGGGAGGACCGGGAGGTTTCCCGATGGCCTGGCTTGCTAAGTGGCCTGCTGGCCTGAGGATTTTTTTTGTATATTTGTGAACGCAACGCTGCGCAAATGTGGGTCTGACTCTGCCTCACAGAGGGTGACTGGCTGTCTACATGATGTGGCCTGCCCACATGGCCACTTTCATACAGACCACACTAATGCCCTCGATTGGTCTCTGTGTGTCATTCAAGCTCGGGAGGGTGTGTGTGTTAGTGTATGTGTGGCGCGAGCGAGTGAGATAAAGCGCGCACACCGGTTACGTGTATTGTTGTTGTTAGCATCTGGTGCTAGCTAGCTGCGCTAACGGATATAAGGAGCTTTTTCAACAACAAGGTGGTTGGAGAGTCCTCTCCAGTCAGACTGAGAGACTGATAACCTCAGCTCAGGTGAGGTAAAGGACTCTCTGAGTGTTTAGATAGTTAACTTAGTCTAAGTTATCTCTGTGGGTCTCAAACGGTTTGGTCACCATTTATGTAAACATATATTTCCATTTGAGGGGGGAGTGATTAGTAAAATATGCATGAATAATAATTAAAAAAAAACGTTAACTAGGTGAAAAAAGGCAAGATAAACTATTAAAACTTGTTGAGAGCTAAAACTAGTCTTTGCTTCTGCCTCAACGAGGAGTAGGGGCAGAGGAGGGAGACAGGTGAGGCTGGTTCAGGAGCACACACACTATAAATGAACCAAAAACAAATAAATAAACAAGTTTCAATGTTTTTTCATATTGGATATTGTATTTTATTGGTTATGGCCATGTTTTTATGATTTTATGATTATTTAAATGTATACAGTTATGTTTCATATGGGCGTAGTCTCTTTATTTCCCCCTCAAAATGCACCAGATTGATGCATTTAAGTCCAACATTTAAAAAAGAAAAATCTTACCGGGGGGGCATGCCCCCAGACCCCCCTATAGGATTTGAGGTCCACCCCCACTTAAAATATGTTCACATAGGTTCCTAAATAGATTTGCACATTTTTTTAAATAGTAACCCATGTCCATATGTTTATTTTAGAGGGCTATCACTACGGGCAGCAACGCTGTAAAAATTGACAAATAAATCCAGCAAAATGGCACAAAAAACTGGTAGTGGCCTGGCTGGGTGTATAATTCCCGGCCTGACTTATTGTCCCAGTCCGGCCCTGCTACGTAATGTTACTTTGATCCGGTTACTTATGTTGTGGCAGATATTTAAGTAAGCTTTCTTAACGCTAATGTTATAATAGTCAGATTGCTCTGAAGATGGGAGGTGATATTCTATTCATTTTCACGTTCACACAGTCGGTGATTTTGGCCAGCCGTCTTTCCTGTAACGGCAGTTTAAACTGTATATCCTCCGCACACTGAGCTCTGATTGGTCAGCAGGCGGTGCTTTCACTGAGTTGATCTCTTATCCTGGAACCTATCCTGCTATAAGTTATCTAGCCCGCTAAAAAGTGAACCAGCTTCGTTGCCAACTTTGGGTACCTGGCTGGAGTGAGATTTTTATATAGATAGATAGAACTTTATTTGTCATTGTACAGGTACAACGAAATTACAACAGGCTCAAGGTGCCAACACGCAACAACAAGACAATATAAAAACAACAAGACAATATAAAAACAACAAGACACTATAAAAACAATAAAAACAATAAATGGGACTTAAAAAAAGGGAATATGTACATAAATAAATAATAAATAAATTAAATTGCACGATTCCCCTCGTATTGCACGGAAGGCTTATATAACTTAAGTATTAGCAGCGTTTAGTGCACATATGGCCCTGGGAAAAAAACTGAACTTGTGTCTGTTTGTCATTCAGGCTAGCATGACATGCAGTAGCAACAAGTGTATTCCAGTCTTGTGTTTCAATTTATAATAAAGTGTGGAGTTCCATACTGAACACACCGCCTCCGAGTCCCATTCATCGGCTCTACACTAGTATAATTAGGAAAGTGATGTTAAAGTATTTAAAGTAGACACAAGTTATACTATAATATTATATCATTTGTTTTATTATTACCGATGCAAGAGTTGACTTAACTGTGTGTAGTTGGAGCTCATTTTGAACAATGAGCTAACTAATGATTACTTTCATAATGGTTTAATGTGCTGACTATTTTCTACATTAATAGATGGTCTGGTTTATTCAAACTCTCAAAATAGTAGGACATGCTGTCATAATTACCCTGAGTCCGAAGTGACACCTTTACAATGTTAAAGCTGTTAGATAAATGTAGTGATGTAAAAACTAAAATATTCAAGATAGTGTAGTGGGAAAGAGATAATGTTTTAAAAACATGTTACTAAAACAAAATCTCTTGTTTTGGACTGACAGTAATGATTCAATAAATAGTGGATAAATAAATGCACACACATCAATCTGTGTGCATTTGTTGCGGATGGAACACAACAAATGGTGCTCTTACCTGTGATGCCTCCTCCAAACATTATAACCAGACTGTATCATTCAAACTATAAGTACCAGTTCTAGCTACTTGACTTTAGACAAACAATTCAAAAAGACTAAATCAACACAATTTATTGAAAGACCAATCTTTATTTTACGGTGCCTCTCTTTTTGTTTGTATTATTAAACCCTGTCAATCAAAAAACTGAGCAACTCAACAGTTAACTTTATATTTCTTATTGTCCAAGCGGCTGGGATGAGGATCAGCACCTCCAAATCTGAGGCCATGGTTCTCAGCAGGAAACCGATGGACTGTCCACTCCAAGTAGGGAATGAGTCCTTACCCCAAGTGAAGGAGTTCAAGTATCTCGGGGTCTTGTTCTCGAGTGAGGGAACAATGGAGCGTGAGATGGGCCGGAGAATCGGAGCAGCGGGAGCGGTACTGCAGTCGCTTTACCGCACCGTTGTGACGAAAAGGGAGCTGAGCCAGAAGGCAAAGCTATCTGTCTAACCTATGGTCATGAAGGATGGGTCATGACCGAAAGAACGAGATCGCGGATACAAGCGGCCGAGATGGGTTTTCTCCGCAGGGTGGCTGGTGTCTCCCTTAGGGATAAGGTGAGAAGTTCGGTCATCAGGGAGGGACTCGGAGTTGAGCCGCTCCTCCTTCGCGTCGAAAGGAGCCAGTTGAGGTGGTTAGGATGCCACCTGGGCGCCTCCCTAGGGAGGTGTTCCAGGCACCTCCAGCTGGGAAGAGACCAAGGGGTAGACCTAGGACCAGGTGGAGGGACTATATCTCTTCGCTGGCCTGGGAGCGCCTTGGGATCCCCCAGTCAGAGCTGGTTGATGTGGCCAGGGAAAATAAAGTTTGGGGCTCTCTGCTGGAACTGCTACCCCCGCGACCCGACCACGGATAAGCGGGAGAAGATGGATGGATGGATGGATTGTCCAAAGCATCTATTACACTATTGTTTCCCCTCTCATATTCACAGGATGGATGATTAGAGACTTTGGGGGAAACTTCAGCTTTATGAACGTCTTGTCTGTTGGTTTGGCCGGAGAGGACTCAGGGTCTTTCCCTGCGAGGAGAACCAGGCCTGATGGAGGAGGACCTACACCAGCTGCACCTACAGAACTTAGCCCATGCTGGGTATAGCTGTTACCACCTGCACAGGCCTAGCCTGTCAATTAACAGATTAGCATTTAGTGTAATTTATGTATATTATTTCGTTTTTATTTTATTTTTTAAATGGTGATGGTTCATCCTTGATAACTTTTAGTTCACATTTCAATAATTTGTATTTGCACTCCTTTTGTCCGTCATTCGGACTGAAAATGTTAAATTACACATTCACATCCGACTTACGATTGGCACCATTTAGTTGTGACGTTGAAAACTCTGCGGTTCAAGGCACAAGTATTGTGAAGCTCATAAAGTGAGGCATTTGATCAGCTGACTGACAAAACTTTATAGGCCTGACAATAATCACACTGTCACAATTAAGTTCCTGTTACGGCCCGTCTACACTACAGCGTCGAAAGCTCCAAGCTGCCCATTCACTTTCAATGGGGTGACGTCACGTAGCCGCGCTTTTTCACCGAACTGAATTGTGGGTAGCAGAGCGAGGCGTCTCAGGCGACCAGAAGTTGAACATTGTTCAACTTCTGGTCGCCTGGACGCCGGAGTAGCCAGCGCCAGCCAATCAAATCCCGTTTCCCAAAATCTGACAGCTGAAGCGCTAGCCAATCAAACCGCGTCTAAGCTGGGAGAGATATCCCGCCGTTCATTTCTATATTTCAAAACAAGTCGGAGGAGAAACTAACTATCGCCGTAGCGAATCACCCGGTTGTGTATGACCAGACCCTCTTCACCTACCGGGACACAAACCGGAGGAACCAGCATGGAGGGAGGTGCAGAGACAGTGGGGGAAACTGGTAGGTTTTCGCCTGTTTGGGGAGTTTATATATATATTGCTCGCATAAAATCCCCGGGGGGTTTTGCTTTGTATGTCGGGGGCGGGAGATTCATGTGATTGGTTGTTGGCCGTGTTGCTTGAATAAAATCCCCAAGCTCCAGACACGCCCAGCTCCAAGCTATTTTTGGAGCTGTAGTGTGGACGCTCCGTTAGACTACAAAACTAGTCAGTGTGCAGGTCTTTGTGTTACAATATAAGTGTCTTGCCCCGGCCACACGAGGACGAAAACGGCTAAACGCATAGGATTAACACAAACGCAATCGCAAGAAAGCTTCTGTCCACACGCAATATTCACCGGATAGTGTCTGTCCACACGAGACCGCTCCGTTTAGCTCCAACCGCTGGAGAAGCTGCAGTACATGCAGGAGCCTGTAGTGGCGCTGTAACTTCCTCCACAAAAGCAGCGAAGAAGAAGGTTGTCATGGTTGCCCTTCTGTTTATTCTCCGCGGTGGAGGCCGAGGGAACCGGGCAGAGTTTTTCGCCAGTCAACGTGTATTAAAGTTTAAAGCTTCCGACAAAATTATAAAAGTGCCGGTCAAAGGTCTTCTTTGTTATTTATTGAGATTTAAAACAAATGAATAACGACTCTATATATTATAATAATAAAATACACAGAGCCTCTCTTTTTCCACCCTCTCTTCGGACAGCGTCAGTGTCTGTCTCATGCAGCAGCTCATCCAGTAACGAGTGACCCGGCCGACAGTAAAAATAAACATATTTATAACTAGTTTAGGAAGTTTGAGAGGTGTCTCCGTCCTGTCAGATTAGACTTCACTCACGTTTATGTCCATATCGAGAGAAAGATAAATAATCTGAATTCAGTGTGCAGTTTACTTTGACGCGGGGTGAGCAGCAGAGGTGGGGAGAGGCGGGGCTATTGTCTCATCATTATCAGAAAATGATCGTATAGGGCGTACACACGGAGCCGTTGGACCCCCCCCAGAGCGCTGCGTATGCCGTTCTATCCACGTTGGGACCCGTTATCGTTTCCGCAGTCGTTTAGTGCCGTATTCGGTCGCCCTCGTGTGGCCGAACGGTCTATATGACACTAAACAGTAACACAAACGACCGTTTTCGTCCTCGTGTGGCCGGGGCATTAGTGAATGTCCTGTACCGCTCTTAAATCTCATCACATCAGCTTTTCCTTTCCCTCTTGGATGTCTTCTGGAACCTCAGAGAAAGAGAAAATGGTGAAGCAGTCCTGTCCCTCAGGCTTGTCCTTTCCTAACAGAAATATCAACAAACATTTTATTGCAGAGCAAGTGTGTTATTTAGGTGTGTTTGTTTGTTCAGGGGCTATAAATATAATGATTTTTTTAAATCCAACAGTGTACTACAAAGATAATCAGATTATGAATAAACCGTTACTTGACATTAAATGGCATCAGGATGGGGAAGAAAGGTGATTTGAACTTCACCAGGTCCTCTTCACAATCTACTGCACATGCCTAAATGCATTGAGTTGCTGCCATGTGATTGGCTGATTAGATCTGCGTTTACGTGCAGTAGAACAGAACTGATAAAGTGGCCAGTGACTTTCTTTTTTTATTTCTTTATCATTCATTTAGCCATCCTTTCCCTGTTTCCTTGCTCTGCCATCTCTGTTTACAGCGACAGTCTTTCCCAATGGGTCTGTTGGCAGTACAGGATGGGAGTGTGTTTCTCCTTCTCTCTCTTTAAAAAGCCCTCTATCGCCTCTACATGCACACTCACAAAACACTACAGTAGACTGCCCTGCAGCAATGATAATACACACAGCCCACACCATAAGAAACAACTTATTTTTTCTCTTGTCATGTTCTCAATGTATTAGACTCTGTATGCTTAGTCTGACCCATCACTTCACTTAATTAAAAAAATATAACAAATGAAGACAAAGCCTAAAAAACATGTATTTTTAATCAAATGTATACAGCATCAAGGAAAAAGGCTGCTAAGAAACTGATTTCCAAAGAAGAAATTCACAGAAATAAGTACAATTTCTGAACAGAAACTGGTAATAAATGGCACAAACATATTATTTTAAGGAATATATAGTTTACTTTTCAACATGTTTGGAAATACAACTAAAATACTACATCCTCCTGTAACAGTGACTGAATGTGTATGTTGGATCTGAAGTCCAGATGATCTCTCACAGCAGCTTCAAATGATCAGACAGTCATGATGCATCTACACAACAAAGGAGAGAAATAGGATTAACAAGTGAGACCAGACAACAGTTACTCTATTCTGCTGACATATTTCTGTTTTAATTGTCATGCATTGAATTTTATGGACATCCTTTATCTATACAATAGCATTTCAATAAAGAACTGAAAGATAGGCTGCGATGTTTTGTTGGTAGGAGCTAGGGCTGCTCAATTAATCGTATTTTAAATCGCAATTACGAGTATGGCTTGCAACGATTACGAAAACAACGTAATCGAAATAAAACGATTATTTTTTTATTATTATTATTATTTATTTATTTTTTGGTTTTTCAGTTGAGTTATACTTAAAGTTCAGGGTAATCAACTGTTAAAAACATACTGTTCACATTTTTTTTCTAAATAAATTGATGTTTTCAAAGTAAATGGATAATCGTTTTTAATAATCGTGATATCAATTAGTGACCCAAATAATCGAGATTATGATTTTTGCAATAATCGAGCAGCCTTAGTAGGAGCTAAATATAACAAAACATAATACATGTCAAATCATTAATGGGTACTGATCAATTAATGGAGGGTTAAATTAGACATTTCACTTGATGTGTAAACAGAGACAGTCTCAATCAGGAACATTTATCAAACCTTTATTCAATGAAAACAGTCAACAATCAGTGTTGTCAGGCTTTAGTGCACTTACCTTTGTAATCAATGTGAGGCGATGGGAAGTTCGCTGGCTGTGGGACCCTCTGCTTCACCATCTGGTTAAATGCTTCAAGCTTAATAAAACAAAAACAATAGAAGGAGGTTGAATATATTATATTGTGGCATTTTCAGTAACAGTAGCAAGTTTAGCACAGGCCTTAAAACACTAATGTTTGGAAATCCTCTAAGATTAAGCTGTCTTTGGCTCTTTTCTGCTGTAACAATGTAAATGTCCCCTCTGTGGGACTAATAAAGATATTCTGATTCTGAAGATATCTGGAACTGTTTATCAAGCATCAATAATAACTTTAAGGACTATAAACACTCATGTGTTGTAGTTTTCATTTAAAAAAAGAAAACTGAGAAGACAGAAGTTTTATTTTGTGCTTTATGACATTATATCTGCTGTAATATAATGACAGCTTTGCTGAATGGCATAACTCCTCATCTCAATAATCAATGAGATATTTGCCTGAGAATATGAGAAGTAAAACTGACAGGCCAAGACCATGAATACATAAATGTATTTAATGTAAACTTGACAAGACTAAAGCATTTGGTGTGCAAGGAGGCGTGTGGCGCAGTGGATTGAGTGAAGGTGTTCGGATCAGGAGGTCACAGGTTCAAACCCCACTGCAGTCAGCATGTCGTTGTGTCCCTGAGACCCTTCACCCCAAATTGCTCCTGTGGGGATTGCCCACAGTATTGAGTATGTAAGTTGCTTTGGATAAAAGCGTCTAACAAGTATCATTTAATGGTTAATACTAGGGCCGTGCATCTTCACTGGTCTCACGATTCGATTACGATTATCCTGTCAACGATTCGGTTCGATATCACGATTCATACCAATGCGTTGCATCCTCAATTTTCTATATTACTGCACATGGCTTATTTTTCATAATGCATACATGCAGTAAATACATATGAACTATTTTTATTATTTAGAAAGTGCTTCAGAAATCAATAACATAAATGTCTTGACATTAATTTATAAACCAAAATAAATGAATTGTATAGGTCTAGCCTCCGTGTGTGAAGTTGTTCCATTCTCAAAAACAAAAAGCTAATGCTTCTGCAGTCGAGCTGCAGCTTCTAGCCACGGCCTTCTGTTAAAGAAAGGACACTGAATGTCCTGAATGTGGCATCACACACAGGACTTGAGTCTGAACACAGCAGACAACAGGAGTATTTACAACAGCATATACAAACTAAAATAGTGCATGTGGGTGTACACTTACATTCTCTGTTTTACTGTTACATAAATCCCATGAATGTATGAGATTAAATTAGCTTCATTATATCTCAGTGATTAAGTGAATAATAAAGTTTCCATCGGGTCACTATCAGCCTGTCACTCATTATTTTCAGGGAGGGGGCGGGGCTTGGAGGAACGGAGAGGAGACGGTGATCGCGGAAGCTTTTTTCCTCCTGCCTTCACAAACTTTACACACGTATATATCGTCTGCAAATTGCTAGAGGACATTCATACTTTGCAATCCAAGACTTAATTAAATCCACCAAAAACCTGACATGATTGTAACGCGATTATTTTTGAAAAACATAAATCCCTGTCTGTGTCTCTGAGCCGCAGCGACACGGAGTGATTCAGAGCGGGTCCTTCTGCTTTTGGTTCTGGACTGGTGTTCTTGTGTTGGTGGATAAAGCAGACTGCTCCGTGTTCGGTGTTGCTGTGCCGCTGTCACGTCTGTTCCCTGATCTCTGCGTCACCGACCGATTTGATATTAAAGTGACAGAAAAAACGTTATAGTAAAGCCGCGGCCGGAAAATCAGGAAGCAACGTTACTACTCTATAACCGATTATCTTCCGTCACTGCATCGAGACCGAATCGTCCGCATCGCAATGCATCGTAGAAACGATTATTTTCAACACCCCTAGTTAATACCCAAGTCATCACTATGCATCGTTTTACAATGCTTTTATTAGAGGACCAAACAAGGATTGTTATAGACTCCAGGACACTGTTTGGAGCCCTGGACTTCTCTGAAGCTCCAAAATACTTCATTCTGATATATGCAATATTTTTCTTTACCAAATATTGCCTCTACGGCGATTTTGATATTGCACTAGTTTTTAGTACATTTTGTATCAATTGTGCCGTCCCTATATACTCTTTCTGTAAAGTTTGGGAAATACACTTTATTATCGTGGAATATATCTCTTAAAAGCAGTCATTGGTGGTGTCACAAAATGGATTAAATGATTACATTTATTAAGTAAAAATTAAGAACATGTAGCTTGTGAGACTGATCGCTTTGGTTTTATCGAAGGAACAGGCCATTTATTTTATATCCCACGCAAAATCCTTGATCAACACTCATCTATGAACATCTCTTAAAACAATAATAAGAGGGATTTCCGCAGTTCAGATGCAGTTAGTAAGAAAAATAAATTCACTATCTCCTGAAAGTGGTGCAAGTTTCCCTACCTCCCCCCCAGTGTTAAAGGTCACCTATTATTAGGTCACCATATATATTATTATGCACTTTTGGTTGTCTTTTGTACATAAATATGTGTCCCCGATGTGTAAGGAGAATCACAAAGTCAAAACACAACCCTCTTTCTTTTCCTCCTTACCCCCGCCTCTAAGCTCCAAAACCCGGTGCTTTTCAAGCACCAACAAATTGTCGGTCTAGAAGCAAGAACCGCATACGTCACGCTTACGTCGGAGGCGGGGGCAGGATCAACCTGAGCAATAACAATTGAAGGCGAGTACGACAAATTAAAGTTGTAACAAGCAGTAGCGCTGACCAATGTGACTAGAACGCAACCACACACTTCTTAAAAAAAACACACTTTATAAAGTCAGGCAACACTAACCAGGCTTCGTGTGATTCTGTTTATTTGTACCTTCCCTTCGCTGTCATTGATCATTGTGGAGAGCAGGCAGATTTTTAGTTTTGTATTATAGCAGCTATCGGATGGAATCAATACATGGGCTGCACAGGTTGTCATGACTCATGTCCGACTATCACAAGTAGAATCATAACGAAAAATACACCGGTAAAATGTGCCTGTAGAAAACGGCTTATGGCACAATAGGATAGCAACAAGTAGTCAAGATAGTCAGTTTAGCTTCGGTTGCTATGCTAACATCACCCATTTTGAACAGCGTTGTGATGCCAAACAGCGGGCAGCACTGCAGCGGTCGATAAATGCCGCTGAAACACATTAATAAACAATGAACAGTGTGAGAAAAAGTTTTTAGAGAGTACTTGTCCATGGACAAGTGAGTTTGGAAATGTACTTGTCCGAATACATTTTTCACTTGTCCAGAATGGACACAAATTGGGGCCACTGGAATCTTCTTCTTTGTCATCGTATTTTACATTTTCCCACGTTTTTTACGACACCGCTAACGTAAGTGAGCGGTAAGATTTTACTGCATCACACATAGGGTTGGGTATCGTTGGGATTTTAACGATTCCGGTTCTGCTTTTCGATTCCGGTTCTTTGAGAGGGTAAAAATAAGTCCCATGACAAACTGGGAGAAAAATATATTTATGAAAACATTAAAGGTGGGGTAGGTAAGTTTCAGAAACCGGCTCGAGATACACTTTTTGTTATATTCCATGGAATGCTCTTAACATCCCGATAGCAATGAATATCTGAAGTGCTTTGACAAAAAATCCATAAAAAAATGTCATCTGTAGAAGCCGTAGTACTGTAAAAAGTACAACCAATCGGATGGATGGCCTACCTGCCTGTCAGCCTTCCATCGAGGCACACACTTATCTCGTGCCCTCATTGGTCATGTGCGCGTTCGTGTGTGTTGGAGGAGGGGCTCTATAAGGAAGTGGCAGATATTCTCCGGTTGTGTATTTTCAAATTCTAGCGATCTCGAGCCGGTTTCTCAAACTTACCTACCCCACCTTTAAGTCAAATCTGTATTCCTATTTACAAATCACTTCATACTGTTTAATTTATTACGGTTATTGAATACAATAATATAAAAATAATCTCTGCATTATTTAGTTAGTTCTAAGTGGTGCAGTTTGAGAATGTACAATTGGCCCAGTCTCCTCTGATGTATGCATGACACTGCAACCTGCCTGTGAGACAGAGTCCAACAACACATGTCCAACACATAGGCCTAATAATAATAATAATAATAATACATTATATTTATAGCCTATAGGCCTATGGGACCCAGGAGATGGCACCATTGGAGGAGACGACGTACCGCGCCGGCAGTGGACCACTCTGAACCGTCTACGAACTGGGGTCGGTCGCTTTAAAACCTCGATGAAGACGTGGGGCTTGGCGGACAGTGCGGCATGCGAGTGTGGTGACCCTGAGCAGACCGCTGTCCATATAATCACCATCTGCCCCTTATATAGACCACCCTCGGAAGCCAGCCTCTTCGACCTAGGACCAGAGATGCGGGCATGGCTACACGACACCGAGTTGGACATCTAACGTTATACGAAAGAAGAAGCCTATAGGCCTAGCGCTTTTCTACAACTCAAAGACGCTTACACATGTCCTGCAATACACATGCTGCAGCTGCCCAGCTGCTCACTGTTTGTAAAAGTAAATAAATAGTATTTTCATTTCAATAATGTACTTTCTATACCCTGCTTCATAAACAATACTGACATCCCTGTGCTCCTCCGAGTCTGGGGGTCCGGGGATGTGAGGACAGCGCGAGGACACAGCTTCACTTCATAAAAGGAAATGGCGGTCAATATTAAAACAGGAGCTAAAACGCTTAATAACCTTCATTACGTGTTAGAGAAAGAACATAAGAAAGTTTGACAAAGATGAGGCTGTTAAACTGGCAGCGGATCCGCTGTGTGTAGAAAGAGAAAGAGAGATGCTGAGCTGCATCATGAAGCGATCAGCTGATACGGAGCATAGAGAGAGAGCTGCGGTCCGCGGGGCTCGGCCTCGCCTCCTGTCCTCACAACTCTTATTAATCCCGGTACCGGACAATTGTTATTTGTTCCTACTCGGAACCGAGTTTTGCTTCCCAACCCTGCCACTGTGCTACACTTCCCGCCCCGTCTAACTGTACAGAAAGCGGCGAGATGCATTTCTTTAGGAATCGACAAGCAGAACCGAAACTAATATTTCTCAACGAACAATGGCGGACACGGACAATTTGCGAATGAGTTCTGCCTTTTGTAAACTGAATTTATCAATAATTTGTCAATAAATCAGGGCGAAAAACGTCACTTGTCCGCCGGACAAGTCAATTGAAAGATCTACTTGTCCAATATTGTAAATAACACGTCCCGGACGGTGGGACGTGTACTTTTTCGCACACTGAATGAACCACGGCACTCTGGAGAAAAGTACAAGGGTTGATAAGTCGTTATTTCATTTAATCTGGCTTCGTATGATTAAAAGCAACACGATCATCGACCCGACGTCGTTGGGGAGAAAATCAGCAACGTAACCGGTGACATCATGACGCAGCAGCACCAGTCGGGCTCTGGGCGGTGTGAACAAAACGGGGGCTGAAAATAAAAACCGGTTCCGAACCAGAAAAGCTCTAGCACGGAGCTAGAACGGGAACTGCGTAGGTGTGAAAGGGGCAATAGTAGGGATGTAACAATACCAAAAACTCACGGTACGATAATATCGCGATAACAAGTCCACGGTACGGTATTTATCGCGATATTGAATAATAAAGAAAAAAAAATGTGTTTACTCGGAAAATGTTTCTTTATTAAATAATAAATCTGATTTGTACAGCATTTTAGTAGGATAGCAGTATTTTAAAGTGTCAAAAACAAAGTGACAGTAACAGACTGGAACAAGAAAACCAGTGTTTTTGTACCTTTTGTACTACCAAACAAAGTAGGCATTTTCTTTGTGCCACTGCATCTCACAAATAAACAAGGACATTTAATAATTAGACCCTGCAATAAAATAAATCAAGTTTCACTTTAGTTTTTCAAGTAACTCAACTCAAACTCACGAGTCACTCACTCAGCATCATCAGACAGGTTTTTAGAAATATGAGAATGTCCACATTTCCAGGTATTTATAAACTGGGATGTTTGGGCATTTACAATATCCCCTGCTCTGGAAAAAACTCTCTCGCTTGGTACTGATGTTGCTGGAACAGCAGTTGTCGCGTTAACCGAATATTTTATTTATCAATGACGGAAAAATCTGAAAGCAGTCTGTCATTTTGACAGATTAGAACAAACTCGGAACAGCGCCAACGTTTCCCAACGCGAGGCTCTGGTGTTATGCCGTGTTATGCATGCCCTCCAAAAGGAAATGATATAGTTTCCAAACCAGTACTTTGCCGTACAGATGACAACACAACACATGTCTGGGAGGTTTTGCTTTAAGCTGTGTGCTCCCGTGAGGTGCATGCACACACGGCATAACCCTGTAAATACGATGTCCTTTTGTGTTCTGTTGTTTTATGTTGTAACCTTGCTGCCATGTTGGACAGGTCTCTCTTGAAAAAGAGATCGATGATCTCAATGGGACCACCTGGTTAAATAAAGGTTTAAAACAAAAAAAAGTGTTAAAAAAAAAATATTTAAAAAAATATATATTTATTTCAAAAATAAATCGCGGTAGATTTTTGTCAGTCTCACGACGGTATTGGGACGTTTATTTACCGCGATATATTGTTACATCCCTAGGCAATAGCACTCCACCCTAGTAACAGGGCTGAAATAGAGGGGTATGCGGCATGCTGCAATGGGTGATCTGTTTGGTATTTTGAGCAAAACACTTCGGTTCGGTACGTACCTCGGTTTTTAGGTCACGGTTCGGTTCGGTACGTTTTCGGTACAGCAGAAAAAATTATCACAAAACATAACATATATTTTTTTTAATTATTATTAAACTGTAAATAATGTATTCACTCAAATAAATACAAAATATAATAAAATAAACATTGAGGTGCAGCATTTCGATGAACTGAAATAATCTGTATTTGAACTTTACTGTACTAGTACTCACAAAACATAAAATATTAGTTTTGGGTTTTTAATTATTATTAAACTATGAATATTCACTCAAATAAATATAAAATATAATAAAATAAACATTAAGGTGCAGCTTTTCGATGAACTGAAATAATCTGTATTTGTACTGTACTGTCCTAGTACCTAAGCAGCCAGTTTGACATTAGGACTTGCTTGTCATTTCATGTTTTTTTAAAGAAAGATGAACTTGTCCACATTGCTTGCCGAAAGGGTAGATCAGCTGGCACTAGCAATGTCTCCTGCTGTGGAGAACACCCTCTCGCTAGGGACAGAGGTAGCAGATACAGCCAGGTAGCGCTTTGCTAACATGGCAACATAAGGATATTTGCCGTTTGTAATAGCTTTGGCTCGGTCTGAAGTTTTTGCGAGTGGTGGAGGCTTAAATGCTAGTGGGAGTTGGGTTTGCACTTCAGTCTTTTTTCTTTTGGTACCGGTTATATTCACGTTCGGGTGATGCCTTTTCAAATGAGTGTGCAAGTTTGATGTATTGCCAGCCGCGTAACCAATTTTAGTTGAACAATGCCGACAAACAGCTTTGGTTCGGTCCACCTGTCTTTGTCCATCATCCTTGTACGTAACTGCGAAACCAAAATGTTCCCAAACCGGAGACTTCAATGATGCTGGAGGATTTTCGAGCTCAACTTTATCTGCGTTCGCCATTTCAACAGTTCCTCAAATTACTGACTACATTTGAACGCATCCCTCTGACCAGCTCGTCCAATGAAATGACTTGCTCGCTCTATGACGCGTTGAACACAATGGGAGCAAATTACTCTGAATGCTGCGACGCAGCACCTGAGATTACTTCCAAGAAGTTGTTCACGTTCTCAATTTTTTACGTTTAACGTTATATTCGTTCGGTACACACGTGTACCGAACCGAAGGGCCCGTACCGAATAATTTCGGTACGGGTACGTGTACCGTTACACCCCTAATAGATATGGCCCTATAATATTTTGTTCAAATATAGCATAATAGGTGAGCTTTAACTCCTAATGGCATTAACAAGATTTAACCAAGCCGAACTAAACTGTCATACTATGATATCACAATTCTGTCAGTTTTGTTACTGAAATGTTGTCCGAGACATATTTTATGTGCTGTTAAGTGTTAAAAATGAATGTTTGTGGTCCAGGCTCCACATTGAAAACAGTTGCGCTAAAACCAAGTACCAACCAGCGCAAACTTTAATTTTCCAGTTTAACACAAATATTTCTGAAAACAATAGAGACGAGAAATAGTCAATGCAGTAACAGAATCTATCTTCATATTTTTTCAGTGCTGCTTAGTTTGATGATCGGATTTCATGCAGCAGTGATTGATAGTGTGTTAGAGACTGCTCTGATCTGATTGGTTGCTTTTTTCTGCATTGTGTAATCTTCAAATTAAAGATCATTGAAGCAGTAGAGGATTATGTTTTCACATATCTGTCTCATTCACTACTGTCACGATAAACAGATTTAACAAATATAAGTATATTTTTGATAAAGTTACATACTGTAGCTTTAAGAAAGTTGATCAAATGTCAGTTAAGAGTGATTTTTTTCTTCTGCGACACTAGATAAATACTTGCCCTGATCCACAAATTAAACTTAGCTTAGCTGGTAGCCTAACTTTTCGGCATGATAAACTGAAATCCCATCCAAGTGGGATCAAACCTCCATAATATGACCTCCTGAAATTACATGGATTAGGAAGCTAATGTAACCAACCGTTTTCCTCAGGTTCGCTTTGACTTCCTCCTCTGTTAGCTGCCGTTTCTCCTTGTGTATCGGCTCGGGTTGGGACACACGTTCAATGTTATTTTCCTGCAACTTCGGTGGCGAAGGTGGAGGGTCCACCTCAGCCTCTGCCTTAGGCCCTTCGGATAATAACGTTTTTTGTTCATGTTTCGCCATTACATTATCCCAGTATTGAACCTTCCTGAGTTTCCTTGCACTCAAATTCTTCTTCTTAGAATTCTTTGTGGTGTTCTTTTTCATTACACACTGCTGCGTACTGTCGATGACCTGCAGGCAGCGAATCCTGGAAAAAGATGCATCTTGGCCTTCACTCGTAGACAAGTCTGGATTTACAAAAAAGTTTGTGTCAAGGGGGTTGTGATAGTGGTTAACCATGTGAGGTTCCCCCACAGAATCAGGAAAGTTATGGTCAGGGTTTAGGGGGTAAGGACCCTCACCGGGGTAAAGGGAGGGAGGAATAGACACCTGCGCCTGTCCCCAGTAAGTATTTGTGGCAGAGCTGTAAGTGCCTTTATCATCGGCAGTGTACTGTGAGTCCTCGGACAAACTGTATTGTGGAAATGTAGAACAATTATCCGGGTTGGGATGGGGGTTGGTTTGGTTTTGTGTAAGACTGTTTCTGCTTCCATCTCTGCTTCTGTCTGTAACAATTTCTCTGCTTCTGTCTCCAATTCTGTTTTTGCTATTGTCTCTAATCCTGTCTCTGCTTCTGTCTCTAAATCTGTCTCTGCTTCTGTCAATAGTCCTTTCTCTGCTTCTGTCTCTGCTTCTGTCAATAATCCTGTCTCTGCTTCCGTCTCTGTTTATGTCTCTGCTTCTGTCTCTAAATCTGTCTCTGCTTCTGTCAATAGTCCTTTCTCTGCTTCTGTCTATAATCCTGTCTCTGCTTTTGTCTCTGCTTCTGTCAATAATCCTGTCTCTGCTTTTGTCTCTGCTTTTGTCTCTGCTTCTGTCAATAATCCTGTCTCTGCTTTTGTCTCTGCTTCTGTCAATAATCCTGTCTTTGCTTTTGTCTCTGCTTCTGTCAATAATCCTGTCTCTGCTTTTGTCTCTGCTTCTGTCAATAATCCTGTCTCTGCTTTTGTCTCTGCTTCTGTCAATAATCCTGTCTCTGCTTTTGTCTCTGCTTCTGTCTATAATCCTGTCTCTGCTTTTGTCTCTGCTTTTGTCTCTGCTTCTGTCAATAATCCTTTCTCTGCTTATGTCTCTGCTTCTGTCTCTAAATCTGTCTCTGCTTCTGTCAATAGTCCTTTCTCTGCTTCTGTCTATAATCCTGTCTCTGCTTTTGTCTCTGCTTCTGTCAATAATCCTGTCTTTGCTTTTGTCTCTGCTTTTGTCTCTGCTTCTGTCAATAATCCTGTCTCTGCTTTTGTCTCTGCTTCTGTCTCTGCTTCTGTCAATAATCCTGTCTCTGCTTTTGTCTCTGCTTCTGTCAATAATCCTGTCTCTGCTTTTGTCTCTGCTTCCGTCTATAATCCTGTCTCTGCTTTTGTCTCTGCTTCTGTCAATAATCCTGTCTCTGCTTTTGTCTCTGCTTCTGTCTATAATCCTGTCTCTGCTTTTGTCTTTGCTTCTGTCAATAATCCTGTCTCTGCTTTTGTCTCTGCTTTTGTCTCTGCTTTTGTCTCTGCTTCTGTCTCTGCTTCTATCTATAATCCTGTCTATAATCCTGTCTCTGATTCTGTCTCTGTTTCTGTCTCTGCTTTTGTCTATAATCCTGTCTCTCCTCTCTCTCGAATAAGTCTGTTCAGACTTTCGTTCCAGGTTTCTACTGGGGGAGCACTGACGCATTGGGAGGCTGGGATTTAAGCTTCTAGACTTGGTGGACCTTGAGGAGGATGAGGAGTTACTGAAATGTCTCTGGGGGCCACTATGCTGACTCTCCTGCGCTCCTCTACATCCTTCTACATTTGTGTCTTCATTCTTCCTCCCGTACAGTCTCTCCTGAGTCCGATCTTCTAGTTTGCTCATCCCTTCCACTTCCAGGTTTAACCCCAGAGTTTTAAGAATATTCTGAAGCTGTTCACGCTGCACATCCACCTTTGGTTTATCTTCTTCTTCCTTCTTCTTCACAACTGAAACAGGTGACTTTGATCGTATGCTAGAACCAAACTTGCTTTCTCCTCCTTCATTCCTACTTTCTTCATCGCCCGGCATGCAAAAGGTGTCGTGGCCTCTGTTGGTCTGACTGAAGTCGGGAAGCGAGGCTTCACTGTTTGATCGCTGGACCTCGCTCCTGAAAGATGGATGTGGCTCTTTCTCTACTGCAGGGGGCTGAGTGGTTAGGAGCTGCTCGCCTGAAGGGAGATCTTCTTCATCATCATCATCATTGACAATCTTGCTGAGGAGGTCTATGTCCACTCCTTTGTTGAGCACGCTGAGGAAGCGCTGGAAACCTTCGTTGACGATAGTCTCCTCCTTGGCTGGTGAGGTAAAGCTTTGACTGGGGGGAGACGGTGGGGTTTCACCGCACTGAGGAAAGGACAGATATTCAAAAACATTTTATTTTTTTTACACCTTATTTCATGAGAAACAAAAAGTCATGGCAACCACATAACTTTTTTTATGATTGGAACTTCTAAAGGTCTAAAAGTCTATGACAATTGAGTTTATTAATTTAATAGAGCACATTTCTGCGCTCTCTACTTCAGGGAATTAAATACAGTCATTTTAAGTTATACATCTATGTTTTTAGGTCCGACCTGATACAATTGCAAATGGACTTTAACATCAGTGTGACCTGGGTGCTTATTCCGATAAAAGACATCGATATGAAAAATGGCACTGAGATTGATTTAAGGTTCATGGGATTCCTGTGCTGAAATGTCTTGTTATCAAATCTGATTCCAATAAATCTGCATTAAGCTAATAATAGCCAGCTGATTTATCAGTTCAGCACTGTAAATAAACACGATAATGGAAGGAGTTACGCACATTTTGATGCTCTAGGTGGCTTTTTAAAAAACAACCTATATTGCAATAATAATTGCAGTATTATTTCAACATTACAAGTGATGAGTATATTCAAAAAAGAAAGTGTAATTTACCTTTAAGGTTACGGAAAGGTTAAAGGATAAGTAGCTATAGATATAACCTAGATGGCTAGATAAATATGGATGATTATCATCATTATTAATGTATTTTCTTGTATATATTGATATACTTTTTCTACAAATTAAGGGGCAAAAAGTGGTACAAACCTTGAGTGCTGGATCACTGCATCTCCTCTTCATTAGCGCCTTCACTCTGAGCTTCAGGGGATGGTTGTTCTGCAGGAGACTATCTTTGCTCAGCCTGGATGAGTGCATTGGCTCTCTTTGCGACCAAAACTGAAAAACAATAAAGCAGTACAGTATACAGTTTAATTTGTGGAACACAGTTGGACTCTGCAAATTGGTAAGAAACCCAACGTTAAAAAAAAAATTAAACAAAGGATTATCTAACCATTAAGAAAACGTACTTACCATTGAGTTAAATCTGGCAGGATTTCTTTTCTGCAAAATGACATTCACCCTTTCTTTAAGAGTTGCCCCTTTGCATGTAGCTGCATTACTGGAAACGTTTGGCAGTGTTGGTTCAACTGCTTTCAGAGCAATGACAGATTTCTTAAACATTATCCGCTCCTCTATCTCTCTAAGCTCTTTCCTCTTTCTTGACAGCTCTGGATCTTCTTCAACCGATGGAAGCGGTTCTCCGTCTGGGTCCTGGACTTCTGAGTCTTTAATATAAACATTATGAAAGGAAGGACTCAGTCGCTCGTGTTCCACATTCACTCTCATGCTGCTGTGTGCTTCACCAACAGTGGGTCTTGAGTATTCACAGTAAGCGTCCCACTCAATATTAGTTCTTGGGGCATTCTCAATGCTGTTATTTATGTCATTTTGATGATTTGGGTGCAGATTTCTCTGGATTGCTCGCATGGCATCCCAGTCGATTGGATCCATCCTTCATCCAGCCTCACTTAAGATGTATGTAGTCAATGCACTCTGTAAAGTAGAAACAATGTGGAAAGATTACTTTCGAAGAAAAAGACCAGCCTTGTAGACTGTTACTGTACTGATAGCACTGAGGGGGAAAAAAAGACCAAAGTTGTCTTTTGGACAAGCCTCCCTCTCGTCACTGTTGACACAACGCTGCGTTCACAAAGATTACTTTGGCTTACATACTTACTAATTGTGAGGAAAGACAAAGCCTGGCTTTGGATAACCCAACCTGTATTCCACGGTGACATGCTGTACTTAAGTCACTTTGCAAATTTAGGACAGAACAGACAGAAAAACTGACTAGCGTTAAATTCAGTTTTTAGCTTAGCAGCTAGCTTAGCATCTAACAGACTGCTTACCTGCTACAGCGTCTCAAACTACCCCTTTCTCTGTCGCATAGCGGAGATTTAGTTTTTTCAAGGCTGTTACATGGAAAATGTAATTATTGAATACTGATATGCCAATAGAGACCTTCAGAAGGCTTCCGAAAAAAGCGAGGGGTAACCGTTAATGTTAAATAAAATTGGCCAAAAATGCTCAGCGCTTCGGTGGTGTGAAATGTTGGTACTAACAGCATCACCCACAGGGCGGAGTATCAACTGCACTGTTCTGACTGACGACTTATGGCCATATGACCTGAAGACAGGCGTTCACCTCTCGTGTTCCACTAACTCAAACAGTTAGGGTTTCTCATTAATGTACCGGTCTCTACAGTGGAATTTTCTACTGCAACACTCCCCACGCAAATACACAGTGTGACAGTTACAATTAAGACTCCAGGCATTAGGTGAGCAGGGGTAAAGTGCTATTTTTATAGGTGGTGTGTGGACCTCACGTAGGGGGGTCCGGGGACAAGCTCCCCTGGGAAGATTTATTTTTAAATATTGAAGTTAAAAGCATCACTTTGAGAGCAAAATTAAGAGATCTATGGATGGATACATCTCTCCAGGGCCATTTATTCCTATAGGCGGACTATGCGGGGGCATAGGGCCCCCGCGGCCACTAGGGGGCCCCCAAGCTAAAAGTATTATTTTTTTTTATTCATCCGAAAAACTAAAAAAGTTTTATTCATACACACAAAGATGAACACAATTAGTAGAAGCGGGAGGGCTGAAGCATAGCTTGTGGAAAGTAGCCCTCCCGTGCATCATCCTAATACAGCGGCATTATTGCGTCAACAATGTATAGAAATGAAGGAGGGTAACACTTTACAATAAGGTACACAAAATGTGCTTAGTTACTGAGGAACTACTAGATAGTTAATGGTTAGTTAATGAGTAGTTCCTCAGTGACTGCGATTGAGGAACTAATGGTTAGTTACTGGTAAACAGACTGGGGGGTACTGTATTAATGAATCATTCGTTAATGGTTAGTTAATGAGTAGTTCCTCAGTGAACTTATGGTTAGTTACTGGTAAACAGACTGGGGCGGTACTGTATTAACGAATCATTCGTTAATGGTTACTTAATGAGTAGTTCCTCAGTGACTGCGATGGATGGTTAGTTAGTTACTGGTAAACAGACTGGGGCGGTACTGTATTAACGAATCATTCGTTAATGGTTACTTAATGAGGAGTTCCTGAGTGAACTAATGCTTAGTTGCTGGTAAACAGACTGGGGTACTGTATTAATGAATTATTCGTTAATGGTTACTTAATGAGGAGTTCCTGGGAGACTTTGATTGAAGCAATGGTCCGCTGCAGCAGGGCACATTTTAACCTGCCATCTTCGGCTGGCTTGGGTCCCACCCTGGATCAACTGGTGGAGGTGGATCCGATTTACCTTACCATTACTTAGGCCGTTTGGGTACGGTAAACTCAAGGAACGCAAACAAAAACAGTAGTTACCCATTACCTAATGATTACCTTACCGTTACTAAAACAGTAGTTACCCATTAAGTAATGCTTACCTTACCATTCGTTAAGCATTGTGTGTCCCCTCAAGTAAAGTAATGCATCAAAAACAGTAGTTACCCATTACCTAATGCCTACTTAACCATTCGTTAAGCATTGTGTGTCCCCTCAAGTAAAGTAATGCATCAAAAACAGTAGTTACCCATTACCTAATGATAAACAAACAAACAAACCCTGTGCACTCAAGTTTACATTTTTATTTAAACAACAATCCAAAGGACACTAATAATGAAAACGAGGTTGCTTTCAGAACTTGCGAAAGTGGCGTATGTCATGCAGCAATCTGCCTAAGGGACCATCTTTGTGTTCATTTGCCAGCCAATGTGTCCACTCGATCAAAGCAAGATGACTCTTCAGAGTCTTCACTGTGCGGTTTCCTCGCAGTCTCCAGACCTGTGACTTGTACGTTGACCAAGCCCGCTCAATGTTTTGGGTGTGGGCTCCTGTGTCTGGGTTCACAAATGACCGGCTGTGGTTCACAGAGAAATGGACAAAGCCACTTTCTGCGATTGCAGTGGTGTATGCCCTCCACATGTCCGTTATCACCGTGGTCCCTTGGCGAACGTATTTTGTGACCAGAGGAATTAAGTGGCGCCGTGATCTTTGTTTCACCAGCCTCAGGATAGGTCTTCTCCTTTTTCCTCTAATGCCCAGCATTCCAAAGACCCATTTTCTCCTCCTCCACGTAGGACCGAATCTTCCCCTACCATACTGTAATAAAGCAGTGAAAAAGGACAACAGTTATATAAAAATAAACATCAGGCATTTCAATTGATAAACAAAGTGAAATGTGTTTATTTGCTCTCTTATTTCACCATACAGGTGTTTGTATCCCTGAATATAAGTAGGCCTATAATGTTAAACAGAACATGCTGTGATGTCGCTCTGTTCAGAGCGACACCATTGTTTCCAAACAACTGGTCTCTGCACGCTTACATTAACCTGCAGTGTCAGATTTTAATAAAAGAACAGGGAGAGCAGATTCTCCAAACTGTTCCATTTAAAGGCTGCTGAGACATGAGGATGCCAGGCTAAAACTTGGCAATATTGATGCGTTATAAATTAGAAACGGGGCAATGTCGATAGAGCATTAAATCCACATTGTGGATCGTCTTATCAGTTATCATTATTAAACATGATTGGATAAAAGTAGAGCTGATTGCCCAAACCTAACTTCTGTATATAAAGGTACACACCCCAAACACAATAACTAACATGTATACATTACTTTGAGCAAAGCTACAAGACTAGTAATACCTTTACACTACACCAATTCATTACACAATTTTGTATGTAAGGATTACACTACCACTATATAGCACTAGTACAACAATATTATCAATAAATAAACCCATATCCTAACTGATTTCTGCACTACAGACATCATTAGGATAGGCAACAACAAAGTACTGTTGTTAAATAGTTACATATTTGTCTTTTTTTCTGTTTCAGTCCTGACCCCAGAAGACGCCATAAGCCGCTACAAGCGTGTTCTTGAGGCGGTAAACAAGGGGAATAATAAAACGGCGGCTTACAGAGCGGTAGGAGTGGACCGCAAAACCATTGCCGACACTGCAGGAATTGCAGAACTGCATGCCGTGAACCCGGGCATCTACCAAGACATCCGGGGAACACTGAAGAAGGGGGAAACCCTTCTCCATTTCTCGAAGATGTGTAAAGCTGCCATAAAGGACCAACATTTAGAGGGGAAGGTCCAAGACTTGAAAACCAATGGAGGACTATTATCCATTAATCCAAAGGGGAAGTGAGGAAGGAATGGATGTTTTTTTGGTTTGCACTTGTTTTTAGTTTTCTTTTATAAAAAGTATTTTTTATTTCCATTTTTTGTTGTTGTTATTTTCATCGTTGTTTGAATAAAAATGTAAAACTTCAGTGGCTGTAGATCCGTCATTGTCATCAACAGTGTTTGTTTGTTTGTTAAACTGATTAACTAATGGTGAGGTAATCATTAGTTAATGGGTAACTACTGTTTTGGTAACGGTAAGGTAATCATTAGGTAATGGGTAACTACTGTTTGTGATGCATTACTTTACTTGAGGGGACACACAATGCTTAACGAATGGTTAAGTAGGCATTAGGTAATGGGTAACTACTGTTTGTGATGCATTACTTTACTTGAGGGGACACACAATGCTTAACGAATGGTTAAGTAGGCATTAGGTAATGGGTAACTACTGTTTTTGATGCATTACTTTACTTGAGGGGACACACAATGCTTAACCAATGGTAAGGTAAGCATTACTTAATGGGTAACTACTGTTTTAGTAACGGTAAGGTAATCATTAGGTAATGGGTAACTACTGTTTTTGTTTGCGTTCCTTGAGTTTACCGTACCCAAACGGCCTAAGTAATGGTAAGGTAAATCGGATCCACCTCCACCAGTTGATCCAGGGTGGGACCCAAGCCAGCCGAAGATGGCAGGTTTAAATGTGCCCTGCTGCAGCGGACCATTGCTTCAATCAAAGTCTCCCAGGAACTCCTCATTAAGTAACCATTAACGAATAATTCATTAATACAGTACCCCAGTCTGTTTACCAGCAACTAAGCATTAGTTCACTCAGGAACTCCTCATTAAGTAACCATTAACGAATGATTCGTTAATACAGTACCGCCCCAGTCTGTTTACCAGTAACTAACTAACCATCCATCGCAGTCACTGAGGAACTACTCATTAAGTAACCATTAACGAATGATTCGTTAATACAGTACCGCCCCAGTCTGTTTACCAGTAACTAACCATAAGTTCACTGAGGAACTACTCATTAACTAACCATTAACGAATGATTCATTAATACAGTACCCCCCAGTCTGTTTACCAGTAACTAACCATTAGTTCCTCAATCGCAGTCACTGAGGAACTACTCATTAACTAACCATTAACTATCTAGTAGTTCCTCAGTAACTAAGCACATTTTGTGTACCTTATTGTAAAGTGTTACCATCGCGGTAATTGTCCATAGTTAATCGCGATTAATCGCAAATTAATCGCACATTTTTGATCTGTTCTAAATGTACCTTAGAGGAATATTTTTCATGTTTTTAATACTCTTATCAACATATCAGTGGACAAATATGCTTTATGCTAATGTTTATTATCATTTGAACAATGACAAATATCCTCATGAATATTAAACATAACAACCTCTGAACATTACAAATATTCGCCTCAATTCAACCTGGAACCTCTCTCATACAATAATACATTACAAATTGTGTGTGTGTGTGTGTGTGTGTGTGTGTGTGTGTGTGTGTGTGTGTGTGTGTGTGTGTGTGTGTGTGTGTGTGTGTGTGTGTGTGTGTGTGTGTGTGTGTGTGTGTGTGTGTGTGTGTGTGTGTGTGTGTGTGTGTGTGTGTGTGTGTGATGGATCGTTGGATCGTTGGAGCTATGTGCAACTCAAGGCATATGCTCGACGAACGGGAGCTGCCTGGACGCTGAAATCATGTTGCGCACCATCCGTGCTGAGTGTTCTGACTTTTCGTACAATGTCCCACTGTCTGGCTTCCTGCATAAAGTCAAGTGCTCGGCGCAGTTGTGTGGATAGAGCGCTCCTCTGTTTTCATTTAAACAGCTCCTTATATCCGTTAGCGCAGCTAGCTAGCACCAGACCAACACACTCTCACTCCCGAAGCGTCCAATAGCGACGCTAACAACAACAATGCACGTAAGGTCTCTCTCTCGCTCGCTCGGGCCACACATACACACACCCTCCCGGTCCTCCCAATAGCCAGTCGGTGCCTGCCGGTGAGCGTGGAAGTGTGGTCTGCCACAAGCGGGTGGCAGGAGCGGAGCTGTCAGCATCAGCTTGTAGATGGTATTTTAAACTCGATGCGCTCTGAAACTACGGGGCGGCCGAGGAAAAAAAATACACATGCGTTAATCGCGTTAAAATAATTAGTGGTTAACTTGACAGCCTAATATATATACGAAAACTAGATATAGGGTCATTTTCTGCACCTGTCAATAGAACTATCTTTTTATGGAAATGAAAATACTATATATAAATATTAGGGCCGGGGCTTTAACGCGTTAATTAAGATTAATTAATTACACAAAAATTAACGCTTTAAAAAAATTAACGCATTTTAATCGCACTTTAATCGCACTTATTTTTGCACAGCGGAACGTTTCTCACTGGATGAGTTTCAGGCGTACCGATTATACTAGAGCACCAACTAACGTTCATGACTTCAGCATGGGACTTCAAACAACAACAAACCACGGTGAACAATAGTCAAACATGAACGAACAAGCTGATGAGACCGCTTTGGTCGACCCCGTGGATGGGAAATTTTGTTTTAAAAAACGGACGGATGGAAGCGTCGATAAGAGCACGGTTGTACCCCACCATGAAAAATGATGTTAAAGTAAGCAAAATAAAGTCTGCCAACTCGCGCGGAGTAAATTGCACAGACAGCAGTTAGTAAGATTGATTTCAGTAGCCACTTGTCTGGAAATACCGAAGACCAGAAACGGTTTTGAAAACTTTTGTCACGTAGTGATCGTCTTCTCAATAGAACATCTTTGATAATGTCTTCTGGCCAATCAGAATCAAGATAACGGCGTGGTGTTGTTGCAGGAAGTCCCGACGGAGAATACTTTTGCTGTAGTACAGGGGTGCACATAACTGGAACGCAGGTTATGTGCGTAATCTGAAATGCGTACCGTCACTTGTGTCACAAAGCGCATTTGCGTACCGACGTACTTGTGAAGCTTTTCCAGAAGGCGGTTAGATCACCGGACGACAGAGTCGGTCTCCGTGTGCACAGACAGGGCTGCTGTTAACGTCGGTCTGTACAACGGAATTGTGCCAAAACTACGCCGTCCGGCTGCAGAGGGAGACTCCCCCCCTTTACTGGAGAACTGTGCTAAAACAGCTGGGGCCTTATTTATAAAGGGATATACGCTCAAAAAATGGCATAAGCGAGTTTCTACGCAATGTTTGCGATTTATAAAATACTAACTTGACGGGAAAATGTGCGGTACTCCACGCAAACTCTAACCCATGCGTACGCACTAAGCACAAAAACGGGAGAGACGAGAAACTGCGACACCGCGTTGGCAGAATGAAGAATGGAGAGAAATATGTGGAAATAATACCATAAATAAAATGTTACCTCTCATTTATCATATAGCTAGGAAGAATTCATTTTCAAACATTGATCAAAGCCAATCTTAAAATGATTAAACAAACGCCTGTTTGCGACTCCTCAGTGCACACAAAAACATAACTTGGAGAAATAAATAAATACGGATATGTTATTTAGAACCACCTCGAATATGTTGTGTTAATGTTATGAAATGTTTTCTCATAAATGATGCGGTAAGCAGGAGGACCAGACCCGGCGGCAGACATACGTCTCTGGGCGGGCATTTGATTTACCAGGGCGGGCCCACCCCGAAATGTACATTTCCTGGGAAATCTCGAGATTTGTCAAGGAGGGTTTAGGTTGCCATACTTAAAAAAATGAATGCCATTTTGTTACTTTGTTCTGAAAGCTGAACCTGCAGCTCCTCACTGAAGAGGGAAGAGGCTGTGTAAATTACTTTACATTGTGGATAAGGGTGGATTGCCCCCATTGTCCTGTGTGTCAAAATGAAAGACAGCCCACACACCTATCAATCATCAAACCGTGGGGTCTTATTTCATTACGTGTTGATTTCTATCAACACGTAGGCTAATGTTGTATCTATGTATATAGAGATTTACTACCACAAAGGTATTCTCCGTCGGGACTTCCTGCAACAACAGCACGTCATTATCTTGATTCTGATTGGCCAGAAGACATTATCAAAGATGTTCTATTGAGAAGACGATCACTACGTGACAAAAGTTTTCAAACCGTTTCTAGTCTTCGGTATTTACTGCTGTCTGTGCAATTTACTCCGCGCGAGTTTGCGGACTTTATTTAGCTTACTTTAAAATCATTTTTCATGGTGGGGCTAAACCATTTCTTGGTATGGCTGTAGCCTACCCCAGTATACCCTGGCGCCGCCATTGAACATAATAATAAAACAATTAAAATGTTGTATTCAGCCCTGATTAAAACAGCGGGCCCAAATCCTGGATGGGCGGGCCCGGCCCCATGGGGCCCGCCCATGACGCCGGGTCTGAGGAGGACAGAATTAACGTCTAAACTGACGCCGTTTTGCATTTCTATAGGTTGTAGATACGAGCATGGTTTTATATACTATCACGTTTAATCGTGTTTTATGCCGTTTGCCAAGACTTGATAAGTCGCTCGTAAAACACAGGAGGTATGGAAACTAAGAACACCATTATGTGGTAAATTGTACAGCTAATATAACACAACACATTGGTTGTATTTCCTTTAACTGGTGGATATAGAGTTGCTGTGGGGGGGGGGGGGTGTTGAGATGCACAGGCTGCAGTGGAGACGCTGCGCACAGCTGATCGACAGCTGGGACACAAACCACCAAATACAAAAACATAATTCAGATCCAGTCGTCATGACTCCACTCCGGAGGGATTCCCACGTGAATCCTACGCACGGCGTTATAAATGAGGCCTCAGATCACAACGTTCACACTCTGTGGTCACGAAGTACTCCACTAGCCGCCCCCTGTTGAGCATATTTGTATAACAAAGTCATGTTTGAGTTCATGTGTATGACATCATCAGAATGTGCCTGAAACGTGGTGATGCTAATGAGCATGCGCAGTTACAATAAACGGCAGTACTCCAGGCCAAACTCTGAGCGATGTGGTCGTGTGTTTCTTCTGTCCGGACTCATTCAACCCGTTTGTCGTGCACGTCACTCAAACCAACGACCGTCTAACGTTCGGTGAGTTCAAAGCTAAACTGCGGAGCTATGAGAGCACTGACAAATATAGGACGAGTGACATGAAAACGGACGAGGACGGCGTTATGAGGACTAGCGGGGCGAGGACACGAGGACGTGGAAGAGGGAAGAAGATGGACTTAGCCGACACTGAATGCTACACATGCGGAAAGATGGGGCATATGGCTAGGACATGCCCTAACGAGATCCAAGCGAGGCGAGAGGAGCGACGGTGGGACACGCCACACCGAGGAAGGGGCCGAGGCAGAGGGCTGGGCCGTGATCAGGTGAAGAAGGCAGACGGAGACACGGAGGATGATACCGGTGCATCATTCTTTTTCAAAATAAGTGACTCTCAAAATCAAGTAGGAAATAAGAGAGGTCTTATGGTCGACTGTGGTGCCACAACACACATGATTAATGACCCGGCAAAGTTTAAGACAATCGATAAGAGTTTTAGACCCGAGGAACATGTGATAGAGCTGGCAGATGGAACGAAAACGACCGGGATGGCGAAGATGAGAGGAGAAGCCGAAGTTGTTCTGCTCGACAGCGAGGGACGGCAAATGAAAACGAGGCTCAAACGAGCGCTTTACATCCCATCTTTTCCACAAGACATTTTCTCCGTGAAAGCAGCGACAGCCAGCGGAGCTGAGGTCCGCTTCAAAGACGGTGATGATTGGCTGATTCATCAAAATGGTACTAAGTTTAAAATGGATGTGTATGGTAGGCTATATTACCTTAGCACAGTAGAGGATGAAAATACTGATGATGTTTGTAATGGTTGTCATGACATCCAGACATGGCATAGAATACTTGGTCATTGTAATTTTGAGGATGTGTCTAAACTTGAGAAAGTGGTTAAAGGTATGTCGATCAAAGGGAAACATGACATTTCTAACCATAACTGTGAAACATGTACGCAGGGAAAATTTACTCAAAGCAGAAACAGGCAGGCAGATGCAAAAGCTAAGACAGCACTAGAGCTAGTACATACAGACCTATGCGGTCCAATAGAACCAGCAGATAAAGACGGGTACAGATATGCAATAGCATTTACTGATGATTATAGTGGGATGATTTTTCCCTACTTTATCAAAGCAAAGAGTGATACAGCAAAAGCTACTGAAAAATTCCTAGCGGATACTGCTCCATATGGACACATTAAGTGCATAAGATCTGACAACGGTACTGAATTCACCGGGCATGAGTTTCAAACTTTACTTAGGACGAAAGGGATAAGGCACGAGACAAGTGCCCCATACTCACCTCACCAGAACGGTACTGCTGAGAGAGGTTGGAGGACCTTATTTGAGATGTCACGATGCATGCTATTGGAGAGCAAACTCCCAAAGCAGTTATGGACATATGCTGTACAGACAGCAGCACAGATACGTAACAGGTGTTACTGTAAGTGTCTAGAGCTTAGAGCTTAGAGACACCATACCGTGTTTTTACTGGCAAAACACCCAACTTGTCCAACATGAAAATATTTGGCTCAGAATGCTACGTGTATAAACAGGATAAGAAGAAGCTAGATTCTAGATGTGCAAAGGGTATTTTTGTAGGATACGACAAATATAGCCCAGCATTCCAAGTATTTTATCCTGAGACAGGGAAAGTCCTGAAACATAGGCTGGTCAAATGTATCACAAAGAGTAGTGCAGATAGTCAGACTCAGACAAATCATAATATGGATTTTGACCCTTATGGAGAAACTATTCCCACAACACCAGCCGGGACAAAAATGGTGAACCAGAATCAGAGAGAGCCTAATGTGGGTGTACAGTCCTATAGTGAGGAGAATATTGAGGCTAGTCAGATCCAGACAGATGGTACTCAAAGAGAACAGGGAGAGAGTGCACGACGCTATCCCACTAGACAAAGAAACGCTCCAGAATATTTAATGGAGTATCAGTGTAAGGCTGATTGTAAAGATGAAGGTGAAAATGTAGATTATTTCTACAGGGTTGCTTGTGACGTACCCAAAACATACATGCAGGCTGTAGGCTCTAGGAAATCAAAAATGTGGGCTGATGCAATGAAAGAGGAGATAAACTCTTTAACAGAGAATGAGACCTTCAGTCTGACCACACTGCCAAAGGGCAAGCAAGCAGTGGGAGGTCGTTGGGTATATGCAGTAAAGGAAAGCCCAGATGGATCTGAGATTTTTAAAGCCAGATATGTAGCTAAAGGCTATAGTCAAGTAGAGGGAATTGATTACAAGGAAACTTTTTCACCGACAGCAAATATGACTTCTGTACGTACATTGATGCAGACGGCTATACAGGAGGATCTTATCCTACACCAAATGGATGTGAAGACAGCTTATCTCCATGCACCAATAGACTGCGAGTTATATATGGAACAGCCCGAAGGTTTTGAGGCAGAATCCAAAACAGGGGAACACTTAGTGTGCAAACTTAACAAGTCATTGTATGGTTTAAAGCAATCCGGGCGAAACTGGAACAAGTTACTGCATGATCATCTTACAGAGAATGGGTTTGTGCAAAATGATGCTGATCATTGTGTCTACAGAAAAGAGTCTGAGAAAGAAAGAGTTATTCTGCTGATATGGGTAGATGACCTACTTATAGCGGCCAATAACAAACTATCACAACACCTAGCAGAACCAAAACAACAACATTGGGCTGCAGCAAAACAACTGTTGAGGTATCTAAAGGGTGCAATAGACCAAGAGCTACATTACAAGAACAGTGAGGAAAGCCTAAAGCTTGAGGGATACAGTGATGCTGATTGGGCAGCCGATCAAAATGATAGGAGAAGCACAACTGGATATTGTTTCAGCTTAACTGAAAATGGTCCAGTTATATCCTGGAAAAGCAGGAAGCAGCCAACAGTGGCGCTATCGACCTGTGAGGCCGAGTACATGGCATTAGCGGCTACTACTCAAGAGAGCATGTACCTTGTACAGCTATTAAAATGGGTAGACCGTAATAGCCCACATGTACCAGTGAAGATATATGAGGACAACCAGGGAGCAATAGCTCTATCCAAAAACCCTGTATCCAGACAGAGAAGCAAGCATGTAGACATCAAATACCATTTTGTACGATCTGCACATGCTGAGGGGAAGATATCTATTACATATTGTCCTACTGCAGATATGGTAGCTGATGTCCTAACCAAGCCGTTGACAAAGGCACAATTTGACAAGTTCAAAGGGTATTTGTTTGGAGAGTAATGTAAATTGCAGGTATACAAATTGAACACTGCTAGAGAAGCTTTTGTTTTGTTTATTTGGATTCTGTGTACCACTGTAGAGAGTTATCATCAACATGTCTTTGAGTGGGAGTGTTGAGCATATTTGTATAACAAAGTCATGTTTGAGTTCATGTGTATGACATCATCAGAATGTGCCTGAAACGTGGTGATGCTAATGAGCATGCGCAGTTACAATAAACGGCAGTACTCCAGGCCAAACTCTGAGCGATGTGGTCGTGTGTTTCTTCTGTCCGTTAGCATACTTACAAGCTACTTTGGTTGACTGCAAACGTGGAGACTTCTGCTGAATATAATGTCTCACGCAACACCCCCCTTGTCGACTTTCCTGAAGTACTCCCCCGTAGATAGAAATCAACACGTAATGAATTAAGACCCCACGGTTTGATGATTGATAGGTGTGTGGGCTGTCTTTCATTTTGACACGCAGACATTTTTTATAATAAACATAGATTCTGTATGTTAAATGGATATATCTGCCTTCTTTCATTTATCTTTCCATTCCCACAACAATATACATAAAGAAATGGCATATTTTGGACATAGTTCGAATGGTGATTAATCATGATTAATTAATTTTTTTAATGATTAATCTGATTAAACATTTTAATCGTTTGACAGCCCTAATAAATATATACGTAGGTACACATGTACTTGGCAAATGAATAATAATAATAATAATAATAATAATAATAATATATGCATAAATGCATATAAACATTGTGAACACTTATTTTCAAGTGACTTTTTCTACATTCATATGTTCACGCTGTGGTTTGGAACTGCTTTTGTTTGTTATTAGGCATTTTGTTATGGGAAATATTGTGCATAACCAGTACTGTTTTAAGCTGTACTATCTCAACACATTTGAATAGATTGAGTTTGAGTTGAGTTGTGTGTTCATATTTACCAACACCACAGATTATTCGTAATACTTTTTTTTGAGATGTTATTATTTTTAGTAGATTTGTTGAGTACGTGTTTTCCCCATATTTCGGAGCAGTAGTAAAGGTAAGGGAGAAATAGACTGTTATAAAGAGTATCTTTTCTTCAAGAATGTTCTTAGTATGATACAAAATACCTGTTGTTTTTGACAGTGTAGTTTGTACATAATTTATATGGTGCTTCCAATTGAGTTTTTCGTCAACAAGCAGTCCTAAAAATGTACATGCACCAACTTTTTCTATCTCTGTATTGCAAATCCGTATCATGCAGTCATT
This sequence comes from Pseudochaenichthys georgianus, assembly GCF_902827115.2. NCBI lineage: Eukaryota > Metazoa > Chordata > Actinopteri > Perciformes > Channichthyidae > Pseudochaenichthys > Pseudochaenichthys georgianus. The sequence goes on along the minus strand of NC_047503.1, from coordinate 5,134,587 downwards.
TATACTCTGAGACTTTGTATTGAATAACATGTAATTTGTTTTGGCCACATTAAGGGATAATTTATTAACTGCAAACCAGTTACATAGTATTTTTAATTCTGCATTCACAATTTTAACAAGATCGCCAAGATTATGATGGGAGCAGAGAATTCAAAGTTCAGGTTCAGCCTCAATATATTTGGGGAGAATAAAAATGAGCCGTCTTTATTTGTAGACAGCCAAGCCCCCTCCTGTGTTCGTAGTGGCGTTTTTATATGTACAAAAGTGGTGGGGCACAAAAAACGTAGATGTCTATAAGCTTCTGCAGTGACGTTCATGGCTGCTGAGGCACTGGCACTGACTCTTCAGGTTTACAAATATTATATGTTGATCTAAGTCAAAATATAATATTATTTTCCAAAGCTTTTTTTTGTCTGATGCTTCGATTAATTTGAAACAGACAGTTCAACAAAAGGTTTACCCAAAAAATGTAATGTTATCATTTAAATATTGAATTGTTCTCTCTTAGTAAGATCCCATCTTCAATAAAGTGCTCCTTATCTTCTTGTAGTTTCAAAAGTATATCATAAATCTAATCGATAGATTTATGATTAGAAAATTATAAAAGTAGGGTAGACATGTGGATATTATCCGGCTGAACAAAACGTGCATTTATCTAACAGGTACGTTTTCCCACAGATCTTATTATCTTCTGTTTTTCTGTAAACAGATTTACTTTTTCTTTATGGATATTTTACCGCGAAAATAAAGCCCACCCATTTAGAGGGAAGATATGATTGGTCAATTGTACTGTCATTTGACATTACTCTCTCGTTGAGTTACTATAGCGGGCCCTCTGTGAATTCATAGCTGGACCACCAATCAGCTCCTATCTTCACAGTGACTTAGGCCCAATCCCAAACCACTCCCTCGACCCTACCCCTCTGTGACGGAGTGAACTCCGTCTGTAGCCACACTCGCAGCTCAACGAGGCTCCCTCCTGTCAGATGGAGGGAGTAAATACAGCAGCAAGCTTTTGGGACGGCCTCCCCTCTCTCCGGCAGAAACAGGAAATGCCGTAACTGTATGTAACAACGGTTTCAAATAAGCATCTCTTAGATCAGTGGTCCCCAAACTAAGGCCCACAGGCCGGATACGGCCCGCCTCCACATTTGGCCCGGCCCCCTGAACAATACCAGGGGGGCCGTTTTCAGTCTGGCCACGCGAATCCTAGACTAGCCCCTGTCAAATAGAACGGAATAATGGCGAAAAGGTTAGGTAAGAGAAAAATGTATTCAGAATTTAACCTGCAGTGGTCAAACGATTATTTTTTTGTTCAATGCAAAGAAAAGGCTGTTTATCTCATCTGTGAAGAGGCGGTGGCGGTATTCAAAGAATACAATCTGCGCCGACACTATGAATCCTGTCACAAAGACAAGTACGATAACTTGCAAGGCCAAATGCGAGCAGACAAACTCTCAAAGCGTGGATTGTTAGATCAGCAGAATACATTTGTAGGCTACGCCAAGCTCAGCTGAACCAGTCATCCGTTCGGGCCAGCTTTCGGGTTGCTCAACTGATAGCAAGCAGCGGTAAACCTTTCACTGATTCAGAGTTTGTCAAGAAATGTTTGAATGCTCTCGCGGAAGAGGTGTGTGCCGAGAAGAAAGATGTCTTTAATACCGTGAGTCTGTCAGCGAGTAGCCTACAATCACCAGACGCATTGAAGAAATCAGGGATAATGTATATGCCCAGCTGCAGCAGAAGACGAAAGAATTTGACTTTTTTTCATTAGCACTGGATGAGAGCACGGACGTGCAAGACACAGCTGCTCATTTTTATTCGTGGAGTTAGCGCAAACTTTGAGATGTGCGAGGAGCTGGCAGCCCTCCAAAGTCTCAAAGGGACTACAACGGGGGAGGATATTTCCGGCAAAGTATGCCAAACCATGGAAGAGTTGGTCCTAGACTGGTCAAAGCTTGCCAGCATCACGACTGACGCGGCTCCTAGTATGGTGGGCGCGTCTCGGGGTCTAATAGGACGCATGAACCGGGAGATGGAAGAACGGGGTCTCACCGCCCCGCTACAAGTCCACTGCCTAATTCACCAGCAAGCACTGTGCTGCAAAGTGTTGAAGTGGGATTCTGTCATGAAGGTTGTGGTGTATGCATAAACTTCATCAGAGCAAAGGGACTTAAACACAGGCAGTTCCAACAATTCCTGTCTGAACTGGAGTCTGCGCACGGCGATGTGCTGTACTACACAGAGGTCCGATGGTTGAGCCGTTTTTTTTTTTATTGAACATTTTTAAAACATACAAAAGCTCGGTGAGGATATCATCAACTTATCAACATAAGTGCAAGACATTCATTCACAATAAGACAAAAATAATACATCCAATAAGAGCCAGGTGGAGAGCAAAAAAAGCATAAAGGCACAAAAACATTTGAGAGGCATTAAGCTTACTTAAAATAATAACCATTTGGAAATGTCATTGCAAATCTTTATAGGCATGTTACAAGATTGTATTTTCCTAAGGGACAGAAAAAAGGACTTCATTTATGAAACAGGGAAAGGAGGGCTTGCCTCCTCTCCATTTACTACAATGTAAATGGTATTTACCCAAAATAATAATTATATTTACCAAATCAGATATGGGAGAATCCAAATTATCAATATAATATAAAATGTGATATATTTTGAAGGCCCGAGCAGATATGGTACCCCGAGCAGATATGGTACCTACACTGGTCTCTACCTGACCGGTCTCCACGCTGTGTGTGTCCGTCAGGAAACAAGCTGTTAACAAGTAGTTCCAGGAAACATCCACTGATAAACTGCGATGTTAACAACCTCATGATAGCCTCATATGTTTTTAACTTAGGATCATACCTGTGTTTAGTCTAGAAAAAGGTAAATGTGTGCATTTTATTTTAAAGTTGTGTATATTAGACTGTTGCAAAAAGAAGCTTATAAACATCAGGTTTAAAACTAAAAGAGCTTTACAAAAAAGTAACACAATGAAAGATGTTTGGAGTTTTATTTGAGTTATTAATTTACATTTTTTGTTTAAGAGATGCAGATTTGAACCGTGGTTACATACAGTTACGGCATTTCCTGTTTCTGCCGGAGAGAGGGGAGGCCGTCCCAAAGCTTGCTGCTGTATTTACTCCCTCCATCTGACAGGAGGGAGCCTCGTTGAGCTGCGAGTGTGGCTACAGACAGAGTTCACTCCGTCACGGAGGGGTAGGGTCGAGGGAGTGGTTTGGGATTGGGCCTTAGCAGTGGCGGTTCTAGACCAATTTGACTGGGGGGTCCACTGGGGTGCCAGTTATTTTCTGAGGGGGGCACAATAAATGCAGGACGAAAAAGATAACTAGACAGTATGAAGTAATTGCGCATAAGAAAACAATGCAATACAGTTATTGGTATTTGTTTCAGTACCAGGGTGGGAATTTCACGACGGCCACGACGGCCATGGCCGTCGTTGCCCCGCACTTTGGCCGTGATGCCCTGTTAAAAAAAATGCAATTCACGGCCAAAGTGGCCTTTGTGCCCCTGTCAAAAGTAAAAAAAATGTCCTGTGGTATTGGTATTTTGACTAGCAATTTAGTTAAATTGTTTCGTTTATCAACGCTACAACATAGCGTTTCGTGAGTCGGTTGTCGTTGTTGGGGGGAAAAGCAAATAGCTGTTTGCACAGCGCGAGCAGACTCCCGTGAGCGGGAGGGCGCTCCTTCTTCACTACAGACTATCGCGCCACCTAACCATTCGCCAAAATGTTTTTAATACCAGCGGTAACCGGCCAAGCGCCGTGCAAAAAACAATCTTCAAATAAAAGAAAGTCACCGGAGGAGTTAAACGAGTGACAGGGAGTTGGCTGCAGTGCTGCGTCCTAAAACCCTTTATAATCTATCGATTAGATTTATGATTCGAAAATTATAAAAGTAGGGTAGACATGTGGAGATTATCCGGCTGAACAAAACGTGCATTTATCAAACAGGTTTGTTTTCCACAGACCTTATTTCCAGCTATTTTCCAAAACCCTGTGGAGAAATTCCATTGCTTTTTGTGGAGGGAACCAGCAGCTTACTTCCTGGTTTCAGGACGCGTCACTGGCTGCACTTCTCAATATGATGCCAGTATAAACAAGGTCTTCTGTCGGCTCTGTACATCAATGCCGACCTATGCTGACAAGTAAGTGAAGAGTAGACAATATAAAGGTATTGGCGAAATGTCCCAGCAGTTTAGGATAATGAAGGTTCTAATCAAATCAATTACATAGCCATTACATGTCTAACTCCTAATGACAGGAAGGCAGAAAGTGCATTATGAAAATAATAATACTCATAATAATAGCAGACATTTTTTAACAATGACCACAATATCATTATTTTAATAAACCAAATATGAACAATTGAGGAAAATGAGGAAGAACTGATGATTAAAATGTTGTAGTACAAGTAGTAATGTAGTTAGTGCATAAATTATTGCAACAAATGTGTGATTTTTTTTTTGGTGGACGAATGCTCCGGGCCAGTGGTTACAATGGTGGGGCCAGTGACAATACAATTTTACCCTTACTGTCTACCCCTGACTGACTTATGTGGTTTATGGCTGAACTTAACATATACGTTTAAGAAACACTATTGCTATTCAGCCGTTTGTAAAACGACTGGTGTTGACATTAGTGCTACACTTTTCAGTCATGTTGATTGACCAGCGTAATTTAACCAAACAGCCTTTGTGCCCTGTCATGTGGCCTTTGTGCCCTTAAAAAAAACGTGAACGGGAAGGCCAAATGGCCTTGCCCCTAAAATGACGAAATTCCAAGCCTGTTCAGTACACTTATTTATTTCAGATAGATCTTATAGTTATTACTGTAAGGCAAGGCAAGACAAGGCAAGTTTATTTATATAGCATTTTTCAACACAAGGCCATTCAAAGTGCTTTACAAAAAATGAAAGACATTAAGAAAATGGCATTTAAAATCAGTCATTAAAAAGAAAAGCTAATAAAATAAACATTAAAAGAAAAAATACATGGATAAAAGTTACAGTGCAGTCTAAGATATGAATAGTTCAATTAAAAGCAGCGACAAAAAGAAAAGTCTTCAGCCTGGATTTAAAAGTAGTAAGAGTTGCAGTGGACCTGCAGGTTTCTGGGAGTTTGTTCCAGATATTTGGAGCATAATAACTGAACGCTGCTTTACCATGTTTAGTTCTGACTCTGGGGACAGAAAGTTGACCAGTCCCTGAAGACCTGAGAGATCTGGATGGTTCATAATTTAGCAGGAGGTCAGAAATGTATTTTGGGCCTAAACCATTCAGTGCTTTATAAACCAGCAGCAGTATTTTGAAATCTATTCTATGACACACAGGAAGCCAGTGTAAAGACTTCAGAACAGGAGTGATGTGATCCACTTTCTTAGTGTTAGTGAGAACTCGAGCAGCGGCGTTCTGAATCAGCTGCAGCTTCCTAATAGATTTTTTTGTGAGACCTGTGAAGACACCATTGCAGTAGTCGAGTCTACTGAAGATAAATCATGGACAAGTTTTTCCAAATCCTGCTGTGACATTAGTCTTTTAATCCTAGATATATTATTTAGGTGATAGTAGACTGATTTAATAACTGTTTTAATGTGACTGCTGAAACTCAGGTCAGAGTCCATGACTACACCTAGATTTATGGCTTTATCTGTTGTTTTGAACATTGCAGACTGAAGCTCAGCGCTAACTTTTATAAATTCTGCCTTGGCTCCAAAAACCATTACCTCAGTTTTATCTTTGTTTAATTGGAGAAAGTTCTGACACATCCAGTCATTGATTTGTTCAATGCACTTACTCAGTGTTTGAATTGGAGCATAGTCTCCTGGTGAAATTATTACGTACATTTGTGTGTCATCTGCATAGCTATGGTAACTTATTTTGTTGTTTTTCATTATCTGAGCCAGTGGTAGCATGTAGATGTTAAAGAGAAGAGGCCCCAAGATGGAGCCTTGAGGAACCTCACATGTCATATCTGTCAACTTAGATGTGTATTTACCTATAGAAACAAAGTTGTTTCTGTCCTCTAAGTAGGATTCAAACCAATTTAGAACTGTTTCCGAAAGTCCCACCCAGTTTTCCAGACGGTCTAGTAATATGCTGTGGTCAACAGTGTCAAACGCAGCACTGAGATCTAATAATACTAACACTGAAGTTCTGCCACTGTAAGTTATAGTGCAATGTTTGCACTAACACCATATTTATATAAAAATAAAGGCAATGAACAGTTACATCTCTACTTTACATAAGGGTGTCTGCACAATCTCACATTACAGCAACAAAATCCTGCGGTTTTTGGCAAACCGAGTACCAGAAAATATACATTTTTAAAAAACAAAAAACTTTTCATTGTTAGGGGGGGCCACAGGTCAGTGTTAGGGGGGCACTGCCCCCCTAACACTTGCACTAATAACCATTTTTCCTCCTGGTCTCTCGCGCCCCCCACTTTGGGAACCACTGGCCTAAGGACAGTTTAGTCAATGTTTGTCAAACCTTTTTAACTCTTTCATGCATGAATTATGAAAGCCTCACTCAGGATTTTTTTACCAAGTGTTTTAATTGCTCTTGGGGCATTAAAAACAAGATTTTAACTTTAGTTTTTTTTAATCTAGTTTTTTCAAATTTAGAAAAAAAAAGTTTTATATGTCCACTCAGGTGGACTGTATGCGTTAAAGTCTAAACTGAAAACTTGTAAATTTGAAAAAAATTATAAATAAAGATTAAAACATTTTTTTACATTATAATAACATAAAGGTGTGGTAGGTAATTTTGGAGAAACCAGCTCGAGCACACACGAACCAATGAGGGCACGAGATACGTTTGTGCATAGATGGAAGGCTGACAGGGAGGTAGGCCATCCAGTTATTTTAGCCGGGCCGGCTCAGATGATTGGTCGTGCTTTTTACAGTACCAGGGCTTCCACAGATGACATTTTTTTATGGATTTTTTGTCAAAGCATTTAATATATTCATTGCTATCGGGATGTTAAGAGCATTCCATGGAATATAACACAAACTGTATCTCGAGCCGGTTTCTCAAACTTACCTACCCCACCTTTAAAGAGCCTGTGACACGGTTTTCCCCCATCATCCAAACCCATCAATTTGAGTACATATTGTCCCCTTGAAAACCGTTACTGAACTGATTTTGGATATTTGTACTTTGATAACCATTAGTCTGCCTTCAATGTTGACAATTTTCTGGATCTTCTCGCGGATTCTTCAAGTCCCGCCAAATGATGGGTGACGTCATTGCGGGCACAGCGCTCCAGCTGCACCGTCCAGGATCCCAGCATCTGCATGTAAACCTTTATATATATACAGTCAGATGTAAACGCACGACGGCGCACACAGCAGCAAGCTCAGACAGCGATGACAGGTTAATGTTGAACGTGTCTGAGAGCTCATATGAGGCTGAAGGATCGGTTTATGTTGTATCTGTTAGAAGTTTAGGAATGAGGTGCGTCAATATGGGCGATCATATGGTCATGTAGCCAGTGGTGGAATGGGACTACAAATCATCCCGGGACTCTCGACCGGCCCACTTCGGTACCGCTAGTAAATTGTCAACGGGGGGAGTGGGGGATGTCAGGGTGCTGTAGATAGTAAATGTAAATATGTAAATATTTGTGTCACTCCATCCTGGTAAAATACAAATATAATGTATAATGTCTGTGTCTTTGACATTAGCACTGCTCGCCACCTGTGCCCTGTACTACGAAGCCAGTTCAACAGACCCTGGATATGTTTGAGTAACAAACACACTAACAACAACAAACTAACAAACGAGATCTCGCTAAGCGGTCCGACGACGCTGGTTATCAACTCGGTAAATCAAGCCAGGGTTTCTCTCTCCAGCTGAGAGCGCGTTCACGTCTAAGACACGAGTGGATCTGACTTTAATTACATTTGTCTCGAGTGTTTCGTCAACATAATGTGTTAAATAATACTTCTGCATCCAGTCTGTGACACTGTGAGTGTTGCACGGCCAGATGAGGCTGGAGAAGCTGACTCAGATAAGGAAATATATGATATATTATGATATTATATGATCGATGATCTGATTGATGATGTAATATGAATGATAAGTGCGACACGTCGGCGTCTTCTCTGCATACGGCAGTTTAAACTGTATTTCCTTTATCCTGTAATATGACTTGAGAGATTTAAACTCCGCACACTGAGTGGATCTCTTTTCTATAGACGCCGGAGGCGGGCAGCGTCAGGTAAAATAAGTTGTTTAGCCTTCTCAAACCTGAGCCTCACGCGCCGCCTATGGGGGATGTGCTAGTGACTTATCCGACGGACCCACTTCGGTACCGGCCCATCGGGATTCGTCCCGATGGCCAGTCCGCCACTGCACCCAGCCCACGTAAACTGTCAACGGGGGGAGCCTCGCTGCGGGGAAACGGTGGACCTAGTGTCCCAATCGGAGTGGGAATAATAATAATAATCCGTGCATTTTATCCATTAATTTCCCCAACATTGTGGTAAAAAAAACACACGTTTAATCCATGTTGGTGTACTACAACTACAAAAAGCATCGGTTTGTTTTCTCATCAGTAAATGCAGACCGGCTCAAACAAACGATTTTTAATCATCATCCTCACTCATCATTTAATGTATCATATGTTCGCCGAATTGACATGAAAGCACTAATAAATGTAGTTTCATCCACTTGAGTTTACAACCACAAAAATAATCGATTTGTTTTTATATCACATCCGACGAGAGGAAATTCAGCAGCTCTCACTCCCGATTTTTAATCCTAATGTAATCATCATCTTCACCACGATCATTTATGTTTATGTCGCCGAATTGACATGAAAGCACTGACGAATATGAATATACTGTAGTCAACTTCATTAAAACGTTATTAACGTGCCTAATCTCAGTAATTCACAATTTCTACGCATGACAACACACTTTGTCCGTGTTTGGCTCTCGAAGCGTTCCCGCATTGACGTCACTTCCGGCTTCCCCCAAAACTTCAAAATGAGTCAAGGAATTTCCCCGTGATGTTCGAAATTATTGATATTTAACGGAACGGTATCGCTTTTTCTTTTTTAAACTGACGGTTCGAGATTACTAGTAGCCCAATATTTCATTGCACAATAGTTGTTGGGATGGTGTCACAGGCTCTTTAAGTATATATATTTAAGGCCCAAAAAAATATTGCAAATGAAGTATTTTCAAGAAGAGCAGTATGAATTTTAGTTGAAATATAGCCAGTGATGCATGACGTCCACTTTAGTGGACAGGCGAATAATCATGATTTCCTGCAAACATAAAATCAATACTTTGACAATTTATGAATTATATGATTCCTTAGTTGTTACTTGATGTCACCAAATGTTTTATACCTGCAGGGAGCGCTTTCCATGAAAGGATTGGCAGGATATCGGCAGGTGACTTGGTCCATGTGGCTTTCTGTCGTTCATCTTGGTTTAGAGACATTTATCATGCACTGACTTTCCACTGAGTAGCAGTTTATGGGATGATGCAATAGCGTCCTATGTAGTGGCTGATGGTGCAACTATGCCATCAAAACCCATGCATATACAAGAAAACACCTTTTGAAAAGCTGTCCACTGTAGTGACCTCTATGCGTGAAAGGGTTTTAAACAAATGTTTAATGAAGAAAACAAATCAATCGGTTTTATTTATCTATTCTTCAGCAGTCTTGCATCTACTGAGTGTTAATGTTCCTGGCTTGTGATTGTGAAGAGTAATAGCTGACTTTATCCTGCTGACCTGCAGTAAGTTCTTAAATTGTTAGAAGATTTTTAAAGGACATTTTTAGGAGCTCTGCATTCACCTGTTAGTTATTTAATATTTTGAAATTTGTCAGAGAATTACGGCAAACCAATAGCATCAATCCTTTTATGGAGTCAATAATTAACACAATACAATTTTCAATAAGTAAAAATACATATTTCACAAAATCAATAGTCCTAATGTGATCTTCCACAGAGTTCCAGCTGAACAGATGTTAGATGAAGTGAACAAATCCACACATTTCCAAGCATGGTATCTATACAAACTATACTGTATACGCAGATAATGGAAGCGATGTGTGATTAACCTGCTTCTTCTTCACAATATAGTGCAATTAAACATCTCGTAGCCATTTACTTATAATCACTGTGTTTAATGTTTTGCTATACAAATATGTACAGGATCATTTTCTGCATATGAACACAAAGGAAACATCTCATCTTCAACTACATTGAAGCTTAAGAGTAGAGCATATGTAGTCGTGACTCGGCCAAATCCCTCTGAAGACTAAACACTGTTTTAGGGTGCCATTTCAATAGGACAAGAATTAACAAATTACAATGTAATACATCTTGGTATTAAAACAAAAATGGATACATAAATCAAGAATGCAGCATTTTCAAAAATCAATAAACAATTTCACACAGTGTTTTTCTTTAGCATGACATTGTACTAAGGGTATAAGAACAGACAAAGATGGACAAAGCTCAAACAAGTATTTTCAGTTAACTTGTGGTGTGTTAATATCATTGACTGTGTTGCTTTTTTATGTTAATGTTCTCTGAGGTTATTCTCAAATGTCTTTTGTGGTCAACAACGGAATTCCATGACAGTCCAACTGATTTATTTTATCAAGATCTTTTGCTGTTCTCCAGAGTCAAAAAGATTTATATTAGAATATATAATCAGTCAGTCGGATTTCCACAAGTTGCTTTATCCAGGTTGTTTGGTATCAATGACCTGCAGGCATCGGGTCCTTGTGATTGTTTTTCTCTGCGCTATGTTCAGAGGCTGAAATGTGTTAAAATAGGACGGATTACCCATATTCTGTGGGAGTAGCTGCCTCGTCTGAGGGAGTACTCCTGGAAAGATGTTCACAGGTGGGACACTGGGGTAAGGGAAGAAGGGAGGCGGGCGAGGCATGAATTGTCCAGGTCTGAAGTGGGGCATGTTGGGAGGAAGAGCCGGGTACGGCAGCGGAGAACTGTTAACTGGGGGGTACATCGGCATACCGGGCGTTGGGGGTGGATAATTGTAAGCAGGATTTTGAGGAATCGGTTGACATGCAGCGTTGCTGTCCTGAGAGTACGTTTGACATTTCTCACTCTGCTGTAAAGCGCTACTGCTGCTATTTTGTGCATAATCAACAGCTTCTTGCACCTGCACTTGGTCTACCTCCGTGTTATCCCTCTGAGCACTATACAAGTCTTTTTGGTTGTAATATTCCCTAAGTGATGGGCTAAAACTAGACCTGCTCGATGAGGATCTGCCTTGCTGTCTTGGTGAAACCGCTCGCTTTGTTTCCCGTTCCCTGCTTGCTCTGCGAAGGGGTCTCCCGTCAGTGTCCTTCTTTCCATACAGGCGCTCCTGGATCCGATGTGACATCTGGCCCAGTTCATCAGATCCTAAATCCATGCCAATGGCCAGCAAAACATCCTGCATTTGCCTGTGCTTGTGCTCCTCTTCAGGTGTCAGTGGGATCTTTTCCACCACAGGGGGAGACCTGGATCTACTGTTGGAGCATTCCCCCCTCTGCAGAGACTCTTCATCAGACAGAGGGCACCTCTTTGGGCTGAAGGACTGGTGAGGAGGCAGTGGAGAAGCCCGTCTCTGAGGTCCATTGCTCCAGTGGCTTTCCTGTTGCATACCAGCATAACCGGGAGACCAGGGATTATCAGTTTTTGTGAAAGAAGTTGGAGACTGTGGTCGGTCATCCTCTTCTGGGGAGCTCCGAGTCACTATCTGGGTGAGCGTGTCCACATTCACACCCTTGTTGAGCACTTCGAGGAACCGCTGGAAGCCCATGGTGGACTTCTCAGGAACAGCAGCGCTATGGGTGGTGACGTCACTCTCAAAAGACTGATGGGAAAAACACAGAAGCAACCACAGTGTAGGGAACTCTCTGCACTCTTTGTTTGGCAAACACATTTGTAGTATATGGAACAACCTGTGAGCCATTACAAATGTTTAAATGTTACTATTTAAACTAAAACAGCACTGTGAATTAAGTACTTCCTTTTTGGATTACAATTTTTTTTATTTTAGAAGAATATTGTGGGCCATGGTTCCCTTTCAAGCTGACGATGGGAAACGAGCTACTGGACTTTTAGTAATTAGACCAAATCAAAAGAGTAATGCAAAAGCTGGATTTCTTTAAGTCTGTGTTAGCACTGTCAAGGGAGAAAAGGGGGTTCAGGTGTAACCAGCAGATATTGGATTTTGTCTTCTGTGCTTTGAAGTCTTGAAATACAAATGAGGTTGCTTCTCAAAGATACCTGAATGCTAATGCATGAAACAAAAAAGCTAACGAAAGCTGTCTTCTGCCTCTTTTGCTCTCCACACTGAATGTTTACCTGCATGCAACCAAAGGCCGCTCAAAAAGTGGTTGGTCAATTCTACTCAAGAAATCATCCTATTCAAGAATATTGTTTAATTGCCTCTGCATTCATATGCAGATATGTTTTTGGAGATTAAGGAAACTAAGAATGTACACAATCACTTTGGCTATGTCATGATTCGACAGGCCAGTCTTCAGTAGCTGAACATATTTGTATTTAGTGATCCAGTTAGGGCAGCCGCTTCCAGGGAAAACCTTCTTAATAACACTCTGTACTACAAACTGAAATCTATGTTAATTTGATTATTTGGGGTAAATTATGAGCACACGCCATGGCCTGATAATGCATATAAATCCTACAACGGATGCATTACACAAAAACAGAAGCATTCAACCTAAAAGGTGCCATTCAGTGGTGAACATTCAGTGTTACTCAAACAAATGAATTGTGTGTTTGTGTTGAATGCACTTCCTTTCTAATAAAACATTAGCAAATCATTTAGAACAAACTATATATCAACCCTCGCACATCTGATCATACCTCTTCCCGATGGTAAAGGTAGCCACATGTGAAAAGTACCCACCTGTCCACTTGACCCATTCACTGGAAACCTTGTTTGACGGTAATCCTCATGGTGTGTGGAAGGGCTGTCATTCCTCTCTCCTGGTGCGGCATAACTCTGTTGGATATGGAGAAAAGTTCTATTAAACTTCCTTTAATAATACAAAAAACCTTACACTGAATATATACAATGTATGCAGGGAGGCTTTTGCTCAGTGGGATAGTGTGCTGATCTTCAGATCATCGGAGAGCAAGTTCGAGTCCCACTGCAGTCAGCAGGAGGTTGTGTGTGTGTACTGAATGTATGTAAAGGCCCTGACACACCAAGCCGATTTTGGCCGTCGATAGATGTCTGGCTGTCGATGAGCATCCTGTCGCCCTACTCAGATTGGTGTGTCCCGCACCGTCGTGTCTTTTCGGCCGTGCCGACACCCTCAGGGTGCTGTCGGCAAAATAAATCACTTAGCGAATCAGTGCATGAGAAGCGGAACGGAAGTGAGGTACGCAAACAAACGATTAGGCACACACAGGCGGCTAGTCTTTTTCATTTTCATCTCACCTTAAACGATTATAAGTTGCTATGTGAAACAGTCTGTGATGGACGAGAGTGAAAATCGAACACACATGCTATTTGTTGTTTGTGTATATATATATATACAAACAACAAATAGCATGTGTGTTAGCATGTGTATATATATATATATATATATTAGGGGTGTAACGGTACACGTACCGAAATTATTCGGTACGGGCCCTTCGGTTCGGAACACGTGTGTACCGAAGTGTACCGAACGAATATAACGTTAAACGTAAAAAATTGAGAACGTGAACAACTTCTTGGAAGTAATCTCAGGTCAGTGTAATTTGCTCACATTGGGTTCAACGCGTCATAGAGCGAGCAAGTCATTTCATTGGACTAGTTTCATTGGCATACTATGAGAGTTGGTCAGAGGGATGCGTTCAAATGTAGTCAGTAATTTGAGGAACTGTCGAAATGGCGAACGCAGATAAAGTTGAGCTCGAAAATCCTCCAGCATCATTGAAGTCTCCGGTTTGGGAACATTTTGGTTTCGCAGTTACGAACAAGGATGACGGACAAAGACAGGTGGACCGAACCAAAGCTGTTTGTCGGCATTGTTCAACTGACATTGGTTACGCGGCTGGCAATACATCAAACTTGCACACTCTTGAAAAGGCATCACCCGAACGTGAATATCACCGGTACCAAAAGAAAAAAGACTGAAGTGCAAACCCAACTCCCGCTAGCATGTTAGCCTCCACCACTCGCAAAAAGTTCAGACCGAGCCAAAGCTATTACAAACGGCAAATATCCTTATGTTGCCATGTTAGCAAAGCGCTACCTGGCTGTATCTGCTACCTCTGTTCCTAGAGAGGGTTTTCTCCGCAGCAGGAGACATTGCTAGTGCCAGCAGATCTGCCCTTTCGGCAAGCAATGTGGACAAGTTCATCTTTCTTTAAACAAACATGAAAATACAATGACAAGCAAGTCCTAATGTCAAACTGGCTGCTTAGGTACTAGTACAGTACAGTTCAAATACAGATAATTTCAGTTCATCGAAAACCTGCACCTTAATGTTCATTTTATTATATTTTGTATTTATTTGAGTGAATACATTATTCACAGTTTAATAATAATTAAAAAAAAATGTTATGTTCTGTGATAATTTTTTCTGCTGTACCGAAAACGTACCGAACCGAACCGTGACCTAAAAACCGAGGTACGTACCGACCCGAAATGTTTGTGAACCGTTACACCCCTAATATATATATCATGCAGTCTGTCTTCCGGTTGCCTCTTTTGAATAACGAATACAGACTACCGTCGCCTGCTGGTAAGGAGAGTTATTACCACTCGCGTGCTACTTGGCCGTCGGCTGAAGTCTTTGCGGTGTGTTCCAGTGCAACTTTTTGGCCAAGACGCAGGAGACGTGAGGCGACACAACAGTCAGGTCCGTCGGGACGTGTTCTTTGGTGTCAGTTTGGTGTGTCAGGGCCGTAAGTCGCTTTGGATAGAGCGTCCAACAAGTGACATGTAATGTAATTTTGTGACAAACCTTCGTAGATGGATCTTGTGACCGTGTCCTCTCTTGTGAACCGTCTCTGCTCCTTTCACGATCATCTCTATCTTTGTAATATCCAGAAGATTGTCTGCAGTCGTCAAGTTGTTTCCTATAGCTGGATTCCTCGTGCCGATAGCGTTGTTTGGAGTCTTGAGGTGTTTTCCTGCATTTGAAATCCTCTTCCAGTGACGGTGTACGTATAAAATCTTTGTTTACATGTGCACGTGAAAAACTGGTGGGTGTTGTGTCTTCAGGCTCACATCTGTATCTGTAATCTTTGTCATCCTCTGTAAACTGTCGCTTTTTCTTTGGAGCAGCCTGCTCAGGTGAGGACATCCCTCTCCTGGCTGAGCTCTTTCTGCTCCAGTCTTTGCTGTATATCATCTTAGGAGAATCACTGAACTCTGTGCTTCTGCTTGTCCTCTCTTTGCTACCATGTCCACCATATTTCTGATAAGAATCCTTGAGCTTATCTCTTTGTGGTTCACCCCTCTCTTCCCATTTATCCTCATAGTCGTCCCAATTCCTGGAACTTCTGTCACTGTACTGCCTACTGTTACTGTACTGAGACCTGTTGGACTGCATATTCTCACAGTAACACCAGCAGCTGGATGGCAAAGCCTGCAACAAATAATAGATAGAGAAGAAAATATGCTTTAAAAAGATGATGTAAATACTTTTTTAACAGATCACAGAGGATCCATTTATTGCAATACTAAAAGTAAGAGTAAGTGTAAGTGATCACATAGTTGTGAAAACCTTTACTTGCAATCGTCACCGCTTAATCATATCACATATAGTAGTACATATTAATTATCATCGCTTGAAATAAGGGGACGGATCAAGGGTTCCTAACGTAAAACCAGGGACTAGCTATTGTGTGCAAACCTTTATTCCAGGTGACAGAAACAGAACTACAGTAGCATAATTCTAAAGGTAAACTGCTGTTGTTTAAGTTAGCAGTATGCGTTGAGTGACACATTAGAAGTAGCCTAAATAGCTTTTGATCTAGCCGTTAGCATTACCTTACCTGGGTAGCCTTGCGCTATTAACGTTGGGTTGGCTGCGAAATAGCAGCTAGTTAGCTTTAGCTAGTGCAAACATACGTAACTCACAATTTATTATCACCAAAAAATGTCTATTGACTATTTACATCGTAAAGCGACACAGTTGGGCCTAGGGCTAAGATACATAAACTAACGTTATCTGAAGCTAATTTGCAAGGGACAGTTTTGGTTAATCTATTAGCAGTCATAGCAGTAGCCTTGGCGTAAACAGTAACGAAGGATTACATTACCTTTTCCGTTGGACGACTCCACTTTTTTAAGGGGGTAGGAAAACCTTGAAAATAATTTGGGAAATGTGTTAAAGTGCTGACAACAACAAACTGTCAAGCAACTCGCTAACATTAACCAAGTTTTCACTGGCCCTGTGTTTCACCGAGATGTTTGGCTTCAGTCAGTAACAAGGGAGTTGAAATACCGCCCCTCCTGGATGGAGTGTGAACAACCTGTGTTCTTCTTCTTTGGGTTCTGAAAAACGAGATTAAATGTACATTAGCGAAACTATTGGACAGGAATGTGGACCATGGAGACTGGAAAATGAACAAAAACTAAAGGGGGAAATCTCCCATTCATTTTTAGCTAGATTATTTAAACTGCAAGGTAGGCTATAAAAAAACAACGCAAATTGATATGGTCACTCACGCATTACATTTGTCACTCACTCTTTTGAGGGCCTAACATATTCTAAAAAATAATATTTGAAAACATAAAAAGAAAAGCATTTTTTTTTAAATATTATTTTTTCCAATATTTGTTAAATTTGATTCTACTTGTGATAGTCCGACAGCACAACCTGTGCAGCCCATGTATTGATTCCATCTGATAGCTGCTATAATACAAAACAGCACTTCTGCCTGATCTCCACAATGATCAATGACAGTGAACGGATGGTCAAAGTAAATTACAAATAAACAGAATCACACGAAGCCTGGTTAGTGTTGCCTGACTTTATAAAGTGTGTTATTTTTCTATTAGTGTGTGGTTGCGTTCTAGTCACTTTGCTCAGCGCTACTGCTTGTTACAACTTTCATTTTCCGTACTCGCCATAAACTGTTATTATGGCTCAGGTTAATCTCGCCCCCTTCCGACGTGAGCGTGGTTCTTGGTTCTTGCCGGGTCAGCTAAGAACCGGTTTTCGGTGTTTAGAGCCGGCTCCGCTGCGGCTGAAACAGGAAGAACCAGAGCTAAATCCGGCTGTAGCCCGGAACTGGCTCTGGACTCAGAACCAGTTAAGCACCAGAAAAGCACAAGAACGGTTCTTGAACCGGAACCGGTTTGGTTTATTGGCAGTTTGCAAACCACTTAAGAGTATTGTAGTTTGAAACAAGAGCTATTGAGTCAGTGTTGTGGTGCTGTTGCTTTGGTCTGGATCTGTGAGCTAACCACGCCCCGTTCATTTGCATATAAGTAATGGAAATGTGTCATTATGAAATACAAGTCCCCTGAAATAAATAAATGTGTCATTATGAAATACAAGTCCCCTGAAATAAATAAATAAATGTGTCATTATGAAATACAAGTCCCATGAAATAATAAACGTGTCATTATGAAATAAAAGTCCCATGAAATAAATAAATGTGTATTTAAATGTACATGTATGCATATTTATTGCCTCATTTATTTATTTCAGAATTTATTTCATAGGCATATTTATATATATATATATATATATGTATTTATTTAATTATTTATGTATTTATTTATTTAATTTTGGCTTAAATGGTATTCCATATTGTAACTCAACGAGAGAGTAATGTCAAATGACAGTACAATTGACCAATCATATCTTCCCTCTAAATGGGTGGGCTTTATTTTCGCGGACTTCCACCCGCTGTGAAGTTTATAGGCTTGTTTGAGATGAGCGAGACCGACGCAGACCTGCGCAATTGCTTGCTAGTGCGTTGCATGATGGTTTGTAATTTTGTCCGGCTTGGACATGGCCGTGGGTGTTTCTCAATGTCATGGAAGGATGCTCCAGAGCCACTATTTCAAGGATGCAACGTCATCAAGTCCCGCTGAAGGACTGTTCCAATGTCCAGGCTCCTTGGAATTCTACCGAGCCCGTAGTCCTTCGTAGCGAGACATTTCGAGGCTGCACATGTGTATCCTCCGCGGTCTTAAAATCCCCACAATGCTTTGCGCATGGACCAATTTCCAAAACTTTGGCGGAAAACGCGCTTCATTTAAGGCGGGGCCTCGCATATGACGCACACCTGTTAGCCTGTTCCACCATTTTTCGTTTTCCGAGGCTAGGAAGGATTCTTGCCTCGCTTCTGAAGGAAGACATGTTCTACCAAGGAAGCATCTTCGACATTGAGAAGCACCCCGTGTCTCAATTCAGGGGCTGCACCCTTCGGAGGCTGCATTTGTAGACTGCATACGCCACTTCCGTCGAAAGAAGGCTGTCCCAATTTAAAAAAAAGACGAGACTCCTCCGAATGCAGCCCACATAGTCTAGACCGTCTCATTTCTTAGGCCGCTCGGTCCAGCCTACCCGGTCGTGTCTATCGTTTTTCCAACCCAGTTTAGATTTAACCACGCCCACTTCCGCATTACGCAAGAACGTTATAGCGGTCGCGGTAAAGCAGGATATTGAATAGTTGTTTGTTGTCTTTCCAAATAATTTGTTGACTGAAAGTAAACGATCCTGTAATCAAAGCCATATCGAAGAGTCCTGAGATTGTATTACTGTATTCCTTTATCCACATAGATTGCCACACTCTTATTCCTTCTGTTTGTATAATTCAGTTCGTAGCCATCCATCTCAAAGTCCACACCTTTCTCAGCACTGATCCAGGTCTCTGATATTGCTATGATGTTGAATGGGTTCTTAAACTGACTTAGATATTCTTTAATGTTGAGGAAGTTGGAATATAGGCTTCTGCTATTAAAGTGGATAATTGATATGTTCTCTTCTGATTGACACGTTACATTGAATTGCTCCTCTGTGAAATAGTTGCAGCTGTTGTTGATATTGTTCAGTAAGTTGTTTTCCGGATCAATGTCCTGTGCTTTATGCTCTGTATATGCAAAAGGTTCTAGTCTTGATGGAGATATGTGTATATTATCTGGAATTGTCATGGTAGTGTTTTATTTTCGTTACCTTGTCTGATTTGTTTCATTGGTATTTTTCCAGTTCCTCCAGGTCCCTGATGATTAACACTTTGGCTTGTTCTGGTGATCTCAGCATTTATTTTAGTAAGGTGTTCATTCATATATACATCCGAGCCCTTAAGCCGTCTTCCCTGTTTCAGAAGTTCAGTTTTCTGTTTTCTGTTGGCAAACCTTATTATTATTGCCGGTTTATCAGTTTTATTTCTCCGTGGTAGCGGGTGACAGGCCTCGATGTTGTCGCTGTCAATCTCTATTCCCTTGGTGTTGAGGAAGGCCGTCACCTGTAGCTCCACAGATGTAGCATTCTCCTCGCTTGTGTCCCCTCCGGTCATCCTCGTCGCCGCCCGGGCGTATGAGCGGGGTTTCATCTCCAGTCCAGTGATTATGATGTTGTTAATTCGGGTGTATTGTTCCAGCTCATCCACCCGATTTTCCAGCGAGAATATCCTCTTTTCTTTTTCGGAGTTTTCTAGCCTCAGGGCTTTAACTTCCTCCACCAGGCTCATAATTGCTATCTGTTGCTGTCTTACAACAGATACCTCCTCCGTCAACATGTTTAACGATCGTTTAATGTCGTCAACCTCCTCAGCATGTGGAGGAATCTTTTTTGGTGGCATTGCGTTTTGTTTAGGATTATTATATATGTTGCAATATCCACCAAACTAAAGTACAATGAACATGTTTCTTATTCCTTTGCTGAAGCATTTCCTATGGCTTTCCTGCTTGAATCACCCTGGTAAAAAAACATATGCCTAGGCTACTAGTATCAAGTGTGATTTTTACTGTAGTGTCTCAGCAACTGCTTGAGACTAAAACTAACTGTAGCATTGGTTAAATGGTAAATTACAACGATTATTTTACTGCCTTACAAAAGACGAACACAGTAACTACAACATGTTTAGTTTAGCCTACAAACCCATGTGCAATGATGAACTACTCTAATGAATGAATATAGGATTTTATACATTTCAATTTATGATTTAAAGGTGACCTCCCCACAGTAAATCATGTAAGACAGCAGCTACTGGTACTTGGCTAGGCTAGGCTTGTTAGCTTCTAGCCTAACTTATTTAACTGCTCTAACTTTCCCCCCCATAATGATATTATTAGCTTATGTTTGTATTGTAATCAAATTTCTGAGTTTGAAAACACAAATCTACAAATATAATTTAAGAAAGTTTTGGAAAAAGGTTGGTACCAGATATCTTTATCTAGTTAGTATGGAGTTTGTTTTGTCTCTTTCTTTCGAATGAGTTTTTTGGAAGTTCTATGGTATGATTATTTTGTAACTGGTAAAACAGAAAGTCAGATTTTGGTCTTAATTACATTTTGACCAAAGAAATGTGTTTGCTCTAGTCTAGACAATATAGCCTAGCACTTTTCTAATGAGTATAACAAACAAATGAAAAATACTATTAATATCTATCATTGTAAATATGAATAAAACAGGATGACAGAGCACAACTAAAATGGGTGAAACAAGATATTATTACAAATGGAAAATATGACACAAGCATTGACTCATTCATCCATCACCAGCACCTATCTGTCATTTTACCAATATGCTTCCATGTGTTCATCCTTAGTGCTGACTTGCCAGACGCCTTTGGCAAGCACTCAAAGAGCTCAGGAGCTGGCCCTCATGCTTATACAGGGGGCTGGTTCCTGCCAGGAGCCTCATGATTATTTGTCACTTAGAGGTGGAAATGGGAGGTTTAGGGCAGGGAAAGGTCAGACTCTCTGAGTGTACTTAGAAGTCATTTACAGGGCTGCTGGTGGACTTAGGGTTAGGGTTAGTGCTGATAATATGCTGTAGAAGTCAAAATAAGTGCTTATTGATTAGCAAGATGTGTGCTACGACTATATAATAAAGTGTCAGTCTTTTTAAAGATAATGATATAACAATTGTTTTGGCTTCTATCTCAAGACAAGTTCTTGGCACTGCTCCAGTGCACAAACTAATGCACATCAAAGTGGAGACAAAAAGTTTGGTAGTGTGACACTGGATGATGACATTTCTGGGGTGGTGGGGGGATTGGAAGAAATAACTTAAGCATGAATTGACTTTTCTTTCAAATGTCTTTTGAACTTATTTAGGGTTGTTCTAGAGAAACCATGACTGCTGGCGCGCTTCATTTTGAGTTTAAGAAGTTAAAAGAGGAAGTGAGCGAACTGTGATATACTGCACAGACCAGGTCAATTCCTTACAATGCTGATCACAAAGTCTTGGAGTCTACTGTAGTCTCTTAGATACACAAACACATAATTGTCTGTGCGTAGCATTGTTGGCTATATTACAGAAAAGGCTTTTAAACACTTTCGGTCTCTAGTTTCCATTATTACCTTCATAGAGAGCTGCAGGGATAAGTGCTAAAATCGGAAGATGAGTACGCGGTTAACCATTTCAGGTTCCCTTGTCTCGAAGTCAACAGTATTTGGTTAAATGCTTACAATAAGATCTGTGCCCGCTGCAAACTGGTGCATAAATGACACCACCAAACGTCATCTCCCCAAACTTTAGCCACCTTTAGCTTAGCTGTGGTCATGTGCAGCAGTGATGAGTTCCCTTATAGCAAGGGTGGGGAACCTTTTTCCTCTCAAGGGCCATTTCAATTTTTTCAACATCCTCGAAGGGCCATACAAATGATTGACCTCTGCTTAAAAATACTAAAATCACAACCCATTCATTTCACTTTTCTTTCATGCTGTGCAAAGAAAAAGCAACCTCTTAATCCAGATATCTTACCATGACTCTCGCATGCATGCACTTGCACGGTTGTGGCATGACCACCAAAACAGAAAGACATGGACATTAGTTTTCTATCTAGGTGGACATGATTTAAGTGGGGGGGGGACCTAACCTCCTCTAGGGGCGTCCGGGGGCATGCTCCCCCGGGAAGATTTTTTTTTTTTTTTTAATGTTAAAGTTAAAAGCATCAATCTGGTGCACTTTGAGAGTAACATTAGGAGATCTATGGATACATCTCTCAACACCCATATGAAAGATTTTCTTTTTCTTTATGGATATTTTGCAAATCACTCCCCTTTTAAACTGTATTCGTGTTTATTAATAACAACTTTTTTTTACTGTCATATAGTATTTTATACCTGTTTACTTTATTCTCTTATCTTTTTATAACTATGATCATATAAAGATGTGCCTTTACCTCACTGGTTGGAGAAAAGCTTCTTATATTCGTTAGCATAGCTAGCTAACCAGATGCTAATAACAACAAAGTCATTGACTGTATGATCAGTATGACAGATGAACAGATCGCCACTGGGCTTTCAACTAAAGACACAGCCACGCAAACACTGCAGCATTTGTACGGCTCCTTATGGGTACTGACATTTCAGTGAGCGGCGTTCTGGTGCACTCCGTCAGATCTGCACCCCTGTCAGACCAGCGCTGACACGAAGGACTCACAAGAACTCAGATGCACGATTCGTTCTTGACTTCAAAAATATATTTTATTATACAAAAGACTTTTCAAAGTAAAAAGGTTTCTAGGATCAACTAGGATACTCAAAAGTTCTCTAGGTTCGACTAGGTTGCTCAATTGTTCACGAGGGAGTACATACATGGACTTGGTGTTGAGACAAGACGAACCGACAAAAGACAAAAGGAGAGAAGGGCTATATATACACACACAACAGGTAATGGGGCACAGGTGAAAACAATCATGAGCAGGAGACCACAATCAAGCTAGCAGGTGACACACAAAGACAGGAAGTCTAGACACCTGAAAAAAGAGGGTAGAGTCAATACCAAAATAAAATGCAAGGTCACAAGAATAAACACAAAACAATAAACTAAAATAACTCTAACGCTGAAACCTTACAAGCGCCATTCAATAGAGTGGCGAAGTCCCTCCCCTTCCGGTGGACCTCCATGGGACCTTACTTCGGAAAAATTATGTATTGAAGTCAATGGAGAGAGAAAGATTATCTTTCGATCCCGTTTGAATTGTGCCACGAATTACACATATGTGACTTGCTCCATCGAAATCAGTCGTATTGACCCGAAGACACATTTTGAGTTGTATGCACTGTTGGAAAGAGGAGATTCCTAGCTTTCTAATGATATCAGGATTGTCTTTGTACTCCGAATATTAAGCGAAATATGTCACATTATATAATGACTGTCACCGAGTCATCATTTTGAGAAAAAGGCCTTTAAAGTTTTCTCTTCTCTGGAATCCATCGATCTGATTATTAGCGGAGCAAATGATCAAAATACTACAGAGGGAAGCTCGCGAGAGTGTGTGTGTATATGTGTGTGTGTGTGTGTGTGTATTTTTGCGTTTGTGTGAATTGTGTTTGTTTCCCGGGGAAAACCCTCACGAGAAACACCGGCTGTTGTTATGCCTGCTGTGACGTTAAGTTACTCCGTTCTCCGCTTGTAATTATGCCGTTACAAGCTTCAAAGTTGTATTTATCATCTGCATTTGCCGAAACAAGTTTAATATTCTGAAAGCCAAGACTTTGTTTAATTGAAATCAGATGAAAACAAACTGTAACGGACCCTGCCGTGTTATCTATGATTACTATACGCCTTACATTCATAATTTCAGCCGGAGGGAGGGGAAGCTGCGCTGAGGAACAGCAGGGTGCGAGTGAGAGCTGTCATCTTCCCTTTACAAGCTTCAAACATGTATTTATCGTGTGATTTTGGAAATAAAAGTTTCATATTCTGAAAGCCAAGACTTTGTTTATTTAAAATCAAACAAAACACCCGAACCCCGAAAAACTATTTTTTTACACAAATCCACGTTTATTTTTAAATGAGCCGTTGCGACTTCCCACTGATTTCGATAGAGCGGGTCACATATGATGTTTGTCAATTTAAAAGATAATTTTGCCAGTCAAACTGTAAAACTGTGAAGTAACACATTTTTTTGTGTGAAACGGTCAATAAACTACATCTCTAACTAACGTGCTAGCTACTAGCTAGGTAGCTAACTTGATCCAGCCACTCCTGGTCCTTTCATCAGACGGGAAGCGAAAGAACGAGCAAGACACATTGCTGGTATGATAACAACCTGATACTAAGCCCACAGGCATCTTGTTAAAGTTATCTTATCTTAGCTATCTCTTATATTTAGCGGAGGAAAACAATTGTGACATCAGTTATGACATCACTTACATGACTCTGGGATTTGTAGTCTTTCTAGTTGCGTATTTTTCATAGTCTTATATTTCAACAGTTTTACAACAAACTGACTTTTTTGACATGGAAATTATTTTTTAAGATTGACAAACATCATATGTGTAATTCATGGCACAATTCAAAAGGGATCGAAAGATAGGTTTTCTCTCTTCATTGACTTCAATACATTATTTTTCAGAAATAAGGTCCCATGGACCGGAAGTAGATATTATACGGCTCTGTGTCAGACGAGACACATACAGATGTAGCGCTTCATTTCAGACGCCTACCCGTGCGGGTCCGTGATCTGCATGGGGTGGGCCCCTGCTGAAAAGGAAACCCCCCCCGCAGGACTTGATACGCCCCCTTGATAAATAAATGTAATTTTAATTAAACCAGCTGCAATGGATCATGGACCCACAAGGGGGAGCCGTGAAAAGCTGCCACACTGGAACTCATGTGAAATAAACAGCTGATAGATGATTCTACAGGTATCTGATCGGATATTTGTTAAGATCCATATGTCACGGATAGGATCATATTATGTGCTAAATAAGAGACATGTAATCATTTACAAAACATCACCATGTTTTTATTTAACAAAATAATGTTGTTTGATTCACGTAGGCCTACATGTAGGTGTAAGTACAAAACCATCTCTATGTTTTTTCATCAGGAAATGCAGCCCGGCTCAAACAAACGATTTTCAATCATCATCCTCACGATCATTTAATGTATCATATGTTCGCGAGTTGAAATGAATGCACTAATACATGTAGTTTAATCCACGTGAGTTTACAACAACAAAAATAATCGCTTTGTTTTTATATCACATCCGACCGGAGGAAAATGCAGCACGGCTCTCACTACAGATCATCCTAATCCCACGGGCAAACAATAATATGTACAGTGTTAATAGTTTACTGTATTATTAGTGTCTAATATTACTGCTATAACAATCACACATTGAGTTGTTAAAATCAGACCGTTTTTTTTTTAAACAGTCTGAATGAAACGGCAGCTCTCATGTGATCAGGTGTGTGTTTACCAGTGTTGGGACTAACGTGTTACAAACTAACGCATTACTGTAACGCAACTACCTTTTGCGGTAACTAATAACGTTACTAGTTACCTATTCCCATTCAGTAACGCCGTTATAGTTACTGTGATTTAAATGGGTGCGTTACTGCGTTACATTATGTAATGGAACTGAACCGAATATCCCTGCGGATGTAACTTACAGGTGAATACAGCGATGTCCTCTCACAGTACCATGGAAAAGTTAAAGTAACCAGAGAGGAGTGATGATTGGTTAACGCGGGGTAACATTTCAGGGTAAGCCAATCAGAGACAGAGTTGGGCGGGTCTTGCCTTATGGGGAAAATACAGACACACAAACACTTGCTAACACACACACATACACGGCAACGCTCACCACCCAACCCAGTCTCACGGC
The DNA here is from genome assembly GCF_902827115.2 of Pseudochaenichthys georgianus. Taxonomy (NCBI): domain Eukaryota; kingdom Metazoa; phylum Chordata; class Actinopteri; order Perciformes; family Channichthyidae; genus Pseudochaenichthys; species Pseudochaenichthys georgianus. Next base: position 5,108,802 of record NC_047503.1, on the reverse strand, counting down.
ATTTCGTGTTCACCAACACCATTTTTAATCTATTGATTCGTGTTCACCATCACGATTTGCCCCTTTTTTTCATGTTGCACAGCACGATTTTAAAAGCAATGTATTTCTACTGGTAACGTGTTTCGTGCCTGCAGGCTGCAGCACGTCTTTTTCACAGCATATTGCTATACTATTTCAGACTCAGTATTTACATTCTTACATTCAAAGAAAATCAGTAATATCTTTGAAAACTACAGTCCTTTTCTATCAGCTGTGCACCGTTATGGTGTAAATATAACCTATCTATGAATTAGATCAAATGTAAAAGTCAGCCGAATTAGTGTTGATACTGCAAGGAGACGTATTGTGTGAAGAGAAATTGAAGATGTTGTTTAATTGTTGATATATTTATGATCCACGTCAAGTATTCAGTTTCGGCGCCATTTCTTCCAGTTTTTCCAAAGGTCTTCTCATCAGGGCTCTCTAAATAAAGAACTACGGCAGATCTGTAATATGTAATGCAGCCGAACCGTGTATTACAATGCCGTTATGTGATGACTTTCAAAGAGAAAAGCAAGAGCACTCGGAATTAAGTATTATTTTATACTTTTAAAATGTTTTCCGGATTTCATATAATATAAACACCAAATCCCAGCATGCATTGCGGCTAACACATCCAATCAGCGAGCTTAAAACCATAGCTGAGGATCTTGGGTAATCGCTCTAAATGCCTACGTCTGTTTCCGGTTATATTTATTTTGAAATTCAGTTCCTGACGGACGCCAAAAAAGCCCGAGATTATGGAATTAAACCAATAAATAAAAGCAAGGATAATTGTGTGTTATTGGTGAGTAAATAACAGTGTGTTATTTTGAAAAGAATAACAAATTAGAAGGAAAAAAAGATTTAAAAAATACATATTTCAGTATCCTGAGGCTCTGAGCCCCATTTATTTTCCTCACAGACGACAACAAAAGTCCGAAATTATACGATTTAAAATAAAAGCAATAACTGTGGCTTGATATTGAGTAAGAACATGTTTTTATGAACCACACAGCTTCCGGTCTTCCACGACCCGACCGGAGAAAAAGACGTGCTGCAGCCTGCAGGCACGAAACACATTACCAGTAGAAATACATTGCTTTTAAAATCGTGCTATGCAACACGAAAAAAAAGGGGAAAGTCGTGTTGGTGAACACGAATCAATAGATTAAAAATCGTGTTGGTGAACACGAAATGCCGTGAGACTGGGTTGGATGTTCAGGTGTATATCAGTATGTAGTGTCTCCACTTTAAAGAGTCATCTCCTGCTGATGTTCAGGTGTATATCAGTATGTTGTGTCTCCACTTTAAAGAGTCCTCTCCTGCTGGTGTTCAGGTGTATATCAGTATGTAGTGTCTCCACTTTAAAGAGTCCTCTCATGCTGATGTTCAGGTGTATATCAGTATGAAGTGTCTCTACTTTAAAGAGTCCTCTCCTGCTGATGTTTAGGTGTATATCAGTATGTAGTATCTCTACTTTAAAGAGTCCTCTCCTGTTGATGTTCAAGTGTATATCAGTATGAAGTGTCTCTACTTTAAAGAGTCCTCTCCTGCTGATGTTCAGGCGTATATCAGTATGAAGTGTCTCTACTTTAAAGAGTCCTCTCCTGCTGATGTTCAGGTGTACTTAGTGTTTCTACTTTAAAGAGTTCTCTCCTGCTGATGTTCAGGTGTATATCGCTACGTAGTGTCTCTACTTTAAAGAGTCCTCTCCTGCTGATGTTCAGGTGTATATCAGTATGAAGTGTCTCTACTTTAAAGAGTCCTCTCCTGCTGATGTTCAGGTGTACTTAGTGTCTCTACTTTAAAGAGTTCTCTCCTGCTGATGTTCAGGTGTATATCGCTACGTAGTGTCTCTACTTTAAAGAGTCCTCTCCTGCTGATGTTCAGGTGTATATCGGTATGTCGTGTCTCTACTTTAAAGAGTCCTCTCATGCTGATGTTCAGGTGTATATCAGTATGAAGTGTCTCTACTTTAAAGAGTCCTCTCCTGCTGATGTTTAGGTGTATATCAGTATGTAGTATCTCTACTTTAAAGAGTCCTCTCCTGTTGATGTTCAGGTGTATATCAGTATGAAGTGTCTCTACTTTAAAGAGTCCTCTCCTGCTGATGTTCAGGCGTATATCAGTATGAAGTGTCTCTACTTTAAAGAGTCCTCTCCTGCTGATGTTCAGGTGTACTTAGTGTCTCTACTTTAAAGAGTTCGCTCCTGCTGATGTTCAGGTGTATATCGCTACGTAGTGTCTCTACTTTAAAGAGTCCTCTCCTGCTGATGTTCAGGTGTATATCAGTATGAAGTGTCTCTACTTTAAAGAGTCCTCTCCTGCTGATGTTCAGGTGTATATCAGTATGAAGTGTCTCTACTTTAAAGAGTCCTCTCCTGCTGATGTTCAGGTGTACTTAGTGTCTCTACTTTAAAGAGTTCTCTCCTGCTGATGTTCAGGTGTATATCGCTACGTAGTGTCTCTACTTTAAAGAGTCCTCTCCTGCTGATGTTCAGGTGTATATCGGTATGTCGTGTCTCTACTTTAAAGAGTCTTCTCCTGCTGATGTTCAGGTGTACTTAGTGTCTCTACTTTAAAGAGTCCTCTCCTGCCGATGTTCAGTTGTATATCGGTATGTAGTGTCTTCACTTTAAAGAGTCCTACAATTAGATGGAAAACAGTTACAAAGAGACAGACAATTACAACAAACATAGACAATTAATCACCATAAAAAAATATTTTAGTAGAGAAATGTTTTCATTGAAGTTAATGTGTATTAATCCTGTAAAAAAAAGTTGTATTCAAAATGGCACTTCATCAAAATGCAATTGAGTGCAACTTCAACGTAACTGTATTTTTGGTTCCTATTACATAAGATAAGATGTACTTTATTTTATCCCAAAATGGGAAATGTTTGCGTTGCAGCAGCATAAAAAACAAGGCATTGCACATAATTAGAAATGAAAAGAGTAGAAATAAACATTTCAAAAATTTGAAACATATCAAAATAGAAATGTCTTTATCTAAACACAATTGCATTGCTAGGCAACAGCATGGTTCCATTCTTACTTCCTGTCAGCTGATGTCCTTCACTCCTTATTTGGAATGGAACATTCAGAATGATGACATCATCTGTTGCCTTCATGTAGAATTCTGAATTCTGCATTGATATTCTAAGAGTTTGCAGGACCTGGCTGTGACGGGGAATTCATCAGAGCATCAGAGAATTAGGCAGAAGGCAGAAGGAATTTGTCCAGCTCGTGTCAGATCATTGAAGAGATTAGGGATACTTACAGTTTTTTTAGCGAGATAATCTTCACAAGTGAACTCAACTTTTGTGGGATTTTTGTGACGTTAATTGAGTCGAACAATTACATTTAGTTTGCTAAACAACAGGTCATTTTGTCACAGCAGTAGAGATGGAGATGAACAATAGAGATGAGCTAGCAGCCAAGCTCGAGATTCTGCAAAAAGAAAATCAGGAAATGAAGTTGTTGCTGGAGCAGGAGAGGACTTTCAGGGATAAGCTTGAGTGTTGTGTTGAGGAGAAAGATGCAAAGATGGCCGCCTTGCAAAAGACTAACCAAGAACTCAAACAACTAAAGGATCGTTGTGTTGAGGAGAAAGCTGTAAAGATAACTGCTCTGCGTGAGAGAAACCAGGAAATCACACAACTGAAGGAGCGTTGTGTTGAGGAGAGAGCTGGAAACGTAGCTGCTCTGCGTGAGAAAAACCAGGAAATCACACAACTGAAGAAGCGTTGTGTTAAGGAGGAGGGAAATATGGCCGCCTTGCAAACAAAAAACCAGGAAATCACACAACTGAAGGAGCGTTGTGTTGAGGAGAGAGCTGTAAAGTTAGCTGCTTATCGTGAGAGAAACCAGGAAATCAGACAACTGAAGAAGCGTTGTGTTAAGGAGGAGGCAAATGTGGCCGCCTTGCAAACAACAAACCAGGAACTCAAACAACAAAACTTGCGTTGCGTTGAGGAGAAAGATGCAGAGATAGCTACTTTTCTGAAGGAAAACCAAACACTGAAACAAGAGAAGGAACGTTGTGTGGTGGAGGAGGTGAAGATGGACAAGAAGGAGGATGTGGAGGTGAAAGTGGAACTAGAAGTTAGGCACGATGTGAACATGAATGCCCTGGAAATTGAGCAGAAAGTCTTGCGCGGAAAGAATGAGGAACTGAACATGAAATATGGAAAGCTCCTCAAGATGCACGAGAAGGAAAAAGCAGAGATGGCCGCCTTGAGAAAGACAAACCAGGATCTCAAACAACTGAAAGAACCCTGTGTGGAGGAGAAGGATGCAGAGATAGTTGCTTCGCATGAGAGAAACCAGGAACTGGAACAAAAGAAGGAACGTTGTGTTGAGGAGAAGGATGCAGAGATAGTTGCTTTGCATGAGAGAAACCAGGAACTGGAACAACAGATGGAACGTTGTGTGGAGGAGAAGGATGCAGAGATAGTTGCTTCGCATGATAGAAACCAGGAACTGGAACAACAGATGGAACGTTGTGTGGAGGAGAAGGATGCAGAGATAGTTGCTTCGCATGAGAGAAACCAGGAACTGGAACAAAAGAAGGAACGTTGTGTTGAGGAGAAGGATGCAGAGATAGTTGCTTTGCATGAGAGAAACCAGGAACTGGAACAACAGATGGAACCCTGTGTTGAGGAGCAAGGTGTAGAGATGGCTGCTTTGTTGAAGGAAAACAAAACACTGAAACAAGAGAAGGAGCGTTGTGTTGAGGAGAGAGCTGTAAAGTTAGCTGCTTTTTTTGAGAGATACCAGGAAATCAGACAACTGAAGAAGCGTTGTGTTAAGGAGAAGGCAAATATGGCCGCCTTGCAAACAACAAACCAGGAACTCAAACAACAAAACTTGCGTTGCGTTGAGGAGAAAGATGCAGAGATAGCTACTTTTCTGAAGGAAAACCAAACACTGAAACAAGAGAAGGAACGTTGTGTTGAGGAGAAGGATGCAGAGATAGTTGCTTCGCATGATAGAAACCAGGAACTGGAACAACAGATGGAACGTTGTGTGGAGGAGAAGGATGCAGAGATAGTTGCTTTGCATGAGAGAAACCAGGAACTGGAACAACAGATGGAACGTTGTGTTGAGGAGCAAGGTGTAGAGATGGCTGCTTTGTTGAAGGAAAACAAAACACTGAAACAAGAGAAGGAGCGTTGTGTTGAGGAGAGAGCTGTAAAGTTAGCTGCTTTTTTTGAGAGATACCAGGAAATCAGACAACTGAAGAAGCGTTGTGTTAAGGAGAAGGCAAATATGGCCGCCTTGCAAACAACAAACCAGGAACTCAAACAACAAAACTTGTGTTGCGTTGAGGAGAAAGATGCAGAGATAGCTACTTTTCTGAAGGAAAACCAAACACTGAAACAAGAGAAGGAACGTTGTGTGGAGGAGAAGGATGCAGAGATAGTTGCTTTGCATGATAGAAACCAGGAACTGGAACAAAAGAAGGAACGTTGTGTTGAGGAGAAGGATGCAGAGATAGTTGCTTTGCATGAGAGAAACCAGGAACTGGAACAACAGATGGAACTCTGTGTTGAGGAGCAAGGTGTAGAGATGGCTGCTTTGTTGAAGGAAAACAAAACACTGAAACAAGAGAAGGAGCGTTGTGTTGAGGAGAAAGCTGTAAAGATAGCTGCTCTGCGTGAGAGAAACCAGGAAATCAGACAACTGAAGGAGCGTTGTGTTGAGGAGAGAGCTGTACAGTTAGCTGCTCTGCGTGAGAGAAACCAGGAAATCAGACAACTGAAGAAGCGTTGTGTTAAGGAGGAGGCAAATATGGCCGCCTTGCAAACAACAAACCAGGAACTCAAACAACAAAACTTGCGTTGCGTTGAGGAGAAAGATGCAGAGATAGCTACTTTTCTGAAGGAAATACAAACACTGAAACAAGAGAAGGAACGTTGTGTGGAGGAGAAGGATGCAGAGATAGTTGCTTTGCATGATAGAAACCAGGAACTGGAACAACAGAAGGAACGTTGTGTTGAGGAGAAGGATGCAGAGATTGCCGCCTTGCTGAAGAAACAGCTGAAAAAACCACCAAAGGCACTCTGCGTGGTGAAGGAGGAGCTTGTGGAGGTACAGGTGGAGTTGGAGGTGGAACAGGAAGTGAGGGTGGATCCACCTGAGCAAACCAATGAGCCGATCCCAACAACGCAGAGGAGGACAACACCACGGTGGAGAAGATTAATCAATTCCTTTTCTTGTATCCGCCCAAACGTCAACGATGACTAAAAAGGAAAACATGAGACTCAAAGGCAGCCCTGACATCGGCTTTAAAAACTTAAAAAACTTTAAAAAACAAACTCACAACAACAAAAAATAATAAGACATTAAAACATTTCAAGTCTAAAGCTCAAAGTGAGTGAGCAACAACATATACTCACAGCCAGTCAGGATATATATTTAAACACTTAACAGTTATTAGATCTGGTTAGACATCAACAAAGGTTCCAGAAGAGACTCACAGTGATGTGCAGTTTTAGCCACTAGGGGCAAAAAAACAACCTTAATTTTAAAAGAAATAAACTATTCCTTTGCTTCTAGTACCCTTAAATAAGAGGAACATTTAGTCATTACAAGTTATCAGGTTTATGTTATATCGTCATGTTTAGTTTATAGTATCCACTTTCATATTTTTGTTGTATTTTTCATATTTATTGAATAGTTCATTTTCATATTTATGTTATATTTATCATGTTTGGTTAATAGTCAATTTTTATATGTATCTTATATTTGTCATATTTACTTAATAGTACATTTCTATATTTATGTTTAGTCCATTGTTTACTTGTTAAGTTAAAGTATAGTTTTGTCAATCAATAAAAAAAACGTTTTATAATGATAACAATACTGACACGTTGATTTATTTTACGTTTGTTTCTCCTGTCTACGTTTAACTTCTTACTTTTAATTTCAAGTCACCAGAGATTTAATCTGAGAATTCAACTAATAACAACATTCAATACAAATACATTTAAATTAAAAACAACACTAGAATTATTTCTCGTCTGTTCCTCCTGTTTTTGTCTAGTTACCTTCATATTGAGTGACTTTAGCTCACCTGGCTCTGCCCTGATCAATACACTGACTTAAAGCTACTTCAGTACATACTTTATTACCTTGTTTACAAAGTTTGCATTCAACAATTATCATAATAAATATAAACAAAGGAAAAAACAACACTATGTATTTGATTTCTTTCAAGTTTGTTTTAATTTAGTCAACTAAAACTAGATCTTTTGTTTACATGTCTGCTGATGTTCAGGTGTATATCAGTGTGTAATGTCTCTACTTTAAAGAGTCCTCTCCTGCTGATGTTCAGGTGTATATCAGTATGTAGTGTCTCTACTTTAAAGAGTCCTCTCCTGCTGATGTTCAGGTGTATATCAGTGTAATGTCTCTACTTTAAAGAGTCCTCTCCTGCTGATGTTCAGATGTATATCAGTATGTAGTGTCTCCACTTTAAAGAGTCCTCTCCTGCTGATGTTCAGGTGTATATCAGTGTAGTGTCTCTACTTTAAAGAGTCCTCTCCTGCTGATGTTCAGGTGTATATCAGTATGTAGTGTCTCCACTTTAAAGAGTCCTCTCCTGCTGATGTTCAGGTGTATATCAGTGTAGTGTCTCTACTTTAAAGAGTCCTCTCCTGCTGATGTTCAGGTGTATATCAGTATGTAGTGTCTCCACTTTAAAGAGTCCTCTCCTGCTGATGTTCAGGTGTATATCAGTATGTAGTATCTCCACTTTAAAGAGTCCTCTCCTGCTGATGTTCAGGTGTATATCAGTATGTAGTGTCTCCACTTTAAAGAGTCCTCTTCTGCTGATGTTCATGTTTATATCAGTATGTAGTGTCTCTACTTTAAAGAGTCCTCTCCTGCTGATGTTCAGGTGTATATCAGTATGTAGTGTCTCCACTTTAAAGAGTCCTCTCCTGCTGATGTTCAGGTGTATATCAGTATGAAGTGTCTCTACTTTAAAGAGTCCTCTCCTGCTGATGTTCAGGTGTATATCAGTATGTAGTGTCTCTACTTTAAAGAGTCCTCTCCTGCTGATGTTCAGGTGTATATCAGTATGTAGTGTATCTACTTTAAAGAGTCCTCTCTTGCTGATGTTCAGGTGTATATCAGTATGTAGTGTCTCTACTTTAAAGAGTCCTCTTCTGTTGATGTTCAGGTGTATATCAGTATGTAGTGTCTCTACTTTAAAGAGTCCTCTTCTGCTGATGTTCATGTTTATATCAGTATGTAGTGTCTCTACTTTAAAGAGTCCTCTCCTGCTGATGTTCAGGTGTATATCAGTATGTAGTGTCTCCACTTTAAAGAGTCCTCTCCTGCTGATGTTCAGGTGTATATCAGTATGTAGTGTCTCCACTTTAAAGAGTCCTCTCCTGCTGATGTTCAGGTGTATATCAGTATGAAGTGTCTCTACTTTAAAGAGTCCTCTCCTGCTGATGTTCAGGTGTATATCAGTATGTAGTGTCTCTACTTTAAAGAGTCCTCTCCTGCTGATGTTCAGGTGTATATCAGTATGTAGTGTCTCCACTTTAAAGAGTCCTCTCCTGCTGATGTTCAGGTGTATATCAGTATGTAGTGTCTCTACTTTAAAGAGTCCTCTCCTGCTGATGTTCAGGTGTATATCAGTATGTAGTGTCTCCACTTTAAAGAGTCCTCTCCTGCTGATGTTCAGGTGTATATCAGTATGTAGTGTCTCCACTTTAAAGAGTCCTCTCCTGCTGATGTTCAGGTGTATATCAGTATGTAGTGTCTCCACTTTAAAGAGTCCTCTTCTGCTGATGTTCATGTTTATATCAGTATGTAGTGTCTCTACTTTAAAGAGTCCTCTCCTGCTGATGTTCAGGTGTATATCAGTATGTAGTGTCTCCACTTTAAAGAGTCCTCTCCTGCTGATGTTCAGGTGTATATCAGTATGTAGTGTCTCCACTTTAAAGAGTCCTCTCCTGCTGATGTTCAGGTGTATATCAGTATGAAGTGTCTCTACTTTAAAGAGTCCTCTCCTGCTGATGTTCAGGTGTATATCAGTATGTAGTGTCTCCACTTTAAAGAGTCCTCTCCTGCTGATGTTCAGGTGTATATCAGTATGTAGTGTCTCCACTTTAAAGAGTCCTCTCCTGCTGATGTTCAGGTGTATATCAGTATGTAGTGTCTCTACTTTAAAGAGTCCTCTCCTGCTGATGTTCAGGTGTATATCAGTATGAAGTGTCTCTACTTTAAAGAGTCCTCTCCTGCTGATGTTCAGGTGTATATCAGTATGTAGTGTCTCTACTTTAAAGAGTCCTCTCCTGCTGATGTTCAGGTGTATATCAGTATGTAGTGTCTCTACTTTAAAGAGTTCTCTTTTTTCATAGTCAAGAGTTTTCATAGTCTTATATTTCAACAGTTTTACAACAAACTGACTTTTTTGACATGGAAATTATTTTTTAAGATTGACAAACATCATATGTGTAATTCATGGCACAATTCAAAAGGGATCGAAAGATAGGTTTTCTCTCTTCATTGACTTCAATACATTATTTTTCAGAAATAAGGTCCCATGGACCGGAAGTAGATATTATACGGCTCCGTGTCAGACGAGACACATACAGATGTAGCGCTTCATTTCAGACGCCTACCCGTGCGGGTCCGTGATCTGCATGGGGTGGGCCCCTGCTGAAAAGGAAACCCCCCCCGCAGGACTTGATACGCCCCCTTGATAAATAAATGTAATTTTAATTAAACCAGCTGCAATGGATCATGGACCCACAAGGGGGAGCCGTGAAAAGCTGCCACACTGGAACTCATGTGAAATAAACAGCTGATAGATGATTCTACAGGTATCTGATCGGATATTTGTTAAGATCCATATGTCACGGATAGGATCATATTATGTGCTAAATAAGAGACATGTAATCATTTACAAAACATCACCATGTTTTTATTTAACAAAATAATGTTGTTTGATTCACGTAGGCCTACATGTAGGTGTAAGTACAAAACCATCTCTATGTTTTTTCATCAGGAAATGCAGCCCGGCTCAAACAAACGATTTTCAATCATCATCCTCACGATCATTTAATGTATCATATGTTCGCGAGTTGAAATGAATGCACTAATACATGTAGTTTAATCCACGTGAGTTTACAACAACAAAAATAATCGCTTTGTTTTTATATCACATCCGACCGGAGGAAAATGCAGCACGGCTCTCACTACAGATCATCCTAATCCCACGGGCAAACAATAATATGTACAGTGTTAATAGTTTACTGTATTATTAGTGTCTAATATTACTGCTATAACAATCACACATTGAGTTGTTAAAATCAGACCGTTTTTTTTTTAAACAGTCTGAATGAAACGGCAGCTCTCATGTGATCAGGTGTGTGTTTACCAGTGTTGGGACTAACGTGTTACAAACTAACGCATTACTGTAACGCAACTACCTTTTGCGGTAACTAATAACGTTACTAGTTACCTATTCCCATTCAGTAACGCCGTTATAGTTACTGTGATTTAAATGGGTGCGTTACTGCGTTACATTATGTAATGGAACTGAACCGAATATCCCTGCGGATGTAACTTACAGGTGAATACAGCGATGTCCTCTCACAGTACCATGGAAAAGTTAAAGTAACCAGAGAGGAGTGATGATTGGTTAACGCGGGGTAACATTTCAGGGTAAGCCAATCAGAGACAGAGTTGGGCGGGTCTTGCCTTATGGGGAAAATACAGACACACAAACACTTGCTAACACACACACATACACGGCAACGCTCACCACCCAACCCAGTCTCACGGCATTTCGTGTTCACCAACACCATTTTTAATCTATTGATTCGTGTTCACCATCACGATTTGCCCCTTTTTTTCATGTTGCACAGCACGATTTTAAAAGCAATGTATTTCTACTGGTAACGTGTTTCGTGCCTGCAGGCTGCAGCACGTCTTTTTCACAGCATATTGCTATACTATTTCAGACTCAGTATTTACATTCTTACATTCAAAGAAAATCAGTAATATCTTTGAAAACTACAGTCCTTTTCTATCAGCTGTGCACCGTTATGGTGTAAATATAACCTATCTATGAATTAGATCAAATGTAAAAGTCAGCCGAATTAGTGTTGATACTGCAAGGAGACGTATTGTGTGAAGAGAAATTGAAGATGTTGTTTAATTGTTGATATATTTATGATCCACGTCAAGTATTCAGTTTCGGCGCCATTTCTTCCAGTTTTTCCAAAGGTCTTCTCATCAGGGCTCTCTAAATAAAGAACTACGGCAGATCTGTAATATGTAATGCAGCCGAACCGTGTATTACAATGCCGTTATGTGATGACTTTCAAAGAGAAAAGCAAGAGCACTCGGAATTAAGTATTATTTTATACTTTTAAAATGTTTTCCGGATTTCATATAATATAAACACCAAATCCCAGCATGCATTGCGGCTAACACATCCAATCAGCGAGCTTAAAACCATAGCTGAGGATCTTGGGTAATCGCTCTAAATGCCTACGTCTGTTTCCGGTTATATTTATTTTGAAATTCAGTTCCTGACGGACGCCAAAAAAGCCCGAGATTATGGAATTAAACCAATAAATAAAAGCAAGGATAATTGTGTGTTATTGGTGAGTAAATAACAGTGTGTTATTTTGAAAAGAATAACAAATTAGAAGGAAAAAAAGATTTAAAAAATACATATTTCAGTATCCTGAGGCTCTGAGCCCCATTTATTTTCCTCACAGACGACAACAAAAGTCCGAAATTATACGATTTAAAATAAAAGCAATAACTGTGGCTTGATATTGAGTAAGAACATGTTTTTATGAACCACACAGCTTCCGGTCTTCCACGACCCGACCGGAGAAAAAGACGTGCTGCAGCCTGCAGGCACGAAACACATTACCAGTAGAAATACATTGCTTTTAAAATCGTGCTATGCAACACGAAAAAAAGGGGAAAGTCGTGTTGGTGAACACGAATCAATAGATTAAAAATCGTGTTGGTGAACACGAAATGCCGTGAGACTGGGTTGGATGTTCAGGTGTATATCAGTATGTAGTGTCTCCACTTTAAAGAGTCATCTCCTGCTGATGTTCAGGTGTATATCAGTATGTTGTGTCTCCACTTTAAAGAGTCCTCTCCTGCTGGTGTTCAGGTGTATATCAGTATGTAGTGTCTCCACTTTAAAGAGTCCTCTCATGCTGATGTTCAGGTGTATATCAGTATGAAGTGTCTCTACTTTAAAGAGTCCTCTCCTGCTGATGTTTAGGTGTATATCAGTATGTAGTATCTCTACTTTAAAGAGTCCTCTCCTGTTGATGTTCAAGTGTATATCAGTATGAAGTGTCTCTACTTTAAAGAGTCCTCTCCTGCTGATGTTCAGGCGTATATCAGTATGAAGTGTCTCTACTTTAAAGAGTCCTCTCCTGCTGATGTTCAGGTGTACTTAGTGTTTCTACTTTAAAGAGTTCTCTCCTGCTGATGTTCAGGTGTATATCGCTACGTAGTGTCTCTACTTTAAAGAGTCCTCTCCTGCTGATGTTCAGGTGTATATCAGTATGAAGTGTCTCTACTTTAAAGAGTCCTCTCCTGCTGATGTTCAGGTGTACTTAGTGTCTCTACTTTAAAGAGTTCTCTCCTGCTGATGTTCAGGTGTATATCGCTACGTAGTGTCTCTACTTTAAAGAGTCCTCTCCTGCTGATGTTCAGGTGTATATCGGTATGTCGTGTCTCTACTTTAAAGAGTCCTCTCATGCTGATGTTCAGGTGTATATCAGTATGAAGTGTCTCTACTTTAAAGAGTCCTCTCCTGCTGATGTTTAGGTGTATATCAGTATGTAGTATCTCTACTTTAAAGAGTCCTCTCCTGTTGATGTTCAGGTGTATATCAGTATGAAGTGTCTCTACTTTAAAGAGTCCTCTCCTGCTGATGTTCAGGCGTATATCAGTATGAAGTGTCTCTACTTTAAAGAGTCCTCTCCTGCTGATGTTCAGGTGTACTTAGTGTCTCTACTTTAAAGAGTTCGCTCCTGCTGATGTTCAGGTGTATATCGCTACGTAGTGTCTCTACTTTAAAGAGTCCTCTCCTGCTGATGTTCAGGTGTATATCAGTATGAAGTGTCTCTACTTTAAAGAGTCCTCTCCTGCTGATGTTCAGGTGTATATCAGTATGAAGTGTCTCTACTTTAAAGAGTCCTCTCCTGCTGATGTTCAGGTGTACTTAGTGTCTCTACTTTAAAGAGTTCTCTCCTGCTGATGTTCAGGTGTATATCGCTACGTAGTGTCTCTACTTTAAAGAGTCCTCTCCTGCTGATGTTCAGGTGTATATCGGTATGTCGTGTCTCTACTTTAAAGAGTCTTCTCCTGCTGATGTTCAGGTGTACTTAGTGTCTCTACTTTAAAGAGTCCTCTCCTGCCGATGTTCAGTTGTATATCGGTATGTAGTGTCTTCACTTTAAAGAGTCCTACAATTAGATGGAAAACAGTTACAAAGAGACAGACAATTACAACAAACATAGACAATTAATCACCATAAAAAAATATTTTAGTAGAGAAATGTTTTCATTGAAGTTAATGTGTATTAATCCTGTAAAAAAAAGTTGTATTCAAAATGGCACTTCATCAAAATGCAATTGAGTGCAACTTCAACGTAACTGTATTTTTGGTTCCTATTACATAAGATAAGATGTACTTTATTTTATCCCAAAATGGGAAATGTTTGCGTTGCAGCAGCATAAAAAACAAGGCATTGCACATAATTAGAAATGAAAAGAGTAGAAATAAACATTTCAAAAATTTGAAACATATCAAAATAGAAATGTCTTTATCTAAACACAATTGCATTGCTAGGCAACAGCATGGTTCCATTCTTACTTCCTGTCAGCTGATGTCCTTCACTCCTTATTTGGAATGGAACATTCAGAATGATGACATCATCTGTTGCCTTCATGTAGAATTCTGAATTCTGCATTGATATTCTAAGAGTTTGCAGGACCTGGCTGTGACGGGGAATTCATCAGAGCATCAGAGAATTAGGCAGAAGGCAGAAGGAATTTGTCCAGCTCGTGTCAGATCATTGAAGAGATTAGGGATACTTACAGTTTTTTTAGCGAGATAATCTTCACAAGTGAACTCAACTTTTGTGGGATTTTTGTGACGTTAATTGAGTCGAACAATTACATTTAGTTTGCTAAACAACAGGTCATTTTGTCACAGCAGTAGAGATGGAGATGAACAATAGAGATGAGCTAGCAGCCAAGCTCGAGATTCTGCAAAAAGAAAATCAGGAAATGAAGTTGTTGCTGGAGCAGGAGAGGACTTTCAGGGATAAGCTTGAGTGTTGTGTTGAGGAGAAAGATGCAAAGATGGCCGCCTTGCAAAAGACTAACCAAGAACTCAAACAACTAAAGGATCGTTGTGTTGAGGAGAAAGCTGTAAAGATAACTGCTCTGCGTGAGAGAAACCAGGAAATCACACAACTGAAGGAGCGTTGTGTTGAGGAGAGAGCTGGAAACGTAGCTGCTCTGCGTGAGAAAAAACCAGGAAATCACACAACTGAAGAAGCGTTGTGTTAAGGAGGAGGGAAATATGGCCGCCTTGCAAACAAAAAACCAGGAAATCACACAACTGAAGGAGCGTTGTGTTGAGGAGAGAGCTGTAAAGTTAGCTGCTTATCGTGAGAGAAACCAGGAAATCAGACAACTGAAGAAGCGTTGTGTTAAGGAGGAGGCAAATGTGGCCGCCTTGCAAACAACAAACCAGGAACTCAAACAACAAAACTTGCGTTGCGTTGAGGAGAAAGATGCAGAGATAGCTACTTTTCTGAAGGAAAACCAAACACTGAAACAAGAGAAGGAACGTTGTGTGGTGGAGGAGGTGAAGATGGACAAGAAGGAGGATGTGGAGGTGAAAGTGGAACTAGAAGTTAGGCACGATGTGAACATGAATGCCCTGGAAATTGAGCAGAAAGTCTTGCGCGGAAAGAATGAGGAACTGAACATGAAATATGGAAAGCTCCTCAAGATGCACGAGAAGGAAAAAGCAGAGATGGCCGCCTTGAGAAAGACAAACCAGGATCTCAAACAACTGAAAGAACCCTGTGTGGAGGAGAAGGATGCAGAGATAGTTGCTTCGCATGAGAGAAACCAGGAACTGGAACAAAAGAAGGAACGTTGTGTTGAGGAGAAGGATGCAGAGATAGTTGCTTTGCATGAGAGAAACCAGGAACTGGAACAACAGATGGAACGTTGTGTGGAGGAGAAGGATGCAGAGATAGTTGCTTCGCATGATAGAAACCAGGAACTGGAACAACAGATGGAACGTTGTGTGGAGGAGAAGGATGCAGAGATAGTTGCTTCGCATGAGAGAAACCAGGAACTGGAACAAAAGAAGGAACGTTGTGTTGAGGAGAAGGATGCAGAGATAGTTGCTTTGCATGAGAGAAACCAGGAACTGGAACAACAGATGGAACGTTGTGTGGAGGAGAAGGATGCAGAGATAGTTGCTTCGCATGATAGAAACCAGGAACTGGAAACAACAGATGGAACGTTGTGTGGAGGAGAAGGATGCAGAGATAGTTGCTTTGCATGAGAGAAACCAGGAACTGGAACAACAGATGGAACCCTGTGTTGAGGAGCAAGGTGTAGAGATGGCTGCTTTGTTGAAGGAAAACAAAACACTGAAACAAGAGAAGGAGCGTTGTGTTGAGGAGAGAGCTGTAAAGTTAGCTGCTTTTTTTGAGAGATACCAGGAAATCAGACAACTGAAGAAGCGTTGTGTTAAGGAGAAGGCAAATATGGCCGCCTTGCAAACAACAAACCAGGAACTCAAACAACAAAACTTGCGTTGCGTTGAGGAGAAAGATGCAGAGATAGCTACTTTTCTGAAGGAAAACCAAACACTGAAACAAGAGAAGGAACGTTGTGTTGAGGAGAAGGATGCAGAGATAGTTGCTTCGCATGATAGAAACCAGGAACTGGAACAACAGATGGAACGTTGTGTGGAGGAGAAGGATGCAGAGATAGTTGCTTTGCATGAGAGAAACCAGGAACTGGAACAACAGATGGAACGTTGTGTTGAGGAGCAAGGTGTAGAGATGGCTGCTTTGTTGAAGGAAAACAAAACACTGAAACAAGAGAAGGAGCGTTGTGTTGAGGAGAGAGCTGTAAAGTTAGCTGCTTTTTTTGAGAGATACCAGGAAATCAGACAACTGAAGAAACGTTGTGTTAAGGAGAAGGCAAATATGGCCGCCTTGCAAACAACAAACCAGGAACTCAAACAACAAAACTTGTGTTGCGTTGAGGAGAAAGATGCAGAGATAGCTACTTTTCTGAAGGAAAACCAAACACTGAAACAAGAGAAGGAACGTTGTGTGGAGGAGAAGGATGCAGAGATAGTTGCTTTGCATGATAGAAACCAGGAACTGGAACAAAAGAAGGAACGTTGTGTTGAGGAGAAGGATGCAGAGATAGTTGCTTTGCATGAGAGAAACCAGGAACTGGAACAACAGATGGAACTCTGTGTTGAGGAGCAAGGTGTAGAGATGGCTGCTTTGTTGAAGGAAAACAAAACACTGAAACAAGAGAAGGAGCGTTGTGTTGAGGAGAAAGCTGTAAAGATAGCTGCTCTGCGTGAGAGAAACCAGGAAATCAGACAACTGAAGGAGCGTTGTGTTGAGGAGAGAGCTGTACAGTTAGCTGCTCTGCGTGAGAGAAACCAGGAAATCAGACAACTGAAGAAGCGTTGTGTTAAGGAGGAGGCAAATATGGCCGCCTTGCAAACAACAAACCAGGAACTCAAACAACAAAACTTGCGTTGCGTTGAGGAGAAAGATGCAGAGATAGCTACTTTTCTGAAGGAAATACAAACACTGAAACAAGAGAAGGAACGTTGTGTGGAGGAGAAGGATGCAGAGATAGTTGCTTTGCATGATAGAAACCAGGAACTGGAACAACAGAAGGAACGTTGTGTTGAGGAGAAGGATGCAGAGATTGCCGCCTTGCTGAAGAAACAGCTGAAAAAACCACCAAAGGCACTCTGCGTGGTGAAGGAGGAGCTTGTGGAGGTACAGGTGGAGTTGGAGGTGGAACAGGAAGTGAGGGTGGATCCACCTGAGCAAACCAATGAGCCGATCCCAACAACGCAGAGGAGGACAACACCACGGTGGAGAAGATTAATCAATTCCTTTTCTTGTATCCGCCCAAACGTCAACGATGACTAAAAAGGAAAACATGAGACTCAAAGGCAGCCCTGACATCGGCTTTAAAAACTTAAAAAACTTTAAAAAACAAACTCACAACAACAAAAAATAATAAGACATTAAAACATTTCAAGTCTAAAGCTCAAAGTGAGTGAGCAACAACATATACTCACAGCCAGTCAGGATATATATTTAAACACTTAACAGTTATTAGATCTGGTTAGACATCAACAAAGGTTCCAGAAGAGACTCACAGTGATGTGCAGTTTTAGCCACTAGGGGCAAAAAAACAACCTTAATTTTAAAAGAAATAAACTATTCCTTTGCTTCTAGTACCCTTAAATAAGAGGAACATTTAGTCATTACAAGTTATCAGGTTTATGTTATATCGTCATGTTTAGTTTATAGTATCCACTTTCATATTTTTGTTGTATTTTTCATATTTATTGAATAGTTCATTTTCATATTTATGTTATATTTATCATGTTTGGTTAATAGTCAATTTTTATATGTATCTTATATTTGTCATATTTACTTAATAGTACATTTCTATATTTATGTTTAGTCCATTGTTTACTTGTTAAGTTAAAGTATAGTTTTGTCAATCAATAAAAAAACGTTTTATAATGATAACAATACTGACACGTTGATTTATTTTACGTTTGTTTCTCCTGTCTACGTTTAACTTCTTACTTTTAATTTCAAGTCACCAGAGATTTAATCTGAGAATTCAACTAATAACAACATTCAATACAAATACATTTAAATTAAAACAACACTAGAATTATTTCTCGTCTGTTCCTCCTGTTTTTGTCTAGTTACCTTCATATTGAGTGACTTTAGCTCACCTGGCTCTGCCCTGATCAATACACTGACTTAAAGCTACTTCAGTACATACTTTATTACCTTGTTTACAAAGTTTGCATTCAACAATTATCATAATAAATATAAACAAAGGAAAAAACAACACTATGTATTTGATTTCTTTCAAGTTTGTTTTAATTTAGTCAACTAAAACTAGATCTTTTGTTTACATGTCTGCTGATGTTCAGGTGTATATCAGTGTGTAATGTCTCTACTTTAAAGAGTCCTCTCCTGCTGATGTTCAGGTGTATATCAGTATGTAGTGTCTCTACTTTAAAGAGTCCTCTCCTGCTGATGTTCAGGTGTATATCAGTGTAATGTCTCTACTTTAAAGAGTCCTCTCCTGCTGATGTTCAGATGTATATCAGTATGTAGTGTCTCCACTTTAAAGAGTCCTCTCCTGCTGATGTTCAGGTGTATATCAGTGTAGTGTCTCTTACTTTAAAGAGTCCTCTCCTGCTGATGTTCAGGTGTATATCAGTATGTAGTGTCTCCACTTTAAAGAGTCCTCTCCTGCTGATGTTCAGGTGTATATCAGTGTAGTGTCTCTACTTTAAAGAGTCCTCTCCTGCTGATGTTCAGGTGTATATCAGTATGTAGTGTCTCCACTTTAAAGAGTCCTCTCCTGCTGATGTTCAGGTGTATATCAGTATGTAGTATCTCCACTTTTAAAGAGTCCTCTCCTGCTGATGTTCAGGTGTATATCAGTATGTAGTGTCTCCACTTTAAAGAGTCCTCTTCTGCTGATGTTCATGTTTATATCAGTATGTAGTGTCTCTACTTTAAAGAGTCCTCTCCTGCTGATGTTCAGGTGTATATCAGTATGTAGTGTCTCCACTTTAAAGAGTCCTCTCCTGCTGATGTTCAGGTGTATATCAGTATGAAGTGTCTCTACTTTAAAGAGTCCTCTCCTGCTGATGTTCAGGTGTATATCAGTATGTAGTGTCTCTACTTTAAAGAGTCCTCTCCTGCTGATGTTCAGGTGTATATCAGTATGTAGTGTATCTACTTTAAAGAGTCCTCTCTTGCTGATGTTCAGGTGTATATCAGTATGTAGTGTCTCTACTTTAAAGAGTCCTCTTCTGTTGATGTTCAGGTGTATATCAGTATGTAGTGTCTCTACTTTAAAGAGTCCTCTTCTGCTGATGTTCATGTTTATATCAGTATGTAGTGTCTCTACTTTAAAGAGTCCTCTCCTGCTGATGTTCAGGTGTATATCAGTATGTAGTGTCTCTACTTTAAAGAGTCCTCTCCTGCTGATGTTCAGGTGTATATCAGTATGTAGTGTCTCCACTTTAAAGAGTCCTCTCCTGCTGATGTTCAGGTGTATATCAGTATGTAGTGTCTCTACTTTAAAGAGTCCTCTCCTGCTGATGTTCAGGTGTATATCAGTATGTAGTGTCTCCACTTTAAAGAGTCCTCTCCTGCTGATGTTCAGGTGTATATCAGTATGTAGTGTCTCCACTTTAAAGAGTCCTCTCCTGCTGATGTTCAGGTGTATATCAGTATGTAGTGTCTCCACTTTAAAGAGTCCTCTCCTGCTGATGTTCAGGTGTATATCAGTATGTAGTGTCTCCACTTTAAAGAGTCCTCTCCTGCTGATGTTCAGGTGTATATCAGTATGAAGTGTCTCTACTTTAAAGAGTCCTCTCCTGCTGATGTTCAGGTGTATATCAGTATGTAGTGTCTCTACTTTAAAGAGTCCTCTCCTGCTGATGTTCAGGTGTATATCAGTATGTAGTGTATCTACTTTAAAGAGTCCTCTCTTGCTGATGTTCAGGTGTATATCAGTATGTAGTGTCTCTACTTTAAAGAGTCCTCTTCTGCTGATGTTCAGGTGTATATCAGTATGTAGTGTCTCTACTTTAAAGAGTCCTCTTCTGCTGATGTTCATGTTTATATCAGTATGTAGTGTCTCTACTTTAAAGAGTCCTCTCCTGCTGATGTTCAGGTGTATATCAGTATGTAGTGTCTCCACTTTAAAGAGTCCTCTCCTGCTGATGTTCAGGTGTATATCAGTATGTAGTGTCTCCACTTTTAAAGAGTCCTCTCCTGCTGATGTTCAGGTGTATATCAGTATGTAGTGTCTCCACTTTAAAGAGTCCTCTCCTGCTGATGTTCAGGTGTATATCAGTATGTAGTGTCTCTACTTTAAAGAGTCCTCTCCTGCTGATGTTCAGGTGTATATCAGTATGTAGTGTCTCTACTTTAAAGAGTCCTCTCCTGCTGATGTTCAGGTGATATCAGTATGTAGTGTCTCTACTTTAAAGAGTTCTCTTTTTTCATAGTCAAGAGTTTTCATAGTCTTATATTTCAACAGTTTTACAACAAACTGACTTTTTTGACATGGAAATTATTTTTTAAGATTGACAAACATCATATGTGTAATTCATGGCACCAATTCAAAAGGGATCGAAAGATAGGTTTTCTCTCTTCATTGACTTCAATACATTATTTTTCAGAAATAAGGTCCCATGGACCGGAAGTAGATATTATACGGCTCTGTGTCAGACGAGACACATACAGATGTAGCGCTTCATTTCAGACGCCTACCCGTGCGGGTCCGTGATCTGCATGGGGTGGGCCCCTGCTGAAAAGGAAACCCCCCCCCGCAGGACTTGATACGCCCCCTTGATAAATAAATGTAATTTTAATTAAACCAGCTGCAATGGATCATGGACCCACAAGGGGGAGCCGTGAAAAGCTGCCACACTGGAACTCATGTGAAATAAACAGCTGATAGATGATTCTACAGGTATCTGATCGGATATTTGTTAAGATCCATATGTCACGGATAGGATCATATTATGTGCTAAATAAGAGACATGTAATCATTTACAAAACATCACCATGTTTTTATTTAACAAAATAATGTTGTTTGATTCACGTAGGCCTACATGTAGGTGTAAGTACAAAACCATCTCTATGTTTTTTCATCAGGAAATGCAGCCCGGCTCAAACAAACGATTTTCAATCATCATCCTCACGATCATTTAATGTATCATATGTTCGCGAGTTGAAATGAATGCACTAATACATGTAGTTTAATCCACGTGAGTTTACAACAACAAAAATAATCGCTTTGTTTTTATATCACATCCGACCGGAAGGAAAATGCAGCACGGCTCTCACTACAGATCATCCTAATCCCACGGGCAAACAATAATATGTACAGTGTTAATAGTTTACTGTATTATTAGTGTCTAATATTACTGCTATAACAATCACACATTGAGTTGTTAAAATCAGACCGTTTTTTTTTTTAAACAGTCTGAATGAAACGGCAGCTCTCATGTGATCAGGTGTGTGTTTACCAGTGTTGGGACTACGTGTTACAAACTAACGCATTACTGCTAACGCAACTACCTTTTGCGGTAACTAATAACGTTACTAGTTACCTATTCCCATTCAGTAACGCCGCTTATTTTTTATAGTTACTGTGATTTAAATGGGTGCGTTACTGCGTTACATTATGTAATGGAACTGAATCCGAATATCCCTGCGGATGTAACTTACAGGTGAATACAGCGATTGTCCTCTCACAGTTACATGGAAAAAGTTAAGTAACCAGAGAGGAGTGATGATTGGGTTAACGCGGGGTGGCTAACATTTCAGGGTAAGCCAATCAGAGACAGAGTTGGGCGGGGGTCTTGCCTTATGGGGAAAATACAGACACCACAAACAACTTGCTAACACACACACATACACGGCAACGCTCACCACCCAACCAGTCTCACGGCATTTCGTGTTCACCAACACCATTTTTAATCTATTGATTCGTGTTCACCATCACGATTTGCCCCTTTTTTTCATGTTGCACAGCACGATTTTAAAAGCAATGTATTTCTACTGGTAACGTGTTTCGTGCCTGCAGGCTGCAGCACGTCGTTTTTCACAGCATATTGCTATACTATTTCAGACTCACGTATTTACATCTTACATTCAAAGAAAATCAGTATATCTTTGGAAAAACTACAGTCCTTTTCTCTAGCTGTGCACCGTTATGGTTGTAAATATAACCTATCTATGCAATTAGATCAAATGTAAAAGTCAGTCAGAATTAGTTGTTGATACGCAAGGAGACGTATTGTGTGAAGAGAAATTGAAGATGTTGTTTTAATTGTTGATATATTTATGATCCAGTCAAGTATTCAGTTTTCGGCGCCATTTCTTTCCAGTTTTTCCAAAGGTCTTCTCATCAGGGCTCTCTAAATAAAGAACTACGGCAGATCTGTAATATGTAATGCAGCCGAACCGTGTATTACAATGCCGTTATGTGATGACTTTCAAAGAGAAAAGCAAGAGCCCTCGGAATTAAGTATTATTTTATACTTTTAAAATGTTTTCCGGATTTTCATATAATATAAACACCAAATCCCAGCATTGCATTGCGGCTAACACATCCAATCAGCGAGCTTAAAACCATAGCTGAGGATCTTGGGTAATCGCTCTAAATGCCTACGTCTGTTTCCGGTTATATTATTTTGAAATTCAGTTCCTGACGGACGCCAAAAAAGCCCGAGATTATGGAATTAAACCAATAAATAAAGCAAGGATAATTGTGTGTTATTGGTGAGTAAATAACAGTGTGTTATTTTGAAAAGAATAACAAATTAGAAGGAAAAAAAGATTTAAAAAATACATATTTCAGTATCCTGAGGCTCTGAGCCCCATTTATTTTCCTCACAGACGACAACAAAAGTCCGAAATTATACGATTTTTAAAATAAAAGCAATAACTGTGGCTTGATATTGAGTAAGAACATGTTTTTATGAACCCACACAAGCTTCCGGTCTTCCACGACCCGACCGGAGAGGAAAAGACGTGCTGCAGCCTGCAGGCACGAAACAACATTACCAGTAGAAATACATTGCTTTTAAAATCGTGCTATGCAACACGAAAAAAAGGGGAAAGTCGTGTTGGTGAACACGGAATCAATAGATTAAAAATCGTGTTGGTTGAACACGAAATGCCGTGAGACTGGGTTGGATGTTCAGGTGTATATCAGTATGTAGTGTCTCCACTTTAAAGAGTCATCTCCTGCTGATGTTCAGGTGTATATCAGTATGTTGTGTCTCCACTTTAAAGAGTCCTCTCCTGCTGGTGTTCAGGTTGTATATCAGTATGTAGTGTCTCCACTTTAAAGAGTCCTCTCATGCTGATGTTCAGGTGTATATCAGTATGAAGTGTCTCTACTTTAAAGAGTCCTCTCCTGCTGATGTTTAGGTGTATATCAGTATGTAGTATCTCTACTTTAAAGAGTCCTCTCCTGTTGATGTTCAAGTGTATATCAGTATGAAGTGTCTCTACTTTAAAGAGTCCTCTCCTGCTGATGTTCAGGCGTATATCAGTATGAAGTGTCCTCTACTTTAAAGAGTCCTCTCCTGCTGATGTTCAGGTGTACTTAGTGTTTCTACTTTAAAGAGTTCTTCTCCTGCTGATGTTCAGGTGTATATCGCTACGTAGTTGTCTCTACTTTAAAGAGTCCTCTCCTGCTGATGTTCAGGTGTATATCAGTATGAAGTGTCTCTACTTTAAAGAGTCCTCTCCTGCTGATGTTCAGGTGTACTTAGTGTCTCTACTTTAAAGAGTCCTCTCCTGCTGAGTTCAGGTGTATATCGCTACGTAGTGTCTCTACTTTAAAGAGTCCTCTCCTGCTGATGTTCAGGTGTATATCGTATGTCGTGTCTCTACTTTAAAGAGTCCTCTCATGCTGATGTTCAGGTGTATATCAGTATGAAGTGTCTCTACTTTAAAGAGTCCTCTCCTGCTGATGTTCAGGTGTATATCAGTATGTAGTATCTCTACTTTAAAGAGTCCTCTCCTGCTTGATGTTCAGGTGTATATCAGTATGAAGTGTCTCTACTTTAAAGAGTCCTCTCCTGCTGATGTTCAGGCGTATATCAGTATGAAGTGTCTCTACTTTAAAGAGTCCTCTCCTGCTGATGTTCAGGTGTACTTCGTGTCTCTACTTTAAAGAGTTCGCTCCTGCTGATGTTCAGGTGTATATCGCTACGTAGTGTCTCTACTTTAAAGAGTCCTCTCCTGCTGATGTTCAGGTGTATATCAGTATGAAGTGTCTCTACTTTAAAGAGTCCTCTCCTGCTGATGTTCAGGTGTATATCAGTATGAAGTGTCTCTACTTTAAAGAGTCCTCTCCTGCTGATGTTCAGGTTTGTACTTAGTGTCTCTACTTTAAAGAGTTCTCTCCTGCTGATGTTCAGGTGTATATCGTACGTAGTGTCTCTACTTTAAAGAGTCCTCTCCTGCTGATGTTCAGGTGTATATCGGTATGTCGTGTCTCTACTTTAAAGAGTCCTCTCCTGCCGATGTTCAGTTGTATATCGGTATGTAGTGTCTTCACTTTAAAGAGTCCTACAATTAGATGGAAAACAGTTACAAAGAGACAGACAATTACAACAACATAGACAATTAATCACCATAAAAAAATATTTTAGTAGAGAAATGTTTTCATTGAAGTTAATGTGTATTAATCCTGAAAAAAAGTTTTATTCAAAATGGCACTTCATCAAAATGCAATTGAGTGCAACTTCAACGTAACTGTATTTTTGGTTCCTATTACATAAGATAAGATGTACTTTTTATCCCAAATGGGAAATGTTTGCGTTGCAGCAGCAAAAAACAAGGCATTGCACATAATTAGAAAATTAAAAGAGTAGAAATAAACATTTCAAAAATTTGAAACATATCAAAATAGAAATGTCTTTATCTAAACACAATTGCATTGCTAGGCAACAGCATGGTTCCATTCTTACTTCCTGTCAGCTGATGTCCTTCACTCCTTATTTGGAATGGAACTTCAGAATGATGACATCATCTGTTGCCTTCATGTAGAATTCTGAATTCTGCATTGATATTCTAAGAGTTTGCAGGACCTGGCTGTGACGGGGAATTCATCAGAGCATCAGAGAATTAGGCAGAAGGCAGAAGGAATTTGTCCAGCTCGTGTCAGATCATTGAAGAGATTAGGGATACTTACAGTTTTTTTAGCGAGATAATCTTCACAAGTGAACTCAACTTTTGTGGGATTTTTGTGACGTTAATTCAGTCGAACAATTACATTTAGTTTGCTAAACAACAGGTCATTTTGTCACAGCAGTAGAGATGGAGATGAACAATAGAGATGAGCTAGCAGCCAAGCTCGAGATTCTGCAAAAAGAAAATCAGGAAATGAAGTTGTTGCTGGAGCAGGAGAGGACTTTCAGGGATAAGCTTGAGTGTTGTGTTGAGGAGAAAGATGCAAAGATGGCCGCCTTGCAAAAGACTAACCAAGAACTCAAAAACTAAAGGATCGTTGTGTTGAGGAGAAAGAGCTGTAAAGATAACTGCTCTGCGTGAGAGAAACCAGGAAATCACACAACTGAAGGAGCGTTGTGTTGAGGAGAGAGCTGGAAACGTAGCTGCTCTGCGTGAGAAAAACCAGGAAATCACACAACTGAAGAAGCGTTGTGTTAAGGAGGAGGGAAATATGGCCGCCTTGCAAACAAAAAACCAGGAAATCACACAACTGAAGGAGCGTTGTGTTGAGGAGAGAGCTGTAAAGTTAGCTGCTTATCGTGAGAGAAACCAGGAAATCAGACAACTGAAGAAGCGTTGTGTTAAGGAGGAGGCAAATGTGGCCGCCTTGCAAACAACAAACCAGGAACTCAAACAACAAAACTTGCGTTGCGTTGAGGAGAAAGATGCAGAGATAGCTACTTTTCTGAAGGAAAACCAAACACTGAAACAAGAGAAGGAACGTTGTGTGGTGGAGGAGGTGAAGATGGACAAGAAGGAGGATGTGGAGGTGAAAGTGGAACTAGAAGTTAGGCACGATGTGAACATGAATGCCCTGGAAATTGAGCAGAAAGTCTTGCGCGGAAAGAATGAGGAACTGAACATGAAATATGGAAGCTCCTCAAGATGCACGAGAAGGACAAAGCAGAGATGGCCGCCTTGAGAAAGACAAACCAGGATCTCAAACAACTGAAAGAACCCTGTGTGGAGGAGAAGGATGCAGAGATAGTTGCTTCGCATGAGAGAAACCAGGAACTGGAACAAAAGAAGGAACGTTGTGTTGAGGAGAAGGATGCAGAGATAGCTTTGCATGAGAACCAGGAACTGGAACAACAGATGGAACGTTGTGTGGAGGAGAAGGATGCAGAGATAGTTGCTTCGCATGATAGAAACCAGGAACTGGAACAACAGATGGAACGTTGTGTGGAGGAGAAGGATGCAGAGATAGTTGCTTCGCATGAGAGAAACCAGGAACTGGAACAAAAGAAGGAACGTGTGTTGAGGAGAAGGATGCAGAGATAGTTGCTTTGCATGAGAGAAACCAGGAACTGGAACAACAGATGGAACCCTGTGTTGAGGAGCAAGGTGTAGAGATGGCTGCTTTGTTGAAGGAAAACAAAACACTGAAACAAGAGAAGGAGCGTTGTGTTGAGGAGAGAGCTGTAAGTTAGCTGCTTTTTTGAGAGATACCAGGAAATCAGACAACTGAAGAAGCGTTGTGTTAAGGAGAAGGCAAATATGGCCGCCTTGCAAACAACAAACCAGGAACTCAAACAACAAAACTTGCGTTGCGTTGAGGAGAAAGATGCAGAGATAGCTACTTTTCTGAAGGAAAACCAAACACTGAAACAAGAGAAGGAACGTTGTGTTGAGGAGAAGGATGCAGAGATAGTTGCTTCGCATGATAGAAACCAGGAACTGGAACAACAGATGGAACGTTGTGTGGAGGAGAAGGATGCAGAGATAGTTGCTTTGCATGAGAGAAACCAGGAACTGGAACAACAGATGGAACGTTGTGTTGAGGAGCAAGGTGTAGAGATGGCTGCTTTGTTGAAGGAAAACAAAACACTGAAACAAGAGAAGGAGCGTTGTGTTGAGGAGAGAGCTGTAAAGTTAGCTGCTTTTTTTGAGAGATACCAGGAAATCAGACAACTGAAGAAGCGTTGTGTTAAGGAGAAGGCAAATATGGCCGCCTTGCAAACAACAAACCAGGAACTCAAACAACAAAACTTGTGTTGCGTTGAGGAGAAAGATGCAGAGATAGCTACTTTTCTGAAGGAAAACCAAACACTGAAACAAGAGAAGGAACGTTGTGTGGAGGAGAAGGATGCAGAGATAGTTGCTTTGCATGATAGAAACCAGGAACTGGAACAAAAGAAGGAACGTTGTGTTGAGGAGAAGGATGCAGAGATAGTTGCTTTGCATGAGAGAAACCAGGAACTGGAACAACAGATGGAACTCTGTGTTGAGGAGCAAGGTGTAGAGATGGCTGCTTTGTTGAAGGAAAACAAAACACTGAAACAAGAGAAGGAGCGTTGTGTTGAGGAGAAAGCTGTAAAGATAGCTGCTCTGCGTGAGAGAAACCAGGAAATCAGACAACTGAAGGAGCGTTGTGTTGAGGAGAGAGCTGTACAGTTAGCTGCTCTGCGTGAGAGAAACCAGGAAATCAGACAACTGAAGAAGCGTTGTGTTAAGGAGAAGGCAAATATGGCCGCCTTGCAAACAACAAACCAGGAACTCAAACAACAAAACTTGCGTTGCGTTGAGGAGAAAGATGCAGAGATAGCTACTTTTCTGAAGGAAATACAAACACTGAAACAAGAGAAGGAACGTTGTGTGGAGGAGAAGGATGCAGAGATAGTTGCTTTGCATGATAGAAACCAGGAACTGGAACAACAGAAGGAACGTTGTGTTGAGGAGAAGGATGCAGAGATTGCCGCCTTGCTGAAGAAACAGCTGAAAAAACCACCAAAGGCACTCTGCGTGGTGAAGGAGGAGCTTGTGGAGGTACAGGTGGAGTTGGAGGTGGAACAGGAAGTGAGGGTGGATCCACCTGAGCAACCAATGAGCCGATCCCAACAACGCAGAGGAGGACAACACACGGTGGAGAAGATTAATCACTTCCTTTTCTTGTATCCGCCCCCAACGTCAACGATGACTAAAAGGAAAACATGAGACTCAAAGGCAGCCCTGACATCGGCTTTAAAACTTAAAAAACTTTAAAAAACAAACTCACAACAACAAAAATAATAAGACATTAAAACATTTCAAGTCTAAAGCTCAAAGTGAGTGAGCAACAACATATACTCACAGCCAGTCAGGATATATATTTAAAACACTTAACAGTTATTAGATCTGGTTAGACATCAACAAAGGTTCCAGAAGAGACTCACAGTGATGTGCAGTTTTAGCCACTAGGGGCAAAAAAACAACCTTAATTTTAAAAGAAATAAACTATTCCTTTGCTTCTAGTACCCTTAAATAAGAGGAACATTTAGTCATTACAAGTTATCAGGTTATGTTATATCGTCATGTTTAGTTTATAGTATCCACTTTCATATTTTGTTGTATTTTTCATATTTATTGAATAGTTCATTTTCATATTTATGTTATATTTATCATGTTTGGTTAATAGTCAATTTTTATATGTATCTTATATTTGTCATATTTACTTAATAGTACATTTCTATATTTATGTTTAGTCCATTGTTTACTTGTTAAGTTAAAGTATAGTTTTGTCAATCAATAAAAAAACGTTTTATAATGATAACAATACTGACACGTTGATTTATTTACGTTTGTTTCTCCTGTCTACGTTTAACTTCTTACTTTTTAATTTCAAGTCACCAGAGATTTAATCTGAGAATTTCAACTAATAACAACATTCAATACAAATACATTTAATTAAAAACAACACTAGAATTATTTCTCGTCTGTTCCTCCTTGTTTTTGTCTAGTTACCTTCATATTGAGTGACTTTAGCTCACCTGGCTCTGCCCTGATCAATACACTGACTTAAAGCTACTTCAGTACATACTTTATTACCTTGTTTACAAAGTTTGCATTCAACAATTATCATAATAAATATAAACAAAGGAAAAAAACAACACTATGTATTTGATTTCTTTCAAGTTTGTTTTAATTTAGTCAACTAAAACTAGATCTTTTGTTTACATGTCTGCTGATGTTCAGGTGTATATCAGTGTGTAATGTCTCTACTTTAAAGAGTCCTCTCCTGCTGATGTTCAGGTGTATATCAGTATGTAGTGTCTCTACTTTAAAGAGTCCTCTCCTGCTGATGTTCAGGTGTATATCAGTGTAATGTCTCTACTTTAAAGAGTCCTCTCCTGCTGATGTTCAGATGTATATCAGTATGTAGTGTCTCCACTTTAAAGAGTCCTCTCCTGCTGATGTTCAGGTGTATATCAGTGTAGTGTCTCTACTTTAAAGAGTCCTCTCCTGCTGATGTTCAGGTGTATATCAGTATGTAGTGTCTCCACTTTAAAGAGTCCTCTCCTGCTGATGTTCAGGTGTATATCAGTATGTAGTATCTCCACTTTAAAGAGTCCTCTCCTGCTGATGTTCAGGTGTATATCAGTATGTAGTGTCTCCACTTTAAAGAGTCCTCTTCTGCTGATGTTCATGTTTATATCAGTATGTAGTGTCTCTACTTTAAAGAGTCCTCTCCTGCTGATGTTCAGGTGTATATCAGTATGTAGTGTCTCTACTTTAAAGAGTCCTCTCCTGCTGATGTTCAGGTGTATATCAGTATGAAGTGTCTCTACTTTAAAGAGTCCTCTCCTGCTGATGTTCAGGTGTATATCAGTATGTAGTGTCTCTACTTTTAAAGAGTCCTCTCCTGCTGATGTTCAGGTGTATATCAGTATGTAGTGTATCTACTTTAAAGAGTCCTCTCTTGCTGATGTTCAGGTGTATATCAGTATGTAGTGTCTCTACTTTAAAGAGTCCTCTTCTGTTGATGTTCAGGTGTATATCAGTATGTAGTGTCTCTACTTTAAAGAGTCCTCTTCTGCTGATGTTCATGTTTATATCAGTATGTAGTGTCTCTACTTAAAGAGTCCTCTCCTGCTGATGTTCAGGTGTATATCAGTATGTAGTGTCTCCACTTTAAAGAGTCCTCTCCTGCTGATGTTCAGGTGTATATCAGTATGTAGTGTCTCCACTTTAAAGAGTCCTCTCCTGCTGATGTTCAGGTGTATATCAGTATGAAGTGTCTCTACTTTAAAGAGTCCTCTCCTGCTGATGTTCAGGTGTATATCAGTATGTAGTGTCTCTACTTTAAAGAGTCCTCTCCTGCTGATGTTCAGGTGTATATCAGTATGTAGTGTCTCCACTTTAAAGAGTCCTCTCCTGCTGATGTTCAGGTGTATATCAGTATGTAGTGTCTCTACTTTAAAGAGTCCTCTCCTGCTGATGTTCAGGTGTATATCAGTATGTAGTGTCTCCACTTTAAAGAGTCCTCTCCTGCTGATGTTCAGGTGTATATCAGTATGTAGTGTCTCCACTTTAAAGAGTCCTCTCCTGCTGATGTTCAGGTTGTATATCAGTATGTAGTGTCTCCACTTTAAAGAGTCCTCTCCTGCTGATGTTCAGGTGTATATCAGTATGTAGTGTCTCCACTTTAAAGAGTCCTCTTCTGCTGATGTTCATGTTTATATCAGTATGTAGTGTCTCTACTTTAAAGAGTCCTCTCCTGCTGATGTTCAGGTGTATATCAGTATGTAGTGTCTCCACTTTAAAGAGTCCTCTCCTGCTGATGTTCAGGTGTATATCAGTATGTAGTGTCTCCACTTTAAAGAGTCCTCTCCTGCTGATGTTCAGGTGTATATCAGTATGAAGTGTCTCTACTTTAAAGAGTCCTCTCCTGCTGATGTTCAGGTGTATATCAGTATGTAGTGTCTCTACTTTAAAGAGTCCTCTCCTGCTGATGTTCAGGTGTATATCAGTATGTAGTGTATCTACTTTAAAGAGTCCTCTCTTGCTGATGTTCAGGTGTATATCAGTATGTAGTGTCTCTACTTTAAAGAGTCCTCTTCTGCTGATGTTCAGGTGTATATCAGTATGTAGTGTCTCTACTTTAAAGAGTCCTCTTCTGCTGATGTTCATGTTTATATCAGTATGTAGTGTCTCTACTTTAAAGAGTCCTCTCCTGCTGATGTTCAGGTGTATATCAGTATGTAGTGTCTCCACTTTAAAGAGTCCTCTCCTGCTGATGTTCAGGTGTATATCAGTATGTAGTGTCTCCACTTTAAAGAGTCCTCTCCTGCTGATGTTCAGGTGTATATCAGTATGTAGTGTCTCCACTTTAAAGAGTCCTCTCATGCTGATGTTCAGGTGTATATCAGTATGAAGTGTCTCTACTTTTAAAGAGTCCTCTCCTGCTGATGTTCAGGTGTATATCAGTATGTAGTGTCTCTACTTTAAAGAGTCCTCTCCTGCTGATGTTCAGGTGTATATCAGTATGTAGTGTCTCTACTTTAAAGAGTTCTCTTTTTTCATAGTCAAGAGTTTTCATAGTCTTATATTTCAACAGTTTTACAACAAACTGACTTTTTTGACATGGAAATTATTTTTTAAGATTGACAAACATCATATGTGTAATTCATGGCACAATTCAAAAGGGATCGAAAGATAGGTTTTCTCTCTTCATTGACTTCAATACATTATTTTTCAGAAATAAGGTCCCATGGACCGGAAGTAGATATTATACGGCTCTGTGTCAGACGAGACACATACAGATGTAGCGCTTCATTTCAGACGCCTACCCGTGCGGGTCCGTGATCTGCATGGGGTGGGCCCCTGCTGAAAAGGAAACCCCCCCCGCAGGACTTGATACGCCCCCTTGATAAATAAATGTAATTTTAATTAAACCAGCTGCAATGGATCATGGACCCACAAGGGGGGAGCCGTGAAAAGCTGCCACACTGGAACTCATGTGAAATAAACAGCTGATAGATGATTCTACAGGTATCTGATCGGATATTTGTTAAGATCCATATGTCACGGATAGGATCATATTATGTGCTAAATAAGAGACATGTAATCATTTACAAAACATCACCATGTTTTTATTTAACAAAATAATGTTGTTTGATTCACGTAGGCCTACATGTAGGTGTAAGTACAAAACCATCTCTATGTTTTTTCATCAGGAAATGCAGCCCGGCTCAAACAAACGATTTTCAATCATCATCCTCACGATCATTTAATGTATCATATGTTCGCGAGTTGAAATGAATGCACTAATACATGTAGTTTAATCCACGTGAGTTTACAACAACAAAAATAATCGCTTTGTTTTTATATCACATCCGACCGGAGGAAAATGCAGCACGGCTCTCACTACAGATCATCCTAATCCCACGGGCAAACAATAATATGTACAGTGTAATAGTTTACTGTATTATTAGTGTCTAATATTACTGCTATAACAATCACACATTGAGTTGTTAAAATCAGACCGTTTTTTTTTTTTAAACAGTCTGAATGAAACGGCAGCTCTCATGTGATCAGGTGTGTGTTTACCAGTGTTGGGACTAACGTGTTACAAACTAACGCATTACTGTAACGCAACTACCTTTTGCGGTAACTAATAACGTTACTAGTTACCTATTCCCATTCAGTAACGCCGTTATAGTTACTGTGATTTAAATGGGTGCGTTACTGCGTTACATTATGTAATGGAACTGAACCGAATATCCCTGCGGATGTAACTTACAGGTGAATACAGCGATGTCCTCTCACAGTACCATGGAAAAGTTAAAGTAACCAGAGAGGAGTGATGATTGGTTAACGCGGGGTAACATTTCAGGGTAAGCCAATCAGAGACAGAGTTGGGCGGGTCTTGCCTTATGGGGAAAATACAGACACACAAACACTTGCTAACACACACACATACACGGCAACGCTCACCACCCAACCCAGTCTCACGGCATTTCGTGTTCACCAACACCATTTTTAATCTATTGATTCGTGTTCACCATCACGATTTGCCCCTTTTTTTCATGTTGCACAGCACGATTTTAAAAGCAATGTATTTCTACTGGTAACGTGTTTCGTGCCTGCAGGCTGCAGCACGTCTTTTTCACAGCATATTGCTATACTATTTCAGACTCAGTATTTACATTCTTACATTCAAAGAAAATCAGTAATATCTTTGAAAACTACAGTCCTTTTCTATCAGCTGTGCACCGTTATGGTGTAAATATAACCTATCTATGAATTAGATCAAATGTAAAAGTCAGCCGAATTAGTGTTGATACTGCAAGGAGACGTATTGTGTGAAGAGAAATTGAAGATGTTGTTTAATTGTTGATATATTTATGATCCACGTCAAGTATTCAGTTTCGGCGCCATTTCTTCCAGTTTTTCCAAAGGTCTTCTCATCAGGGCTCTCTAATAAAGAACTACGGCAGATCTGTAATATGTAATGCAGCCGAACCGTGTATTACAATGCCGTTATGTGATGACTTTCAAAGAGAAAAGCAAGAGCACTCGGAATTAAGTATTATTTTATACTTTTAAAATGTTTTCCGGATTTCATATAATATAAACACCAAATCCCAGCATGCATTGCGGCTAACACATCCAATCAGCGAGCTTAAAACCATAGCTGAGGATCTTGGGTAATCGCTCTAAATGCCTACGTCTGTTTCCGGTTATATTTATTTTGAAATTCAGTTCCTGACGGACGCCAAAAAAGCCCGAGATTATGGAATTAAACCAATAAATAAAAGCAAGGATAATTGTGTGTTATTGGTGAGTAAATAACAGTGTGTTATTTTGAAAAGAATAACAAATTAGAAGGAAAAAAAGATTTAAAAAATACATATTTCAGTATCCTGAGGCTCTGAGCCCCATTTATTTTCCTCACAGACGACAACAAAAGTCCGAAATTATACGATTTAAAATAAAAGCAATAACTGTGGCTTGATATTGAGTAAGAACATGTTTTTATGAACCACACAGCTTCCGGTCTTCCACGACCCGACCGGAGAAAAAGACGTGCTGCAGCCTGCAGGCACGAAACACATTACCAGTAGAAATACATTGCTTTTAAAATCGTGCTATGCAACACGAAAAAAAGGGGAAAGTCGTGTTGGTGAACACGAATCAATAGATTAAAAATCGTGTTGGTGAACACGAAATGCCGTGAGACTGGGTTGGATGTTCAGGTGTATATCAGTATGTAGTGTCTCCACTTTAAAGAGTCATCTCCTGCTGATGTTCAGGTGTATATCAGTATGTTGTGTCTCCACTTTAAAGAGTCCTCTCCTGCTGGTGTTCAGGTGTATATCAGTATGTAGTGTCTCCACTTTAAAGAGTCCTCTCATGCTGATGTTCAGGTGTATATCAGTATGAAGTGTCTCTACTTTAAAGAGTCCTCTCCTGCTGATGTTTAGGTGTATATCAGTATGTAGTATCTCTACTTTAAAGAGTCCTCTCCTGTTGATGTTCAAGTGTATATCAGTATGAAGTGTCTCTACTTTAAAGAGTCCTCTCCTGCTGATGTTCAGGCGTATATCAGTATGAAGTGTCTCTACTTTAAAGAGTCCTCTCCTGCTGATGTTCAGGTGTACTTAGTGTTTCTACTTTAAAGAGTTCTCTCCTGCTGATGTTCAGGTGTATATCGCTACGTAGTGTCTCTACTTTAAAGAGTCCTCTCCTGCTGATGTTCAGGTGTATATCAGTATGAAGTGTCTCTACTTTAAAGAGTCCTCTCCTGCTGATGTTCAGGTGTACTTAGTGTCTCTACTTTAAAGAGTTCTCTCCTGCTGATGTTCAGGTGTATATCGCTACGTAGTGTCTCTACTTTAAAGAGTCCTCTCCTGCTGATGTTCAGGTGTATATCGGTATGTCGTGTCTCTACTTTAAAGAGTCCTCTCATGCTGATGTTCAGGTGTATATCAGTATGAAGTGTCTCTACTTTAAAGAGTCCTCTCCTGCTGATGTTTAGGTGTATATCAGTATGTAGTATCTCTACTTTAAAGAGTCCTCTCCTGTTGATGTTCAGGTGTATATCAGTATGAAGTGTCTCTACTTTAAAGAGTCCTCTCCTGCTGATGTTCAGGCGTATATCAGTATGAAGTGTCTCTACTTTAAAGAGTCCTCTCCTGCTGATGTTCAGGTGTACTTAGTGTCTCTACTTTAAAGAGTTCGCTCCTGCTGATGTTCAGGTGTATATCGCTACGTAGTGTCTCTACTTTAAAGAGTCCTCTCCTGCTGATGTTCAGGTGTATATCAGTATGAAGTGTCTCTACTTTAAAGAGTCCTCTCCTGCTGATGTTCAGGTGTATATCAGTATGAAGTGTCTCTACTTTAAAGAGTCCTCTCCTGCTGATGTTCAGGTGTACTTAGTGTCTCTACTTTAAAGAGTTCTCTCCTGCTGATGTTCAGGTGTATATCGCTACGTAGTGTCTCTACTTTAAAGAGTCCTCTCCTGCTGATGTTCAGGTGTATATCGGTATGTCGTGTCTCTACTTTAAAGAGTCTTCTCCTGCTGATGTTCAGGTGTACTTAGTGTCTCTACTTTAAAGAGTCCTCTCCTGCCGATGTTCAGTTGTATATCGGTATGTAGTGTCTTCACTTTAAAGAGTCCTACAATTAGATGGAAAACAGTTACAAAGAGACAGACAATTACAACAAACATAGACAATTAATCACCATAAAAAAATATTTTAGTAGAGAAATGTTTTCATTGAAGTTAATGTGTATTAATCCTGTAAAAAAAAGTTGTATTCAAAATGGCACTTCATCAAAATGCAATTGAGTGCAACTTCAACGTAACTGTATTTTTGGTTCCTATTACATAAGATAAGATGTACTTTATTTTATCCCAAAATGGGAAATGTTTGCGTTGCAGCAGCATAAAAAACAAGGCATTGCACATAAGTAGAAATAAACATTTCAAAAATTTGAAACATATCAAAATAGAAATGTCTTTATCTAAACACAATTGCATTGCTAGGCAACAGCATGGTTCCATTCTTACTTCCTGTCAGCTGATGTCCTTCACTCCTTATTTGGAATGGAACATTCAGAATGATGACATCATCTGTTGCCTTCATGTAGAATTCTGAATTCTGCATTGATATTCTAAGAGTTTGCAGGACCTGGCTGTGACGGGGAATTCATCAGAGCATCAGAGAATTAGGCAGAAGGCAGAAGGAATTTGTCCAGCTCGTGTCAGATCATTGAAGAGATTAGGGATACTTACAGTTTTTTTAGCGAGATAATCTTCACAAGTGAACTCAACTTTTGTGGGATTTTTGTGACGTTAATTCAGTCGAACAATTACATTTAGTTTGCTAAACAACAGGTCATTTTGTCACAGCAGTAGAGATGGAGATGAACAATAGAGATGAGCTAGCAGCCAAGCTCGAGATTCTGCAAAAAGAAAATCAGGAAATGAAGTTGTTGCTGGAGCAGGAGAGGACTTTCAGGGATAAGCTTGAGTGTTGTGTTGAGGAGAAAGATGCAAAGATGGCCGCCTTGCAAAAGACTAACCAAGAACTCAAACAACTAAAGGATCGTTGTGTTGAGGAGAAAGCTGTAAAGATAACTGCTCTGCGTGAGAGAAACCAGGAAATCACACAACTGAAGGAGCGTTGTGTTGAGGAGAGAGCTGGAAACGTAGCTGCTCTGCGTGAGAAAAACCAGGAAATCACACAACTGAAGAAGCGTTGTGTTAAGGAGGAGGGAAATATGGCCGCCTTGCAAACAAAAAACCAGGAAATCACACAACTGAAGGAGCGTTGTGTTGAGGAGAGAGCTGTAAAGTTAGCTGCTTATCGTGAGAGAAACCAGGAAATCAGACAACTGAAGAAGCGTTGTGTTAAGGAGGAGGCAAATGTGGCCGCCTTGCAAACAACAAACCAGGAACTCAAACAACAAAACTTGCGTTGCGTTGAGGAGAAAGATGCAGAGATAGCTACTTTTCTGAAGGAAAACCAAACACTGAAACAAGAGAAGGAACGTTGTGTGGTGGAGGAGGTGAAGATGGACAAGAAGGAGGATGTGGAGGTGAAAGTGGAACTAGAAGTTAGGCACGATGTGAACATGAATGCCCTGGAAATTGAGCAGAATGTCTTGCGCGGAAAGAATGAGGAACTGAACATGAAATATGGAAAGCTCCTCAAGATGCACGAGAAGGAAAAAGCAGAGATGGCCGCCTTGAGAAAGACAAACCAGGATCTCAAACAACTGAAAGAACCCTGTGTGGAGGAGAAGGATGCAGAGATAGTTGCTTCGCATGAGAGAAACCAGGAACTGGAACAAAAGAAGGAACGTTGTGTTGAGGAGAAGGATGCAGAGATAGTTGCTTTGCATGAGAGAAACCAGGAACTGGAACAACAGATGGAACGTTGTGTGGAGGAGAAGGATGCAGAGATAGTTGCTTCGCATGATAGAAACCAGGAACTGGAACAACAGATGGAACGTTGTGTGGAGGAGAAGGATGCAGAGATAGTTGCTTCGCATGAGAGAAACCAGGAACTGGAACAAAAGAAGGAACGTTGTGTTGAGGAGAAGGATGCAGAGATAGTTGCTTTGCATGAGAGAAACCAGGAACTGGAACAACAGATGGAACGTTGTGTGGAGGAGAAGGATGCAGAGATAGTTGCTTCGCATGATAGAAACCAGGAACTGGAACAACAGATGGAACGTTGTGTGGAGGAGAAGGATGCAGAGATAGTTGCTTTGCATGAGAGAAACCAGGAACTGGAACAACAGATGGAACCCTGTGTTGAGGAGCAAGGTGTAGAGATGGCTGCTTTGTTGAAGGAAAACAAAACACTGAAACAAGAGAAGGAGCGTTGTGTTGAGGAGAGAGCTGTAAAGTTAGCTGCTTTTTTTGAGAGATACCAGGAAATCAGACAACTGAAGAAGCGTTGTGTTAAGGAGAAGGCAAATATGGCCGCCTTGCAAACAACAAACCAGGAACTCAAACAACAAAACTTGCGTTGCGTTGAGGAGAAAGATGCAGAGATAGCTACTTTTCTGAAGGAAAACCAAACACTGAAACAAGAGAAGGAACGTTGTGTTGAGGAGAAGGATGCAGAGATAGTTGCTTCGCATGATAGAAACCAGGAACTGGAACAAAAGAAGGAACGTTGTGTTGAGGAGAAGGATGCAGAGATAGTTGCTTTGCATGAGAGAAACCAGGAACTGGAACAACAGATGGAACTCTGTGTTGAGGAGCAAGGTGTAGAGATGGCTGCTTTGTTGAAGGAAAACAAAACACTGAAACAAGAGAAGGAGCGTTGTGTTGAGGAGAAAGCTGTAAAGATAGCTGCTCTGCGTGAGAGAAACCAGGAAATCAGACAACTGAAGGAGCGTTGTGTTGAGGAGAGAGCTGTACAGTTAGCTGCTCTGCGTGAGAGAAACCAGGAAATCAGACAACTGAAGAAGCGTTGTGTTAAGGAGGAGGCAAATATGGCCGCCTTGCAAACAACAAACCAGGAACTCAAACAACAAAACTTGCGTTGCGTTGAGGAGAAAGATGCAGAGATAGCTACTTTTCTGAAGGAAATACAAACACTGAAACAAGAGAAGGAACGTTGTGTGGAGGAGAAGGATGCAGAGATAGTTGCTTTGCATGATAGAAACCAGGAACTGGAACAACAGAAGGAACGTTGTGTTGAGGAGAAGGATGCAGAGATTGCCGCCTTGCTGAAGAAACAGCTGAAAAAACCACCAAAGGCACTCTGCGTGGTGAAGGAGGAGCTTGTGGAGGTACAGGTGGAGTTGGAGGTGGAACAGGAAGTGAGGGTGGATCCACCTGAGCAAACCAATGAGCCGATCCCAACAACGCAGAGGAGGACAACACCACGGTGGAGAAGATTAATCAATTCCTTTTCTTGTATCCGCCCAAACGTCAACGATGACTAAAAAGGAAAACATGAGACTCAAAGGCAGCCCTGACATCGGCTTTAAAAACTTAAAAAACTTTAAAAAACAAACTCACAACAACAAAAAATAATAAGACATTAAAACATTTCAAGTCTAAAGCTCAAAGTGAGTGAGCAACAACATATACTCACAGCCAGTCAGGATATATATTTAAACACTTAACAGTTATTAGATCTGGTTAGACATCAACAAAGGTTCCAGAAGAGACTCACAGTGATGTGCAGTTTTAGCCACTAGGGGCAAAAAAACAACCTTAATTTTAAAAGAAATAAACTATTCCTTTGCTTCTAGTACCCTTAAATAAGAGGAACATTTAGTCATTACAAGTTATCAGGTTTATGTTATATCGTCATGTTTAGTTTATAGTATCCACTTTCATATTTTTGTTGTATTTTTCATATTTATTGAATAGTTCATTTTCATATTTATGTTATATTTATCATGTTTGGTTAATAGTCAATTTTTATATGTATCTTATATTTGTCATATTTACTTAATAGTACATTTCTATATTTATGTTTAGTCCATTGTTTACTTGTTAAGTTAAAGTATAGTTTTGTCAATCAATAAAAAAAACGTTTTATAATGATAACAATACTGACACGTTGATTTATTTTACGTTTGTTTCTCCTGTCTACGTTTAACTTCTTACTTTTAATTTCAAGTCACCAGAGATTTAATCTGAGAATTCAACTAATAACAACATTCAATACAAATACATTTAAATTAAAAACAACACTAGAATTATTTCTCGTCTGTTCCTCCTGTTTTTGTCTAGTTACCTTCATATTGAGTGACTTTAGCTCACCTGGCTCTGCCCTGATCAATACACTGACTTAAAGCTACTTCAGTACATACTTTATTACCTTGTTTACAAAGTTTGCATTCAACAATTATCATAATAAATATAAACAAAGGAAAAAACAACACTATGTATTTGATTTCTTTCAAGTTTGTTTTAATTTAGTCAACTAAAACTAGATCTTTTGTTTACATGTCTGCTGATGTTCAGGTGTATATCAGTGTGTAATGTCTCTACTTTAAAGAGTCCTCTCCTGCTGATGTTCAGATGTATATCAGTATGTAGTGTCTCCACTTTAAAGAGTCCTCTCCTGCTGATGTTCAGGTGTATATCAGTGTAGTGTCTCTACTTTAAAGAGTCCTCTCCTGCTGATGTTCAGGTGTATATCAGTATGTAGTGTCTCCACTTTAAAGAGTCCTCTCCTGCTGATGTTCAGGTGTATATCAGTGTAGTGTCTCTACTTTAAAGAGTCCTCTCCTGCTGATGTTCAGGTGTATATCAGTATGTAGTGTCTCCACTTTAAAGAGTCCTCTCCTGCTGATGTTCAGGTGTATATCAGTATGTAGTATCTCCACTTTAAAGAGTCCTCTCCTGCTGATGTTCAGGTGTATATCAGTATGTAGTGTCTCCACTTTAAAGAGTCCTCTTCTGCTGATGTTCATGTTTATATCAGTATGTAGTGTCTCTACTTTAAAGAGTCCTCTCCTGCTGATGTTCAGGTGTATATCAGTATGTAGTGTCTCCACTTTAAAGAGTCCTCTCCTGCTGATGTTCAGGTGTATATCAGTATGTAGTGTCTCTACTTTAAAGAGTCCT
Source organism: Pseudochaenichthys georgianus (assembly GCF_902827115.2). NCBI lineage: Eukaryota > Metazoa > Chordata > Actinopteri > Perciformes > Channichthyidae > Pseudochaenichthys > Pseudochaenichthys georgianus. The sequence goes on along the minus strand of NC_047503.1, from coordinate 5,068,364 downwards.
CTCCTGCTGATGTTCAGGTGTATATCAGTATGTAGTGTCTCTACTTTAAAGAGTCCTCTCCTGCTGATGTTCAGGTGTATATCAGTATGTAGTGTATCTACTTTAAAGAGTCCTCTCTTGCTGATGTTCAGGTGTATATCAGTATGTAGTGTCTCTACTTTAAAGAGTCCTCTTCTGTTGATGTTCAGGTGTATATCAGTATGTAGTGTCTCTACTTTAAAGAGTCCTCTTCTGCTGATGTTCATGTTTATATCAGTATGTAGTGTCTCTACTTTAAAGAGTCCTCTCCTGCTGATGTTCAGGTGTATATCAGTATGTAGTGTCTCCACTTTAAAGAGTCCTCTCCTGCTGATGTTCAGGTGTATATCAGTATGTAGTGTCTCCACTTTAAAGAGTCCTCTCCTGCTGATGTTCAGGTGTATATCAGTATGAAGTGTCTCTACTTTAAAGAGTCCTCTCCTGCTGATGTTCAGGTGTATATCAGTATGTAGTGTCTCTACTTTAAAGAGTCCTCTCCTGCTGATGTTCAGGTGTATATCAGTATGTAGTGTCTCCACTTTAAAGAGTCCTCTCCTGCTGATGTTCAGGTGTATATCAGTATGTAGTGTCTCTACTTTAAAGAGTCCTCTCCTGCTGATGTTCAGGTGTATATCAGTATGTAGTGTCTCCACTTTAAAGAGTCCTCTCCTGCTGATGTTCAGGTGTATATCAGTATGTAGTGTCTCCACTTTAAAGAGTCCTCTCCTGCTGATGTTCAGGTGTATATCAGTATGTAGTGTCTCCACTTTAAAGAGTCCTCTCCTGCTGATGTTCAGGTGTATATCAGTATGTAGTGTCTCCACTTTAAAGAGTCCTCTTCTGCTGATGTTCATGTTTATATCAGTATGTAGTGTCTCTACTTTAAAGAGTCCTCTCCTGCTGATGTTCAGGTGTATATCAGTATGTAGTGTCTCCACTTTAAAGAGTCCTCTCCTGCTGATGTTCAGGTGTATATCAGTATGTAGTGTCTCCACTTTAAAGAGTCCTCTCCTGCTGATGTTCAGGTGTATATCAGTATGAAGTGTCTCTACTTTAAAGAGTCCTCTCCTGCTGATGTTCAGGTGTATATCAGTATGTAGTGTCTCTACTTTAAAGAGTCCTCTCCTGCTGATGTTCAGGTGTATATCAGTATGTAGTGTATCTACTTTAAAGAGTCCTCTCTTGCTGATGTTCAGGTGTATATCAGTATGTAGTGTCTCTACTTTAAAGAGTCCTCTTCTGCTGATGTTCAGGTGTATATCAGTATGTAGTGTCTCTACTTTAAAGAGTCCTCTTCTGCTGATGTTCATGTTTATATCAGTATGTAGTGTCTCTACTTTAAAGAGTCCTCTCCTGCTGATGTTCAGGTGTATATCAGTATGTAGTGTCTCCACTTTAAAGAGTCCTCTCCTGCTGATGTTCAGGTGTATATCAGTATGTAGTGTCTCCACTTTAAAGAGTCCTCTCCTGCTGATGTTCAGGTGTATATCAGTATGTAGTGTCTCCACTTTAAAGAGTCCTCTCCTGCTGATGTTCAGGTGTATATCAGTATGAAGTGTCTCTACTTTAAAGAGTCCTCTCCTGCTGATGTTCAGGTGTATATCAGTATGTAGTGTCTCTACTTTAAAGAGTCCTCTCCTGCTGATGTTCAGGTGTATATCAGTATGTAGTGTCTCTACTTTAAAGAGTTCTCTTTTTTCATAGTCAAGAGTTTTCATAGTCTTATATTTCAACAGTTTTACAACAAACTGACTTTTTTGACATGGAAATTATTTTTTAAGATTGACAAACATCATATGTGTAATTCATGGCACAATTCAAAAGGGATCGAAAGATAGGTTTTCTCTCTTCATTGACTTCAATACATTATTTTTCAGAAATAAGGTCCCATGGACCGGAAGTAGATATTATACGGCTCTGTGTCAGACGAGACACATACAGATGTAGCGCTTCATTTCAGACGCCTACCCGTGCGGGTCCGTGATCTGCATGGGGTGGGCCCCTGCTGAAAAGGAAACCCCCCCCGCAGGACTTGATACGCCCCCTTGATAAATAAATGTAATTTTAATTAAACCAGCTGCAATGGATCATGGACCCACAAGGGGGAGCCGTGAAAAGCTGCCACACTGGAACTCATGTGAAATAAACAGCTGATAGATGATTCTACAGGTATCTGATCGGATATTTGTTAAGATCCATATGTCACGGATAGGATCATATTATGTGCTAAATAAGAGACATGTAATCATTTACAAAACATCACCATGTTTTTATTTAACAAAATAATGTTGTTTGATTCACGTAGGCCTACATGTAGGTGTAAGTACAAAACCATCTCTATGTTTTTTCATCAGGAAATGCAGCCCGGCTCAAACAAACGATTTTCAATCATCATCCTCACGATCATTTAATGTATCATATGTTCGCGAGTTGAAATTAATGCACTAATACATGTAGTTTAATCCACGTGAGTTTACAACAACAAAAATAATCGCTTTGTTTTTATATCACATCCGACCGGAGGAAAATGCAGCACGGCTCTCACTACAGATCATCCTAATCCCACGGGCAAACAATAATATGTACAGTGTTAATAGTTTACTGTATTATTAGTGTCTAATATTACTGCTATAACAATCACACATTGAGTTGTTAAAATCAGACCGTTTTTTTTTTAAACAGTCTGAATGAAACGGCAGCTCTCATGTGATCAGGTGTGTGTTTACCAGTGTTGGGACTAACGTGTTACAAACTAACGCATTACTGTAACGCAACTACCTTTTGCGGTAACTAATAACGTTACTAGTTACCTATTCCCATTCAGTAACGCCGTTATAGTTACTGTGATTAAATGGGTGCGTTACTGCGTTACATTATGTAATGGAACTGAACCGAATATCCCTGCGGATGTAACTTACAGGTGAATACAGCGATGTCCTCTCACAGTACCATGGAAAAGTTAAAGTAACCAGAGAGGAGTGATGATTGGTTAACGCGGGGTAACATTTCAGGGTAAGCCAATCAGAGACAGAGTTGGGCGGGTCTTGCCTTATGGGGAAAATACAGACACACAAACACTTGCTAACACACACACATACACGGCAACGCTCACCACCCAACCCAGTCTCACGGCATTTCGTGTTCACCAACACCATTTTTAATCTATTGATTCGTGTTCACCATCACGATTTGCCCCTTTTTTTCATGTTGCACAGCACGATTTTAAAAGCAATGTATTTCTACTGGTAACGTGTTTCGTGCCTGCAGGCTGCAGCACGTCTTTTTCACAGCATATTGCTATACTATTTCAGACTCAGTATTTACATTCTTACATTCAAAGAAAATCAGTAATATCTTTGAAAACTACAGTCCTTTTCTATCAGCTGTGCACCGTTATGGTGTAAATATAACCTATCTATGAATTAGATCAAATGTAAAAGTCAGCCGAATTAGTGTTGATACTGCAAGGAGACGTATTGTGTGAAGAGAAATTGAAGATGTTGTTTAATTGTTGATATATTTATGATCCACGTCAAGTATTCAGTTTCGGCGCCATTTCTTCCAGTTTTTCCAAAGGTCTTCTCATCAGGGCTCTCTAAATAAAGAACTACGGCAGATCTGTAATATGTAATGCAGCCGAACCGTGTATTACAATGCCGTTATGTGATGACTTTCAAAGAGAAAAGCAAGAGCACTCGGAATTAAGTATTATTTTATACTTTTAAAATGTTTTCCGGATTTCATATAATATAAACACCAAATCCCAGCATGCATTGCGGCTAACACATCCAATCAGCGAGCTTAAAACCATAGCTGAGGATCTTGGGTAATCGCTCTAAATGCCTACGTCTGTTTCCGGTTATATTTATTTTGAAATTCAGTTCCTGACGGACGCCAAAAAAGCCCGAGATTATGGAATTAAACCAATAAATAAAAGCAAGGATAATTGTGTGTTATTGGTGAGTAAATAACAGTGTGTTATTTTGAAAAGAATAACAAATTAGAAGGAAAAAAAGATTTAAAAAATACATATTTCAGTATCCTGAGGCTCTGAGCCCCATTTATTTTCCTCACAGACGACAACAAAAGTCCGAAATTATACGATTTAAAATAAAAGCAATAACTGTGGCTTGATATTGAGTAAGAACATGTTTTTATGAACCACACAGCTTCCGGTCTTCCACGACCCGACCGGAGAAAAAGACGTGCTGCAGCCTGCAGGCACGAAACACATTACCAGTAGAAATACATTGCTTTTAAAATCGTGCTATGCAACACGAAAAAAAGGGGAAAGTCGTGTTGGTGAACACGAATCAATAGATTAAAAATCGTGTTGGTGAACACGAAATGCCGTGAGACTGGGTTGGATGTTCAGGTGTATATCAGTATGTAGTGTCTCCACTTTAAAGAGTCATCTCCTGCTGATGTTCAGGTGTATATCAGTATGTTGTGTCTCCACTTTAAAGAGTCCTCTCCTGCTGGTGTTCAGGTGTATATCAGTATGTAGTGTCTCCACTTTAAAGAGTCCTCTCATGCTGATGTTCAGGTGTATATCAGTATGAAGTGTCTCTACTTTAAAGAGTCCTCTCCTGCTGATGTTTAGGTGTATATCAGTATGTAGTATCTCTACTTTAAAGAGTCCTCTCCTGTTGATGTTCAAGTGTATATCAGTATGAAGTGTCTCTACTTTAAAGAGTCCTCTCCTGCTGATGTTCAGGCGTATATCAGTATGAAGTGTCTCTACTTTAAAGAGTCCTCTCCTGCTGATGTTCAGGTGTACTTAGTGTTTCTACTTTAAAGAGTTCTCTCCTGCTGATGTTCAGGTGTATATCGCTACGTAGTGTCTCTACTTTAAAGAGTCCTCTCCTGCTGATGTTCAGGTGTATATCAGTATGAAGTGTCTCTACTTTAAAGAGTCCTCTCCTGCTGATGTTCAGGTGTACTTAGTGTCTCTACTTTAAAGAGTTCTCTCCTGCTGATGTTCAGGTGTATATCGCTACGTAGTGTCTCTACTTTAAAGAGTCCTCTCCTGCTGATGTTCAGGTGTATATCGGTATGTAGTGTCTCTACTTTAAAGAGTCCCTCTCATGCTGATGTTCAGGTGTATATCAGTATGAAGTGTCTCTACTTTAAAGAGTCCTCTCCTGCTGATGTTTAGGTGTATATCAGTATGTAGTATCTCTACTTTAAAGAGTCCTCTCCTGTTGATGTTCAGGTGTATATCAGTATGAAGTGTCTCTACTTTAAAGAGTCCTCTCCTGCTGATGTTCAGGCGTATATCAGTATGAAGTGTCTCTACTTTAAAGAGTCCTCTCCTGCTGATGTTCAGGTGTACTTAGTGTCTCTACTTTAAAGAGTTCGCTCCTGCTGATGTTCAGGTGTATATCGCTACGTAGTGTCTCTACTTTAAAGAGTCCTCTCCTGCTGATGTTCAGGTGTATATCAGTATGAAGTGTCTCTACTTTAAAGAGTCCTCTCCTGCTGATGTTCAGGTGTATATCAGTATGAAGTGTCTCTACTTTAAAGAGTCCTCTCCTGCTGATGTTCAGGTGTACTTAGTGTCTCTACTTTAAAGAGTTCTCTCCTGCTGATGTTCAGGTGTATATCGCTACGTAGTGTCTCTACTTTAAAGAGTCCTCTCCTGCTGATGTTCAGGTGTATATCGGTATGTCGTGTCTCTACTTTAAAGAGTCTTCTCCTGCTGATGTTCAGGTGTACTTAGTGTCTCTACTTTAAAGAGTCCTCTCCTGCCGATGTTCAGTTGTATATCGGTATGTAGTGTCTTCACTTTAAAGAGTCCTACAATTAGATGGAAAAACAGTTACAAAGAGACAGACAATTACAACAAACATAGACAATTAATCACCATAAAAAAATATTTTAGTAGAGAAATGTTTTCATTGAAGTTAATGTGTATTAATCCTGTAAAAAAAAGTTGTATTCAAAATGGCACTTCATCAAAATGCAATTGAGTGCAACTTCAACGTAACTGTATTTTTGGTTCCTATTACATAAGATAAGATGTACTTTATTTTATCCCAAAATGGGAAATGTTTGCGTTGCAGCAGCATAAAAAACAAGGCATTGCACATAATTAGAAATGAAAAGAGTAGAAATAAACATTTCAAAAATTTGAAACATATCAAAATAGAAATGTCTTTATCTAAACACAATTGCATTGCTAGGCAACAGCATGGTTCCATTCTTACTTCCTGTCAGCTGATGTCCTTCACTCCTTATTTGGAATGGAACATTCAGAATGATGACATCATCTGTTGCCTTCATGTAGAATTCTGAATTCTGCATTGATATTCTAAGAGTTTGCAGGACCTGGCTGTGACGGGGAATTCATCAGAGCATCAGAGAATTAGGCAGAAGGCAGAAGGAATTTGTCCAGCTCGTGTCAGATCATTGAAGAGATTAGGGATACTTACAGTTTTTTTAGCGAGATAATCTTCACAAGTGAACTCAACTTTTGTGGGATTTTTGTGACGTTAATTCAGTCGAACAATTACATTTAGTTTGCTAAACAACAGGTCATTTTGTCACAGCAGTAGAGATGGAGATGAACAATAGAGATGAGCTAGCAGCCAAGCTCGAGATTCTGCAAAAAGAAAATCAGGAAATGAAGTTGTTGCTGGAGCAGGAGAGGACTTTCAGGGATAAGCTTGAGTGTTGTGTTGAGGAGAAAGATGCAAAGATGGCCGCCTTGCAAAAGACTAACCAAGAACTCAAACAACTAAAGGATCGTTGTGTCGAGGAGAAAGCTGTAAAGATAACTGCTCTGCGTGAGAGAAACCAGGAAATCACACAACTGAAGGAGCGTTGTGTTGAGGAGAGAGCTGGAAACGTAGCTGCTCTGCGTGAGAAAAACCAGGAAATCACACAACTGAAGAAGCGTTGTGTTAAGGAGGAGGGAAATATGGCCGCCTTGCAAACAAAAAACCAGGAAATCACACAACTGAAGGAGCGTTGTGTTGAGGAGAGAGCTGTAAAGTTAGCTGCTTATCGTGAGAGAAACCAGGAAATCAGACAACTGAAGAAGCGTTGTGTTAAGGAGGAGGCAAATGTGGCCGCCTTGCAAACAACAAACCAGGAACTCAAACAACAAAACTTGCGTTGCGTTGAGGAGAAAGATGCAGAGATAGCTACTTTTCTGAAGGAAAACCAAACACTGAAACAAGAGAAGGAACGTTGTGTGGTGGAGGAGGTGAAGATGGACAAGAAGGAGGATGTGGAGGTGAAAGTGGAACTAGAAGTTAGGCACGATGTGAACATGAATGCCCTGGAAATTGAGCAGAAAGTCTTGCGCGGAAAGAATGAGGAACTGAACATGAAATATGGAAAGCTCCTCAAGATGCACGAGAAGGAAAAAGCAGAGATGGCCGCCTTGAGAAAGACAAACCAGGATCTCAAACAACTGAAAGAACCCTGTGTGGAGGAGAAGGATGCAGAGATAGTTGCTTCGCATGAGAGAAACCAGGAACTGGAACAACAGATGGAACGTTGTGTGGAGGAGAAGGATGCAGAGATAGTTGCTTTGCATGAGAGAAACCAGGAACTGGAACAACAGATGGAACGTTGTGTGGAGGAGAAGGATGCAGAGATAGTTGCTTCGCATGATAGAAACCAGGAACTGGAACAACAGATGGAACGTTGTGTGGAGGAGAAGGATGCAGAGATAGTTGCTTCGCATGAGAGAAACCAGGAACTGGAACAAAAGAAGGAACGTTGTGTTGAGGAGAAGGATGCAGAGATAGTTGCTTTGCATGAGAGAAACCAGGAACTGGAACAACAGATGGAACGTTGTGTGGAGGAGAAGGATGCAGAGATAGTTGCTTTGCATGAGAGAAACCAGGAACTGGAACAACAGATGGAACCCTGTGTTGAGGAGCAAGGTGTAGAGATGGCTGCTTTGTTGAAGGAAAACAAAACACTGAAACAAGAGAAGGAGCGTTGTGTTGAGGAGAGAGCTGTAAAGTTAGCTGCTTTTTTTGAGAGATACCAGGAAATCAGACAACTGAAGAAGCGTTGTGTTAAGGAGAAGGCAAATATGGCCGCCTTGCAAACAACAAACCAGGAACTCAAACAACAAAACTTGCGTTGCGTTGAGGAGAAAGATGCAGAGATAGCTACTTTTCTGAAGGAAAACCAAACACTGAAACAAGAGAAGGAACGTTGTGTTGAGGAGAAGGATGCAGAGATAGTTGCTTCGCATGATAGAAACCAGGAACTGGAACAACAGATGGAACGTTGTGTGGAGGAGAAGGATGCAGAGATAGTTGCTTTGCATGAGAGAAACCAGGAACTGGAACAACAGATGGAACTCTGTGTTGAGGAGCAAGGTGTAGAGATGGCTGCTTTGTTGAAGGAAAACAAAACACTGAAACAAGAGAAGGAGCGTTGTGTTGAGGAGAAAGCTGTAAAGATAGCTGCTCTGCGTGAGAGAAACCAGGAAATCAGACAACTGAAGGAGCGTTGTGTTGAGGAGAGAGCTGTACAGTTAGCTGCTCTGCGTGAGAGAAACCAGGAAATCAGACAACTGAAGAAGCGTTGTGTTAAGGAGGAGGCAAATATGGCCGCCTTGCAAACAACAAACCAGGAACTCAAACAACAAAACTTGCGTTGCGTTGAGGAGAAAGATGCAGAGATAGCTACTTTTCTGAAGGAAATACAAACACTGAAACAAGAGAAGGAACGTTGTGTGGAGGAGAAGGATGCAGAGATAGTTGCTTTGCATGATAGAAACCAGGAACTGGAACAACAGAAGGAACGTTGTGTTGAGGAGAAGGATGCAGAGATTGCCGCCTTGCTGAAGAAACAGCTGAAAAAACCACCAAAGGCACTCTGCGTGGTGAAGGAGGAGCTTGTGGAGGTACAGGTGGAGTTGGAGGTGGAACAGGAAGTGAGGGTGGATCCACCTGAGCAAACCAATGAGCCGATCCCAACAACGCAGAGGAGGACAACACCACGGTGGAGAAGATTAATCAATTCCTTTTCTTGTATCCGCCCAAACGTCAACGATGACTAAAAAGGAAAACATGAGACTCAAAGGCAGCCCTGACATCGGCTTTAAAAACTTAAAAAACTTTAAAAAACAAACTCACAACAACAAAAAATAATAAGACATTAAAACATTTCAAGTCTAAAGCTCAAAGTGAGTGAGCAACAACATATACTCACAGCCAGTCAGGATATATATTTAAACACTTAACAGTTATTAGATCTGGTTAGACATCAACAAAGGTTCCAGAAGAGACTCACAGTGATGTGCAGTTTTAGCCACTAGGGGCAAAAAAAACAACCTTAATTTTAAAAGAAATAAACTATTCCTTTGCTTCTAGTACCCTTAAATAAGAGGAACATTTAGTCATTACAAGTTATCAGGTTTATGTTATATCGTCATGTTTAGTTTATAGTATCCACTTTCATATTTTTGTTGTATTTTTCATATTTATTGAATAGTTCATTTTCATATTTATGTTATATTTATCATGTTTGGTTAATAGTCAATTTTTATATGTATCTTATATTTGTCATATTTACTTAATAGTACATTTCTATATTTATGTTTAGTCCATTGTTTACTTGTTAAGTTAAAGTATAGTTTTGTCAATCAATAAAAAAAACGTTTTATAATGATAACAATACTGACACGTTGATTTATTTTACGTTTGTTTCTCCTGTCTACGTTTAACTTCTTACTTTTAATTTCAAGTCACCAGAGATTTAATCTGAGAATTCAACTAATAACAACATTCAATACAAATACATTTAAATTAAAAACAACACTAGAATTATTTCTCGTCTGTTCCTCCTGTTTTTGTCTAGTTACCTTCATATTGAGTGACTTTAGCTCACCTGGCTCTGCCCTGATCAATACACTGACTTAAAGCTACTTCAGTACATACTTTATTACCTTGTTTACAAAGTTTGCATTCAACAATTATCATAATAAATATAAACAAAGGAAAAAACAACACTATGTATTTGATTTCTTTCAAGTTTGTTTTAATTTAGTCAACTAAAACTAGATCTTTTGTTTACATGTCTGCTGATGTTCAGGTGTATATCAGTGTGTAATGTCTCTACTTTAAAGAGTCCTCTCCTGCTGATGTTCAGGTGTATATCAGTATGTAGTGTCTCTACTTTAAAGAGTCCTCTCCTGCTGATGTTCAGGTGTATATCAGTGTAATGTCTCTACTTTAAAGAGTCCTCTCCTGCTGATGTTCAGATGTATATCAGTATGTAGTGTCTCCACTTTAAAGAGTCCTCTCCTGCTGATGTTCAGGTGTATATCAGTGTAGTGTCTCTACTTTAAAGAGTCCTCTCCTGCTGATGTTCAGGTGTATATCAGTATGTAGTGTCTCCACTTTAAAGAGTCCTCTCCTGCTGATGTTCAGGTGTATATCAGTGTAGTGTCTCTACTTTAAAGAGTCCTCTCCTGCTGATGTTCAGGTGTATATCAGTATGTAGTGTCTCCACTTTAAAGAGTCCTCTCCTGCTGATGTTCAGGTGTATATCAGTATGTAGTATCTCCACTTTAAAGAGTCCTCTCCTGCTGATGTTCAGGTGTATATCAGTATGTAGTGTCTCCACTTTAAAGAGTCCTCTTCTGCTGATGTTCATGTTTATATCAGTATGTAGTGTCTCTACTTTAAAGAGTCCTCTCCTGCTGATGTTCAGGTGTATATCAGTATGTAGTGTCTCCACTTTAAAGAGTCCTCTCCTGCTGATGTTCAGGTGTATATCAGTATGAAGTGTCTCTACTTTAAAGAGTCCTCTCCTGCTGATGTTCAGGTGTATATCAGTATGTAGTGTCTCTACTTTAAAGAGTCCTCTCCTGCTGATGTTCAGGTGTATATCAGTATGTAGTGTATCTACTTTAAAGAGTCCTCTCTTGCTGATGTTCAGGTGTATATCAGTATGTAGTGTCTCTACTTTAAAGAGTCCTCTTCTGTTGATGTTCAGGTGTATATCAGTATGTAGTGTCTCTACTTTAAAGAGTCCTCTTCTGCTGATGTTCATGTTTATATCAGTATGTAGTGTCTCTACTTTAAAGAGTCCTCTCCTGCTGATGTTCAGGTGTATATCAGTATGTAGTGTCTCCACTTTAAAGAGTCCTCTCCTGCTGATGTTCAGGTGTATATCAGTATGTAGTGTCTCCACTTTAAAGAGTCCTCTCCTGCTGATGTTCAGGTGTATATCAGTATGAAGTGTCTCTACTTTAAAGAGTCCTCTCCTGCTGATGTTCAGGTGTATATCAGTATGTAGTGTCTCTACTTTAAAGAGTCCTCTCCTGCTGATGTTCAGGTGTATATCAGTATGTAGTGTCTCCACTTTAAAGAGTCCTCTCCTGCTAATGTTCAGGTGTATATCAGTATGTAGTGTCTCTACTTTAAAGAGTCCTCTCCTGCTGATGTTCAGGTGTATATCAGTATGTAGTGTCTCCACTTTAAAGAGTCCTCTCCTGCTGATGTTCAGGTGTATATCAGTATGTAGTGTCTCCACTTTAAAGAGTCCTCTCCTGCTGATGTTCAGGTGTATATCAGTATGTAGTGTCTCCACTTTAAAGAGTCCTCTCCTGCTGATGTTCAGGTGTATATCAGTATGTAGTGTCTCCACTTTAAAGAGTCCTCTTCTGCTGATGTTCATGTTTATATCAGTATGTAGTGTCTCTACTTTAAAGAGTCCTCTCCTGCTGATGTTCAGGTGTATATCAGTATGTAGTGTCTCCACTTTAAAGAGTCCTCTCCTGCTGATGTTCAGGTGTATATCAGTATGTAGTGTCTCCACTTTAAAGAGTCCTCTCCTGCTGATGTTCAGGTGTATATCAGTATGAAGTGTCTCTACTTTAAAGAGTCCTCTCCTGCTGATGTTCAGGTGTATATCAGTATGTAGTGTCTCTACTTTAAAGAGTCCTCTCCTGCTGATGTTCAGGTGTATATCAGTATGTAGTGTATCTACTTTAAAGAGTCCTCTCTTGCTGATGTTCAGGTGTATATCAGTATGTAGTGTCTCTACTTTAAAGAGTCCTCTTCTGCTGATGTTCAGGTGTATATCAGTATGTAGTGTCTCTACTTTAAAGAGTCCTCTTCTGCTGATGTTCATGTTTATATCAGTATGTAGTGTCTCTACTTTAAAGAGTCCTCTCCTGCTGATGTTCAGGTGTATATCAGTATGTAGTGTCTCCACTTTAAAGAGTCCTCTCCTGCTGATGTTCAGGTGTATATCAGTATGTAGTGTCTCCACTTTAAAGAGTCCTCTCCTGCTGATGTTCAGGTGTATATCAGTATGTAGTGTCTCCACTTTAAAGAGTCCTCTCCTGCTGATGTTCAGGTGTATATCAGTATGAAGTGTCTCTACTTTAAAGAGTCCTCTCCTGCTGATGTTCAGGTGTATATCAGTATGTAGTGTCTCTACTTTAAAGAGTCCTCTCCTGCTGATGTTCAGGTGTATATCAGTATGTAGTGTCTCTACTTTAAAGAGTTCTCTCCTGCTGATGTTCAGGTGTATATCAGTATGTAGTGTCTCTACTTTAAAGAGTCCTCTCCTGCTGATGTTCAGGTGTATATCAGTATGTAGTGTCTCTACATGTCTCCATGCTTTAATGTTCAAAAAGCTCTTTATTTTTCTCATCCTGCCTGTGCTGCAGCACCTCTTTTCACCCTCTGTCTGAAACCAGAGCCCAGTCTGCTCTGATTGGTTAGCTGGCCGACTCTGTTGTGATTGGTCAACTGCTTAATGATGTGGTGGAAATGTCCAGGCCCTAAGCAAGTTTTGGTGAATGATTTATCGCCGCTCGTCATCCACGCCTCCCACTGAAGGAAGGGTTTGTGCATGAGAACTTCCTTTGCACAAACTGTCTCGCTCTCGTAATGTCCGTCTGTCTTGCTCTCGTTCTGTCTCTCGTACCACTCTCGGTTCCACTTTTACTTTGGCGCGCTACCTGTCTCACTCTTTTCTGGCCTCCAGCTTTTCCTGCTGGAGCCCGCCGCTTAGAGGTGGGGGGCGCGGACCGGCCATAGAGCCCATAGAGTTAAAGGTGGTGGACTGTAACCTGTACAATCCATAGATTTAGGAGGTCCCCTAGTGGCCGTTAGCTGTACAAATCCATAGATTAGCCGCACCGTTATATAAGCCGCAGGGTCGAAAAATGGGAAAAAAGGCGCGGCTTATAGTCCGAAAATTACGGTATATCTTAATTAATGTTGGATTTCTATAAAAATGCGAGCCACAATCAGGTTTTCCTGGAGGAGGGAACACCGTGTGCTTCTGGGAGGGACAGTACTAATTTCAGACATATTACACACCTGCCAGGTTTGGTACAGAAAACTGATTTGATTGTGAATAGTCAGAGCGCTGGAGAAACCTCCTCACCAGATGAAACATACCAGCTGTGTTCAGCACCTCCATCAACCTGGCCTCCGGCTTTCCCTGAGACCCGGAGCTCTCTACGAGTCTCTGAAGACCCTCTCACCACTTCCCTCCTCCCGTCCTTCCCATAGTTTGTTACCGTCTCTCCTGCATGCTTATTATTTTCTAAATAAAGACATGCCGAGCTGTCTTCTCCCTAATTTGTACACAGCCCCAGAGTGAGACATGGTGAGAGAATGAGGGTGGGGTGGGGTTCGACAGGTTTAGAGTTGGCGAATGGAGGGATTCACTGATGTGCTGGCTTACCTTGGCTTTAAAACTTTAATGAGATGCACTGAGGGATGGATGATGGGGTTTGCGGAGGGAGAGAGAAGGAGCGAGGCAGACTGAGTGCATGTGTACCTTTCATTGTTCAGCCGAGCAGAAAATCATTACTGATGGAGCGCCATCTTCAAGGGATTTCCCCACTGCTGCAATGGATGGGGAGGGATAGAGGAGGCGAGCATCTTCAAAATAGAGACACCAGGGGTTTGAAGAGGAAGGAAGAAAGAGAAACAACGGATGAAGGGAGAAAAGTGCACGGTGGGTATTTTCGCCATGCTACAGTAGGAGAGCAGGCCTCTGGAGTCCCTGGTGTCAGTCTGTCTGACGGTTGCTCTGTCAGCACTTTGGACATTACGTTTGGTGCAGTGGTCAAGATCTGCAGAGGGTGAATCCTAATGACTTTAGTTACACTCAAAGTTTCCATCTACAGTAACAGCACCTCAAGGTTAAAGTGTTGAAATAACCTCTAAACATTTCCACTTTTGATGGAACACCACAGTTGCTACTCTGCCTATCACAAAAGTCAGTTTCAAACGAACAAGAACTACTAGTACTAGCTACTGCCTACCTTGAGTCAAAAGTAAAGTCACATGTGAGGGACTTCACATGTGTTATATTTTAAAAGACAGCAAGCTGCTTTATTAAGGGTGAACACATAACATTTGTATTTGGCGAGTGTCATGAAGATAACCAAAATCACTATATTTATGAACAAATACTTCTATCAATATCATGACAGGATTGTAGGGTTGACCATTGATACTTTTACAAAAGATTGACATCATGGGAGTTTTGATGAATGATCGTCAGTATTGTGGATTTAATGGCTAATGAATAAAGGCAAATAATAGACACTCTAGAACAGTCTGATACATCAAAAAAAGTAAATAATTTCACCTGAAAGCAGCCATTCAAAAACACCTACAAAACAAAACTGCAGTCAGCTTGGGTGCGCAACATGTACATTGAGACATTGGATCTCTTGGCATTTAAAAACAAACAAAACAATTTGTCAAGGTTACATCAAAAGTAGGTCACATAAGTGCACCTTCTACCGTAGACCTTCAACATTATTGTCCCATATTTGGTCTTGTTACTAGAACAGGAAGTAAGTGGGAAAGCCATGGATGCATCCAGAGAACTGGAAGCTCGGCCCTGTTCATTCCTATGCAAGTTGCTCAGTGGCACGAAGCCAACATGGAGCGACTGTAGATTCTGTAGATGTATCTGGGCCCTTCGATTATGTGTCCTGGAGTTTCCCTTAAGCCCCGCCTTCAATCTACCGCTCTCGGCTGAGTCAAATCAAAGGAGAGAAAACAATAATTAATTAATTTAGCATATTTACCCTTAAATGACCTCTTAAAGCCACTAGAAAGAAGCAACATATAGGGCAAGAGAGGAGGGAAGGCAGCCGTGTTGTAATATACAGTTTTGCCGGAGTGTCATCTGGGCCTTACATTAATGTTTAAACTGAAGCACCTCTTAGAAACAAATATGGTCGTAGAGAAAGAGCCAGTATCGACCATTCCCGAACACGAGAAAGATTATTTAGGAGGAACCTGTTCCATCCATGCGCAGCAGATGTTGGAGAGTCTGCTTCTGTCACTCCTGCACCAACACCCCCGGCCCCACATGCTGAACCCTGCCATGCAGCAGTTGATCACATGACCACATATTTTATTCTTTCCAGTCACTGAAACAAACACACACACTCACACAAAATAAACGTGGCTGCTTCTCTGTCTTACCATTTTACCTCCTAAAGGTAGAACAAGGAAAAATAAACACTGAAGTTAAATGGTATATGTTGCCTTAACATGAACTGTCACCCTTTGTTACTGTATGTCTTCATTTCTAAATAACTTTAAAATGTAAATAAAAAAGTGCCCCCCCACACCCCCCTTGTTTTTGGATGTAGGGTGAACCATATATCTTACTGTGCATATGCCATATCTCTGTGGATGTGAAGAGAGCAACGAGTGTACATCACAAAACCCCGTCATGCACGCATACTGAAGCAGAGTCTCACAGCGCCACTCTGTCCCGTTCTAAAGGCTGTTTGCTGACGTCACACCGTACTGTATGTAAAGTTAGAGTTAAAGTCTTTGTCATGGCCGGATCAGCAGAATGCCTCATGCAGCTGGGCACCACTTTCTAAAGCAGACATCGCAGCGAATGATAACACGCTTTGTTATTTTAGGTTTCTCTTCAAGTTGTATACAAATCTTTTAGTAGCTTCTGTCTTTGAACTTAATAACATATCATTGCAAACTGATAAAAATACAGGTTTTATGCAGATTGCAAAATTAATCCGGGACCAGGGTAACAAATATTTTTCCGTCTGGTCTCCCGAGTTTGCTGGAATCTTTTAATCTCGGGTCGGAGTTGTGAAATTTCTGATCTTTGTGCTCAAGCCTAATGTCAATTTTTGTCTTTAATTTCTTCTAAAGGATCTCGAAGTAGTGTCGGGAAGGTTAAAATGCTACTGATACTGATGGATTTTACTTCTATCCCCCTTCCCCATGTTTCACGTGTTAGCCATTCTTTATAATATATTTCTTAAACAATGTCGAGCTGATGTGAATGATTTTTAAATTGTGAATCATCCATGATGCTCCACAGTGGGATAAACACAGATAAAATGTGCCGCACCTGCGACTGGTGAAGCATCTCTTTGTACTGAAATGAGAACAATCAGTTGGCAGACGTAGTAATGGGAAAAACCAATAATGCTTTGGATCACCACCATCCTTCAGCTTCAGTGCTCTTTGGCATTCATTCTGTAAACTCACCTGGGAGAATATATTCATCCAAATAAATATCTCCAGATAGGAGTTATGATTGTGGCAGAGACTGCATTCTAACATGGCGCTGGGACTTCTTCAGGAGTTCGAGGTCAGAAAACCATGATTTTCATCAAACCATGGAACATGGAATGGAATATCTCACTTTGTATTCAGTTATTCTTATTGGACGGCCATCTTTATGTATAATTTCCATCCAGCCACTGAATATCTACCTCATCAAATAACCTGCAGATGAATACAAATAATAATATCAATAATGATTATCCATCCATCTTCTCCCGCTTATCCGTGGTCGGGTCGCGGGGGTAGCAGTTCCATAATAATGATTATAATAATAATTATAATAATACAATTTATATATGTAGTAAGTTCTTTCATCCAACAACACATAAATACAGAATCAAATAAACTAGTGTATCAGTTTTGTTTTTCTTTCTATTTGATTTTTCATTTGTATTATTCTTTAAATTTTTTGTAAAAAATAAAGAAATTAAACTTTGTAACATGGTGAAATGCTTAATGTAGAGCAGGGGTTCCCAAAGTGTGGGAAGGTGAGCTTCCCCTCAGAGAACATAATCACAGCTGCGCCCCCCCCTCCCAATTATTATTGCTATTATTATTGCTATTATTATGGTTGTTGTTGTTGTTGCTATAATGCAGGGGTATTCAATTGCATTTCAAAGAGGTCCAGTAAGAGAAAATGTCATAAAATGCTCTGTTTTCGCTACCTTTCTCGGTTTTGATTGGCTGACCGTCACCTCCTTAAAACATTAAACAATAGCTTTTTCAAACCTCTTTATGTTTTAAACATGTTGAGGTTAAGGATGGCAGCTTCCTCATACGTTGCACTCATGCATGAGAGAAATAGTTGAGACGGAGATGTCTTTAGCAGCAGAGAGGAGTAACGTTTCACCAATGTTGTGAGGTTTCCCTGCCTTAGCTATCCGTAACGCCACTCGTATGATGCTTCGGTTGCCTTTGTATTCACAGTGCTAAATGTGTCAATGACGTTTTTCTGTGACTGCAATTCCTTGAGCTTCCGGTCAAAAAAGTCCTGTGGCTTGGTCACCAAACATGGGTGTTTCGTCTCAATATGACGCCGGAGTTTACATGGTCTCATACTGTCATTAGCTAGCACCTCGTTGCAGATAACACGCTGTGGCAGTGGAGTGTCATCAGGACCGGTCCATGAACATCCTAGCTTCAAATAATCATTGCCATTCTTCCTCCGTTTTCTGACAGACGCTGTCTCCTCTCTCACTTTAGGTAACTTCACGCATACATTTAGCTGAAGTTAACTAGCTAGATTTCACTGTTTCTCTTTATTTTTTTTCTGGCGGCTGCGCCTCCCTTGAAGCTCTCTGGCGCCCCCCCTGGGGAGGCACGCCTCACACTTTGGGAACCCCTGATGTAGAGCATACAAGCCCCCACTGATTGTCAGCTATACATCACAGAATACATACTGTAAGCAGAACGTGATAAAACATTAATAAAACCACATAAAAGCTATTCGAAAAAAGGCCTTTTTCAAAGATAATTATAAAAAAAATACTTATGTACTCGGTTTTATACACTTTCCATACATCGGTCTACTTAATTATACCTAAAGTAATGATCAGTTAACATTTGCTGATTTGTATGTTTCATTTGAATGTCATGCTTCCTGCTGGAGGTCAGAGAATTGTGTCCTCACCACGCTGCTGTCAGACTCAACAGTTGTTCCATGATTCACTGTCACATTTGTCTCTAGGTGACATCACCACTCCAGTCTGTTGCTGTGCTCTTTCATTTAAAGAAGAGATGTGTTCAGATTAACAAATATTATCAGAGCTGCGTGATTTCATTAAGCCCGTGTCACACTGTTCCGAAATCGACACCAGATGGACACACGACAAAGGACATTTTCAAATTCGGCTCTGACCATAACAACATCGGGCCATTCGTGAGGGCATCTTAGGCCTTCGTATGACCGCCGGTGGAGCTTCTCAGGCTCCAGCAGCAACTTCGTGAGCGCTGGCAAACTCTTTGGCATGCCAACAAATTGCCGAAAGACCTTGCGAAGGTTCATTTCCGTGTTGAATTCGTGTGTCCATGTTGCCCTTCGTAAGGCCATCGTCAGGGCATCTTGTCAAATCGTGTCACCTTCGTCTTTACTTCGTGTGATCATCGGTGCAATCGGGCATTTTTCGCCTCACAAAGACAAAGGAAACAAGATGCTGCCCGATTGTCTTAGGAAGGCAACACGACTACGTGAAGCCCTTGCAATGCCGTCGTGTAGCCATCATATTATTGTACGATGACATCAAGATGGGACCAAGGTGTCTGCGAAGACAGCCGAATTTGAGTAACTCAAGCGTTTCCCATGTGTCATGGTAACGTGGACATATAAAAGGCCAGCCTCAGAGCATCTTCCTCAGTCAGTCCTGAGCACCTCTTTCAGCCCCAGCACCTCCTCTTATAGGTACACATTGTCTTATTTCACTTTGTCATCTCTTGCTATTTGTGACCTGCTCTTATCGAAATCAGTAGCAGTGACGATACCTGTATTAAGCAGGTGAAACAGGAGCATGAGGACACGGTGTGCTATGTTTCCTTGCAGATCGCTTCTCTGGTTGTGTTATTGCACAACAAAATCATGTGAACATATTATGTAAATAACCCAATTTGTGTTCTGTGAAACTGAAAATGATATTACATTGTTTTTGTTACTTTCGTTGCAGTTGTAGGTCTTAAATGTAAATGTACTTCTATTTAGGTTAACTTCCTGTTTTATTTAGATGCTTTCATTTTGAAGGCGAGTTTACGCTGTTGACTGGAAGTTGTTGTTGCTATGGAAACAACATGCCTTCGTGTGTGGTTCGGGTGCCATCGTGTGGCCTTCTGTAGCATCGTACTTGCTTCGGCTGTTGACCAAGTTCGGGGCCATCTTCGTGCGAAATTCACAATTCCATATTCGTGTGTCCATCTGGTGTCAATTTTGGGACAGTGTGACGCCAGCCTAAGAAATAACCTTTTACGGTGTGTTATCCCTTTTAAATTGAATTGGGCTGTAGGTGAGGTCAACACCACTCATGTTAAGGATATATCTTTTAACCAGCTTAATGTCCAGTATACCACTAGCAATGAACTTTAATGTTAATTCAAACAGATAGCTGTTTTGAAGCATGTTTCTATTCAGATCAGACGGGCCCTCTCCATCTTCACATTAGTATTATTCATGTTCAAAGGCAACACATTCATCATAATGTATTATCATTTGAAATGTTGCTATGAAACAAAAGCGGTTATGTCGGGGCTTCGGAGCCCTTTGCAATTTAATGAGCAGCCTTTATTGAACTGTAACAATGATACATTTAGTAAGGAATAGATTCAAATGCAAATGTTCTTTTGTCTTCTCTGTCATTATCCTGTACATATACAGTATGCTACTGCAAAAAATACTTTACACATACTAACCATGTATATTTTGAAACAAAACCAGTATGCTGGATTTATTAGCTGCAAGAATATTTTTCAATGTCAACTAGTCACTGACTGTATAAACATTTTGTACCCTTGACCTTCACAGCACCAGGTTCCAGATGTGTTCACATCTCCTATGTGTTCTTGTATATCTTCTGTTGTGCTCATTAAACACTGGTAGCTTCAACTGTAGAAACAGTCAACCAATTAGAGCTTTGTAAATTGGATTAAGAATTGGGACATCGTCTTCCTAAACCGCTAGCTAGCTGGCTAAGTATTTAGCTGAACGCTTTACTTATTTCTACCACTACATGTATGGGTCTGTTTGACACAACATTCGCTCAATAATAAGGGTCCCCAGTAGCATCCTCACTAGCGTCTTTTCTATGTGTTTTGGCTCACTGTATTTGTTGGCTTCAAATCCACAAAGTTGGTGCAGTTTTAATGATGATGAGACTAACTCTGCCATGGCTTGTCTTGTCAACACAACGAATCACATTTTTGATTTCTGAGAAAGAAACCAGACATCCCTTTGCACCTCTACTCACATGTTGCCAGCCTTGACTCAGCAGTAAATTAAGCATAGCTTCAAAGACACGAGCAGCTCTTTCAGTTACTTCTCTAAACAAACATAACATTATTTCAATCACGTTTTCATATTAGTAAGTACTAATGTAATCAAAGTACATTTGAGTGCCTTGATACTGTGGGCACATGTTGCTGATTGAGGCTGCTTTTACATTTTTCAGATTCGGCTGGTTTGAATACAATTAAACCGGTTTGTACGACTTTTTACTCAGAAATGGCTGCAGAAAGTTTGCTCCAAAAGTAGCAACACGTGTGGGAAAAGAGCAGTACAAGTTGTTTTAAGATACTTACCCAACTGCTATTATAGCTTTTGTGTCAGCTGGGCAAAAAAAAAAAACACCCCACAACAAGATTAACATTTGATTAATGTTGGTCAATCTGAGTCTGCTCCTAAAACATAAATGATCCAAAACATCAGAAGAAATCATCAAATATGCAACGCTTTCCATTCTCAAAGTGGGAGAGGGCAGAAGAGATGCACAGAGAGGATGAAGAAGTGTATAGTGGACAACCCATGATATAAGAGGAGTTTTAAGCAAAGAAGCGCTGTACTGCTGCCTTAGTCTCCTGGAGGACCTTCTTCAAAGACATCTGGATGAAACATCAACAGGAGCCAATTGACAAAAGTTCTGGGGGAAGAAGTAGATAGAAAGAGTGGAGTGGCTGCTTCTTCGTATAGAAATGAGCGAGTTCAGTTGGTTTGGGCACCTAGTAAGGTGGCCACCTGGCGGCCACCTGGCGGCCTCCTTAGCGGACGTTCCAGGCACGAACAGCTGGGAGTAGACTGAGGGCAAACCCAGGAACAGGTGGAGAGATGATATCTTCACGTGGGCCTGGAGAGCTGGTTGATGTGGGAAAGGGTCGTTTGGGGCCTTCTGCGTGTCTGCTTCCTCCACGACCCGACTCCGCATAAGCAGTTGAAGATGGATGGATCGGTTAAGCGGTGTAATGACAGCAAATAGTCGTTTGCTCATATTTATAATTTAGATAATTGAATAGAACATACTCACTGTGATCTATGTCATGGATATGGTATGAGAGATTAAATTCAAGATTACCCAGCACTCCCTCCAGCCCAGAACTGGCGGAGACGGTGGCTGGGGATAGGAAGGCAGATTGAAGGAGTAATGAGATGTAGGAGAGAGCCGGCTCAGCAGGGAGCGGAGGAAACACTCTGCTCCTCCACCCACCCACCCTTGGAGCTGCAGTAGTTTCCTTACACGAGATCCACTTAATTTCCCTCCTCAAAGTTTAATATGTACATGACGTCCCTCACCCTCTCCTTTCTGCATCCACACATTCGTTCCTGCTTCTTCACCGGTCCAATTAAAGTTTGCTGTTAGTGAAAAGCCCCCAATTTCCTCTTCATCTGTGAACTCCAACCCTCCGGTACCTCTTCTCTGCCCATGTGCTATTCTTCCAGGAGTGTTGAGTTCACCAGCCATAGTTCTTGATGGTGGTGTTGGTTGGGACAATATTAGAATTTGGAATTAGAATAAGATGTTACTTTATTGATTGAACATTTTAGTTTAGAATGTGCTGTCCCACGGTAATTCAGAAGGCTCACCTATTTAAAACAATAGGTGCTTTCAGACCGTCTGCAGTTTGATTTGTATAGAGGGAGCTCTGTGGCTGAATGGCCAGCGATTAGGTGTGGCGCATTTATCATAGGTGATCAGAGCTAACTGCCTGCCGTCAGATTTCATTTAAAAAACAGGTCTGATTTTTTAAGACTATTTCTGCACTCATAAAGAATGATAAGAATAAGAATAATGCGTATTGAACTGGTTTAATTAATTAGTGAGTTTATTTAACACTAGAACCGCCAATCGGGTCAATTTGTGTGATGTGTGTTGTGTGGGTGCAATGTAACTTTTTTCAATAAAATATTAAAGTCTCCCAGTCCGTGACTTTTCCTGGAAGTGTGTTATGTAGCACCCTATGTTGTTAAAAATTGCATTCTAATAGCGGGATTTGACGGTTTTAGGTAGGCCTATACAAAAACCTCTGGCGGTTCTAGTGTTAAGGTAATTAGGTACAGGAGAAGCCCTTTTTTATCAGTAACGCATTTAGCAGTTGAACATAAAAGTCAACTAACTGAGGGTCACTCAATTAGTGAATTACTGAGTTTAGGCACGTTAATAACGTTTTAATGAAGTTGAATACAGTATATTCATATGTGTCAGTGATTTTATGTCAATTCGGCGAACATAAACAAAAATTATCGTGGTGAAGATGATGATTAAATTAGGATTACAAATCGAGAGCCGGGCTGCATTTCCTCCCGTTCGTTTTTTTTGACTAAACAACATTATTTAGTTAAATAACAACATGGTGATGTTTTGTAAATGATTACATGTCTCTTATTTAGCACAGAGTATGATATCCGTGACTTATGGATCTTAACAAAGTTCCGCTGTCCATCCAGCATACTGTATCTGACTTTATTTCACATGAGCTCCAGTGTGGAACCCCACTGCACCCCCTGGTGGATCAATGATCCATTGCAGCTGGCTTCATAATAATTACATTTATTTATCAAGGGTGCGGTCTCAAGTCAAGCTGGAGGTTTTCCCTTGAGCGAGGGCAGATCACGTACCAATCACGGCCCTCGCGTTTCAAACTGTCTGAAATGAGGTGCTACATCTGTATCACCAGGTCCATTGGTATTCAACTTAGCGAATATTTTTGGCTTATCCTAAAATTGGATTGAATGTTTGGATCTTAAGGTACATGGGAAACAACCTGAGCAAACGGTAGTTTACAGGCTCAGGCACGCTAGCCTCGATAAAAAGCTCTTTCCATCAACCTCACCGTTCATTCATGTCATTCAGCTTCACTTGACGTATGGTCTGGTTTTAGCTTGTGGAGTACCGTTTCTCCACCTGCTTGTAATAAAGATGTACTCTCACGCAGTGGTAGTGCTAATTCACACATCTACATCGGTCTAAAGTCATCTAAGCGACATCATTGATTGATGCCAATTTTAACACCATTGGCAAATTCTAAAAGCAGTATACATTTTGACTTTTTAATTATTTCCTTTTTGAATCTTCGTCTCATTAAGACTAAGAGGTAAGCATATCCACTTGATGCTGTTGATACAGAGTTTGGGCATTATAATAAAATGCCAGAGGGAAACTGATTGATTATTAGCACTCATCGTCATTACAATTCAATTTTGGTCAAACGTGACTTTTCCTGAGACAGTAGCATCAGATATGTGACCAAATTCTCCTCTCTCCTCCTTCTCTTCCCTTTCTTCCCGCTCCCCCCTCCTCTCCTCCATGCCTGAGGGCCTTCACATATCCCAGCTCAGGGGTTGTGGTGAAACACGCTCCAGCTGATGCAACCTCCCGCTCGGTCTGTGCTTTGTTTACTTCGGACCGTCTGTCGGCTTCTGCCAGACTCCATGTTTAGTTAATCATCCCTGTTCGTGTTGGGGAATTCGCCTTATCCCTAGTGCAGCCCACAGACAGAAAAACAAACAATATAGTTACACCGGTATTTCAATGGAATTCACTAGTAAACAACTTGAATTATGTTGCATTGGGAAAACGATGATTTAGCCGTGTCCCTGACAAATCTACTAATGCAGAGTCTATGCATCGTTGGTTTGGTTAAAAAGATCATTAAGACAAATTGTCCAGATAACACACTTACTCCTGGCTGTTTATTGAGTGTCGGGCACACTCAGGCCTGTGCTGCTCTTTTTAAAAAGACGGTTAGTCACTGGTGCCGTGGGATCTCATTATTCTCCAGCATCAGGACGAACCTTTGAATGTGAGAGCCATGCTTTACGTCAGAGTGGATCACTTGCTGGATACAAATTCCCAATCCATGCATTTTTGGAACTTAAATTGTCCTCCAAGCCTGATGGTGGCTTCAATCACTGGTGGATCAAACATATCACCATGACAGTACGTGCAGTGCAGCTTTAATTAATTACATTAGTAAAGCTGCACTGATCATCTTAATTGTATTGCCTTATGTGAGGGTGTCACTTTATTATTTATTTTTCGAAGTGAATGTTATCCTTCTTCATGTATTGAATTATTTCAATACTTTCATGATTAATTCCTGGGCCTACATCATGCTTTAATTGGTTTCAAAGTTTGTCAATGAATACAAAGTTGTTGTTTACTTTTTCTTCCAGAAATTATATAGAGCAACTATAAAATGATTGAACTTTGTAAAAATCAATTTTAAGAAGTTGCTATTGTCAAGTTTTACTCGTGGATGCTGTTAGGGGGTAAACAAGACGTGGCGGTTTCAGAAACTATTGTAATCTTGTTGGTTGAAGTGCTGAGAGTTGATTTGAGTTTTCCTTTCGACAACAACGAACACAAAAAGCAAACATTTATAAAAATGTTAGTTACATTTTCAGACAGCTCTCTGAAGTTGAAGTAACGTAAGGTATTTGCGTCAGAAATGCCTGCACTGTCTGCCTTAAGATGCATATTCGGAATACCTTTACCACTGAAGAGCCTTCTTGGCTCCGCAACAGGGGTTAATTGTCCTCTGTAATGTTTCGTACCGTGAACAGACTTTGCTACTTAGCTAGCTAACAGGGTCGATTTGAACTTCCGATGAGGGCACAGCTGTTTGAGAAGACACTGTATGGCCCAACACATACACTGCTTTATTGTTCTCCGTGTAGGACAGCGTACTAAAGGAAGTATCCCAATGGAGACACAGCACTGCTCTCCTCTAGTTTAGGCGTCCTGCTGTGACTTACGGCCACCCACTGTCGTCTCAGAAATATGACTCTGCCGGCCGCCTCACCTATAACTGCAACTCAGCCAAAACACAAAGTGCCCAGTGGTTGTATTCTTTTCATTTAAAGGTTTTATTAGTTGATAGTCCCTCTCGTGCGTTTTAAAACGCGTACGGTCGAGGCCCACAGTTCTAATGCTTTGTCTAGTCGCCTCTCGTTTTTCTACAGCTCTTAACACCAGCTTTCCGTGTCTGTTTCCCCCCAGGTTCTGTATGCAGAAGAGTGCCAAGTTGGTGCCAGGGGTGACGTTAGACCTCATCGAAAAGTAAGTGGCACTCCACCGTCATCCTTAATAAATAAAGCAAGTCTCTTCCTGTTACTGTCTCCCGCTCTCAGGAGGGTACAGTGAAGAGACATCATTATCTTGTTTTCCTTTCTGCCCGTCTCCCCTCTGTCTCTATTCCTGTCTCCCTCCTTCTTTTTGTCAGGCCTCTCTCTGCTGTTTTCCATCCTTGAGTTATATTTCTCTGCCTTTGTTTCCCCCTCACAGCCACTAGTTTGGCAGATTTAGAGGTTTAAATATCTTCCGTAAAGCTCGGGGTGTCGAGGGCTGAGCACAGAACATCTTTCGCTCTCAGGCACGAACTCTGAGTGATATCAACGTCACATCCATAGTCTCTGGAGTGTCACAGAAACATTAGGGGTACTTTTCTTTTTTTTGATCTCCCTTTCCGTGTGGGGGAGTGTAATTGACACCCATAAACTAAGTTGGTTGAGGTGGTTTTAGACGCAGTAAGTATTTCTAAAGCAGACTGTCATTTCTCCGTCTCATCTTTTTGGAAGGCTCCCGAGGTGTTAACTTGAAGAGTGTCTCAGCTGTGTCATAATGATGTTTGCTTAAAGGTGATTTCTTAAATGTGCCACAGAAAGTGCATGCAGAGACTGTGACACTCGTCCTAGTCCTTTGCCCTAGAACTGTGTTCATGCTGTGGTTCTTCACACTCACAATGGTACACAACTACTTTCTACCACTTCTACTTTTCTGTCCAAACTTGTGTTTTAAGCGCTATACTCTCAAGAGAATAAATACAGCAGACTGTAAGGCATTAACCTCAAGGGCAGCACACTTTTTGAAACACACTTTTATTGCTTACTGTGCTTTATTTTTCAAATGGGCAAATTTGTAGGTGTTTCTCTCATAATTTCTTAAATAAGAAACCTCCCCCTTTTGCACAGTATTCACTGCATAGTCGAAGATTAGAGTCATGTGATACTCTTCAGTCAGATGCTCTGAATTTCTCTTTTTAAAACTTAAGTATTGTTTTTACTCACCAGCTAATTCCAATCAGTTTGACTTTAGCAGTCTGGTGTTAGGCGTCCCTCAGGGAAATGAGCAGAGTTTCAGTGGGCTTTATAGACTCAGACCAGCAACAGGTGCCAACAAGTACAAAGTAGAAGAGATGAGTGAATTCATTTCAACATATCAAAGAAATGTGACTAAGATCAATTAGCTATGTGAGTTGTCATTGTACACATTCTTCCTGATCACTGTTTTTAAATCTGTTTGGGATATTCCAGACATTACCACTATATTCGACCATTATTGAAATACCACCTTATTTTTGTACTTATTACAGTTGTATTCACTTTTTTCAATTTGGAGTAATTTTGGTTCGTGCTTTTTTTAACTGCCAAATCTCCACAAACTGCATGTCATAATATTGTCATGAATAGAAACGAGTGTCCTCATGTGTTACACATTTCTGTTTCTGTAATAATTCAGAAACCATGTATTGAAGATGTAATATACCTAGGGGTGCAACAACTAATCGACGTAATCGATTAAAATCGATGACCAAATTAGTTGCCAACTAATTCGGTCGTCGATTCGTTGGTGACGTCATCACATGTGTTTTACGCGCCGTTAAGCTCCAACGTTATCGGTCTTTTTATCGGTACTGGAGATATTTAAAAAATATATGTCATATGTATTATTGCTACATAAACATTATATCGTACTCTTAGTGTCGCCAACTCGTTTCTAAAATGCAAAAAGACAAAAAAATGCGTCTATGGTGTATTTTCGATCTTTCCAATCGAGACGAGATCTCTCTCCCCGTATGTGTGCGAGGGGGCGGGGCAGTTTACACACACGCGGCTGCTACATGCAGCAACACACACACACACGGCTGCGACATGCAGCAACACACACACACACGGCTGCGACATGCAGCAACACACGGCGGGGATGGTGGAGAGAAGCGCTCCAAGGTGGGGTTAAATGTTACCCGTCTCGATGTGGACAATGCTCGTTGCCAATAGTGCAATAAGAGTTTAGCATGTAAGGGTGGTAACACGAGCAATCTGTCTAAACATTTAGCAAAAGATGCTCCACATCCAGACGGAGGAATGCACCGGGTTCCACTGTCTTTCTAGCAGCTCTGCAGCCCCATCCACGAGTAACGTTTCCACGTCAGGTGTTATGTATGCTAGCAGCAACACACCGAGTTAACTACATTATACAAACATGGGTTAATGATTAGAGGTAACGGAGTTATTTAGTTTGTTAAAGTTTCAGCTATTCTGTTTACAGTTCTGTCATCAGATTATTTAATACGATTTGTTAAAACACTGTTGTTTCTTTTGTTTTCTTTTGAAATATTATTTATTTAATTTAAATAAAAAGCAATGTTAGTTTTGTTCACAATTTGTTAAGTTAATTTAATAATATATGTATTTTTGAATCAAGTATTCATCTTTATTGTCTTCATTGTTAGTTTCCACATGCCTAAAACAACCTCAAGCTAAATCTAAAAGTTGATGGCTGAATAAGAGCGCTTGAGAAGTTGTGCAAGGCGTACAGTAATAGTCCGAATAGTCGATTAATCGTTTCATTAATCGATAGATTAATCGATTATCAAATGAGTCGTTTGTTGCAGCCCTCTGAGCCTATTTTAAATCTCAATAATTGGTCCAGAGTCAGTGAATCATTTGTGTGGAATGTACACGTTTACTCTCAACTTGTTTCCCACAAGATTAATGAGGATTATCCATGATGTGACATGTTTCCTACGGTACCTCTCCGGGTCTTATTTGTTACTGTTCTTCCTTCTTTTACCTTTTTAATCATCTTTCGTATTAATTATTTACTTATATCGTTTCTTTGATGTGTTCCCCCCCATTCAGTCAACTCCTTCTCCTCTTCTTTCAAAGAGCCTTTCTTTCCAGTGGATAAGCATTATGCAGGAAATGCCCTAGTACTGAGCGTAAAGCTACTGCAGGATAGGAAACCACGAGAGAGAGGATGAATGCCTTTGAATAAATAAGATATTTTTTCTGTTTATCTCTCACTGTTTTTCATTCAGACATCCCAGCCCTGATCAACATCAGTCAGTGGGATGTACATTACATAACAAGACATAACATTGAACCGCTCATTCATGCTCAACTTCTCATTTCCATTTGTCTCACTAGAATAAAGATAGGATTTTGTGGAAAGACTGGAAAGGTATTTCATGACTCACTAGATTGTTAGCACCCACCTACATCACAACTTTCTTATAATTCACTTTTAGACCTGATAACGTTTTTAGAACTAGTTTCACACATTGTCGAGAGTTTTCCTCTTCCAGCGTACAATACTCACTTAACAGAAATACTCGGTTTTGTTTTGGCGAGGTGTGTCGTTGTTAACAACCAATCAGGTTGCCAGCAAGTCTCTTGTTTTCCCTAAATGTGTCTGACAACTTTGATGTCAGCACTTACTCAGAGTAATTCACGAATCTCGCTGTCCACTTTCTTGGCGTCTTTGTTTATCATTACCCTTTTCCTCAACCTTCAATGTTCTGTCTTCCGGTTTTGTGCACATGGTATATAAACATCTTCAGAAAACTAATATCTTTATTCCCTCTTGGGCTCAATGGGTTAATACACAGACGATGGGCTAGGAAGCGACCAGGGTAAAGTCAGTTGGCTATACCTTCCTCATGATTTCAACATCTATGCTGACAAACAGCTCCAACAGGTTGTGTCCATAGAACCAGGGGTGGACATAACTGGTACGCAGGTACGCATGCGCGGCAGCAATCTGAAATGCGTACCGTCACTTGTGTCACAAAGCGCATTTGCGACGTACTTGTGAAGCTTTTCCAGAAGGCGGTTAGATCACCGGACGACAGAGTCGGTCTCCGTGTGCACAGACAGGGCTGCTGTTAACGTCGGTCTGTCCAACGGAATTGTGCCACCTTCACTGGAGAACTGCGCTAAAACAGCTGATCACAACGTTCACACTCTGTGGTCACAAAGTACTCCACTAGCACTCCCCCCCCGTCCCCCCGTCGACTTTGCTGAAGTACTCCACTAGCACCCCCCTGACGTTTGCGATACAGAGGGCTTCATCTAATAACTTTGAGTGGAGCCAGAAGTTGGAGTACCCAACACTGACTCCAGGTACTCATCTGAGTGACTGAGAAAGTTATGTGCACCCCTGTATATAACCTCAGGGTTTCAGTGCATGTGTAAAAGGGGCTCAATTTATGTCAGAGCCTGGGCAACGCATTACTTACATTGAATGGAAACATCAGATGTCCTTGTTTAACAATGGTTCTGGAGTCAAAATGAAACTCTGAATGGTTTCTGTCAGGACATGCCAACTTTGATCTGTATTCAAAGCTACAGACATAACCAATCATATGTCAGGCTTGAATGAAGACTGCTTCAAACCAACACTTGCTTTCTTAAGAGCCTGTGCTCTGCTCTTCTTGTTAGCTGTCTGCTTTAGACACAGCAGGAGGGGGGGTTATATACTGTATATCACCAGTAAGGTCAAGAGGAAGGGTTGTGCTGCAGAAAGTGCTGACCCACCCTGCATTACGCTCTGTGCTCCACTGTGATTGGATTTGAGGGGCTTTTGATTCCTAACAATATTGAATAAAAAGTTTAATTCACGAGAGACATCACTTTGATATGAAGTACAAGCATTTATATAAATAGTGAGGTTTCATATGAGATCCAAAAACTAACAACATGTAAGATAAGAGATGTCAAAAATAAGTTTAAACAAATAAATAGGAGATCTAATTAACTTAAAGGTATTGTGCTTTTTGTAGGTATTCCCTTTCCTGTAGTGTGTTAAATCGTTTTTTGTAAATGTTCTGCAAAGGTGAAAATGAGCATTACACAGGACGTCCTCTTTAAATGCCTCACTTGTTGAGAGTATAAGGCTTTCCTTCTGGCCCTGAATATGACTGAATAAGCTGCTTCTGTTTTAATCAGTGAGGCTTGATGCTTAAGTTGCGGTTTTTGTTCATAGCATGTTGTCCTGAGGGCAAAATGTTGACTCAGCTAAGGTCCCTCAGAGTTAAATAATGGATGGTCTCAGAGCTCATAAAATCAAAATGGAACCAAAGCCATTTTCCATCTCACCTCTCTGCCCTATGAAGCTGGGTCATAACGCTAACTAAGTCAAACGTTTTTCATGGGATGCTTCATCAAAGCTTGAAATATCACAGAACCAGCAGGTAGATCAGAGATGTAGGAATTAGGGCTAGACTAATTAATTGTTTTCCTACAATTAATCAAAGACCGCATGTACAGCATGAAAATCAACAGCTTTATAAGCTTAACAAATATTGATGATGTCAATGTTCGCAGTTAGATTTGCTTTTGTGGAAACACAATATAAATGACTGCGACTTTAAGTATAACTTCAACACATTAACAGATAATACAGAATATTTCCAGTTGTAATAGATATTGAGAAATCTACACTTGCAAACATGTGAATATAAAACACAATATTAACTGTGCAATTTTCACCTTTTGAACCTTGTTTTTTTCCGTGGACATCGGGTCACTTAAATCTCCCAAACTCAAGTAGATATAGACAAGTTTGACTAAAAGTACAGTGTACAAGACTGTGTGCACATAAAAAAGAAAGCAATAAAACATGTTTATGACTCTACAGCAGTGGTTCTCAAACTTTTTCTGCCATTCCCCACTTTGAACAGGTGGGCCTTTTCAAGCCCCACCTGTCGTGAGCTACTTTTACTCCTCTCTTTTTAGTTTTTTGCAGTGTATATATTTAGCACATTTTAACATTATTATATGCTGACCTTTAACCTTTGTGTGCTGTTTGGGTCTGTGGGACCCGTTTTCAGTGTTTACTAAAAGAACATGTATGCAATTTAATTATTTGAACCCGCTTTATTTTGGGGTTGACCTTACATCCTCTAGGGGGGACCTCACCTACTCTAGGGGGGTCCGCACCTCCTCTAGGGAGCACCTCACCTCCTCTAGGGGGGACCTCACCTACTCTAGGGGGGTCCGCACCTCCTCTAGGTGGGACCTCACCTCCTCTAGGGGGGTCCTCACCTCCTCCAGGGTGGACCTCACATCCACTAGGGGGGTCCGGGGGCATGCACCCCCAGGAAGATGTTTTTTTAAATGTTGAAGTGAAATTCATCAATATGGTGCACTTTGAGCACAACATGAATTTATAGATACAGCTCTCAACACTCAGATGAAAGGGAGCTGTATGTTTTTCAATAATCCAAACATCTTTAGAATATGATCACAACCAATAACAAATCCTTTAAACTGGTTTATTCTTATCTTATGTTACCTAGTTAGCATTCTTTATTTCTATGTATGCATATTTTACTAATCACTCCCCTTTTAAACTGTTTTTTCTTTTTTTACTGTCCTATACACAGGGTTGGGAGGTTTACTTTGTAAATGTAATCAGTTACTGAATACTGAATACATGGCTCTGAAAGTAATCCGAATGTATTCAGATGACTTTTAGAATACTTTTTATTTTTCCATTTTCAAGAACTCAAACACAACATCTTGGTGTCATTCTGAACAGCTCTCTCTCATCTGCACCCCACATAAAAAACATCACCCGGACTGCATTCTTTGTACTGTCTTAAAACCTTTCCTTGGAATATGTTATGAATTGTAAGGTGTCCTTGGGTGCTTTGAAAGGCGCCCCTAAATAGAATGAATTATCATTATTATTTATTATCTGAAACGATGTAATAACTTTTAAAACTGTTTCCATTCACTTTGATTTGATCCCGTTATGAAATGTCATTCTTTCGACAATAAAGAAATGCTACATAAACGTTATCTTGCACATTTTATCTAACCATCTCCGTTTCTAACTTTGAATATATTTTAAAAGAGATCTCTCTCATCTGCGTGCGGGGGCGGGGCCTCACAGACACACTGCATCTCTCTCGCTCACAGACACGCTGCAGCGCTGTGCAGTGTGCACACAGTTCTGCCGGTAATGAATATTGCATTTTGTGAGGAAACTTTTCCACCAATAATTCCACTAAGTATTCCAAAATGTATTCACTTCAGGTTTACGAAAGTAACTGTAATCAGATTACTCGTTTTTCAAATGTAACACCAGCTGAATACAGTTACTTGTTTTTTGTATTCTGATTACGTAACGCCGTTACATGTATTCCATTACAACCCAACCCTGCCTATAGCACACATTGGAATGATTTCTTACTTTATTTTTTACAATATATTAAATAGATAAAGGTGTGCTTTCTCTCTCTGTCTCGCTCGCTCACAGAAGCTGTGTGGTCCTCCGTGGCGATGACGGCTTGCGTTAAAAAATAATAATAAACATATTTGTAAAGTGGGGGGGTGGGACACAAACGGGATTGTGTGTGTGTGTGTGTGTGTGTGTGTGTGTGTGTGTGTGTGTGTGTGTGTGTGTGTGTGTGTGTGTGTGTGTGTGTGTGTGTGTGTGTGTGTGTGTGTGTGTGTGTGTGTGTGTGTGTGTGTGTGTGTGTGTGTGTGTGTGTGTGTGTGTGTGTGTGTGTGTGTGTGTGTGTGTGTGTGTGTGTGTGTGTGGCTGCTGGCTCTGGCATAGGTGGACTTTCACAGTGCCGGTTCCGCCGCCGCAAACACCCGTTGCGAGTCTCCGGCTGTAACAGTCCACTACCGCCCGCGAGGACCAAGGTTCGATTCCGGCCTGAGGTCCAAAACATTTATTTAAAAAATAATAATAATCTCCCGTTCATCGCGTCCATTCGCGACCCACCTATCACATCTCGCCCCACACTTTGAGAAACGCTGCTCTACAGTGACATGTCTCCATGCTTTAATGTCCAAAAAGGTATTTATTTTTCTGATACTGCCTGTGCTACAGCACCTCTTTTCACCAAACCAGAGCCCAGTCTGCTCTGATTGGTTAGCTGGCCGTCTCTGTTGTGACCAATTAAAGATGTGTCCGAAATGTACCTTAGCCTATCAAGTACAAGGTGTCGGAGCGCCAGCCAATAGAAGCGCGAGTTTTGCATAGTGATGTCATTAGGGAATGTTAGCCTTTGCTGACCATTTACATGCACACAAACCTAAATAACACACTACAGGAAAGGGAAAACTCCAAAAAGCATATTAAGGCCTAGGGCTTCACATTTTAAGACTACATCTTTGATAGATTTTGACTTCTCAGAAGACTGTGGTATCCTAGCAACAAAACAATTATAAGACTGTTGCTTTTCTTTTGAGAGATGTAGTATGGATGGTTATTCTTCAGCCTCAAAAATGTGTGTGGGGTCTCGCATTATACCCAAAGCAGCATTTTTTCCTTCGTCCTTATCTGGCTCTGTCCAAATTGCACTGGTGGGCATGAGCACGACCAAACAGCCAATGGGCATCTCACTAACTGACCACTCATATTCACACCTTTAAAGGTCAAACACAGTTGGAAAGCGCCTATCAAACACTCATCGGCCTGGAAATAATACAAACCTTTGTTGCGTAATGCATTCAAAAATAATGTCAGCTTTGAGAAGTTGATTTGAATTTCATTCTCTCTTCCATCTGTGAACCCTTCTGTCTCTGCTTCCCACATACATCCAACACACATTCTGGCTGTATCCAATCACAAAAGCCGTTAGATAAGAGAGTCACGACGTCCCTTGTGAACTTTACCTGCTTTACAATACGCTCAGATCTCTCTCAATCTACAGCAGATCTCACTTCTTGCCTCACATTCAATTGCAGTCTTTTTCACACACACACGCACACACGCACACACACACACACACGCACACACACACACACACACACACACACACACACACACACACACACACACACGCACACACACACACACACACACACACACACACTCTCTTTGGTTTTTCTTGGCTTGATCCCTATTCACAGCCTCCCTCTGAGTCTTTCACAGTGAATACCGACCCCCCAAGTGGGCAAGCCCGACCCCTTGGTGTCTGACATCGTGTGAAGTCGAGCTCTGCTCAACTCACTAGGAGGGCTCTGGAGTTAGTCTCCATTATTGAGGGGATCATTTCAGTGTGATGGCACCTCTGCAGTTATTTCATGCCCCCGCTCCACAGAGATGCCAGAGAAAAAGAGACGGCTTTACAGTGCCAACACTCGAGGTGGTCAATCTTTGTTTGGCATTTTACTCTGTATAAGAGCAACAGTCAATCCCAATATAATCCAAAGATTTACAGCAGTTCTGTTGAGGCTCATAACTCTATGGATAGATTGCATGAATCTTTTTATTATTTTTTTCACGCAATGCTAATCTCATTCTGGACACTTCTAATAAAGGTATGATTTGGTCTTTTCAATTAACGCCAACATTGTTTAATCTAGAGAGTTCATGAACAAGAGTATTCATTTTCCTTTTTTTTTCCTTTTCAGTCTTTATTTCGAACAGATTAAAAAATAACAAATAACAAATGTGAAAAACAGAATACCGTATTGTTATAATACAGTATTTATCCACATTCATGGTAATATTTGTATATTCAACAAAAAAACAAAAAAAGTCTTCATATTAATAATAATAATAAATCATATGTGTCCGAAAGGGAGTAGGAGGAAGCAAATGCTTATTAATTCCCACCCCTTACTTGATCAATGATTGTCCTTTAAATCATTATGCAAGTTATTCCTGCATACATTTACATTTATACATATATACAATAATTTCTCATCTTCAATCACCTTTCTTTATTCTCATATTTTTCCAAAAAAGTGTTTCTGTACATCCTTTTAAACTGAATTATGCTTGTGCTTTGTTTTAACTCCTGCTCCAAACCATTCCATAAAGTCACCCCACAGATTGTTATACTCATACTTCTCAGAGTTGTTCTGACCTTGAGTTGTTTAAAATGTAGATTTCCTCTCAAATTATACCCACCCTCTCTGTCTACGAACAATGTTTTTAATGTCCTAGGAAGTAGTTTATGTCTGGCTCTGTACATGATTTGTGCCGTTTTAAATTTAACCAGATCAGTGAACTTCAATATGTGTGACTTCAAAAATAATACATTAGTGTGTTCAAGATATCCAACATTATTGATAACTTATAGTCCAGAATGTATCTGGCTTTTCCCAATATTGCGATAGTTTTAGCCAGTTTTGCTTTTACATGAGGGATATGAGGTTTCCAGCTGATTTTGTGGTCTAAAACCACACCAAGGAACTTCATTTAATATACTCTTTCTATGTGTATGTTATCTAGTATTAATTGTATCTGTGGATTTGTTTTATGTTTTCCAAATAACATAATCTTTGTTTTGCTTATATTTAATGATAATTTGTTTGTGTCAAACCAATGTTTTTACTTTAATCATTTCTGCTGTTATCACTTCCATTAGCTCTTTCAAATTGTCACCGGAAAAAAAATATATTAGTGTCGTCTGCAAATAAAATACATTTCAATATATTTGATACTCTGCAAATGTCGTTGATGTATATTATGAACAGCTTTAGACTCAACACGGACCCCTGAGGTACTCCACAAGTTATGTTCATGTATTCTGATTTATGTTCACCAATTTCAACAAATTGTTGTCTGTTGCTTAAATAATCTCTCACCCAGTTTAATCCCACCCCTCTGATGCCATACCATTCCAGTTTTATCAGTAAAATATTGTGATGGTGTCAAATGCTTTTTGTAAGTCTATAAATATTCCCACTGCTTGTTTTTTATTGTCCATGCAGTTTGCTATTTCTTCACTTAATTCCATTAGTGCCATAGATGTTGATCTATCTTTCCTGAATCCATATTGACTGTTGTCCAAAAGCTGATGTGTTTCCATGAAACTGTCAAGTCTTTTTGTGAAAAGCTTTTCAAGGATCTTGGAAAACTGAGAGAGCAATGAAACATGTCTGTAATTTGTGTAATGGTGTTTATCCCCAGTTTTATATAATAGTATAACTTTTGCTATTTTCATTTTATTTGGGAATTTACCAGATTGAAAAGACAAGTTAAAGAGATTCAATGGTTCTGCAATTTCTTCAATAATGTTTTTTACTATAATCATATCAATATTATTCCAATTGGTTGAGGACTTGCTTTTACATTTCCGCACAGTATCGATGATTTCTTTATCTTCGACTGATGTGAGGAAGAAAGAGCTATTGATTTCATTCTAGAGGTCCGTGTCTTCCCCTTTAGTTGTTTCTACGGTTTTAATTTTTTTCTGCCAGATCTGGCCCCACATTTACAAAGAATTCATTAAAACCATTAACCACATCGCGCAGCGACCAATAAACCTGCGAAACACACCGAAAAAAGGGAAAACGACCGGCAAAAGCACTAAAAAGGTTCGGAAATCATGACGGCTGATAGGCCGCGCGACTGGGCATCTCGTGGGCAGACTAATTATTATATTACGTATGCGCAACTCGCATAATTGATATTGTTACGATCAATTTAGTCGCTCGCTAAGCGAGCGATAACCATGCAAAACCCAACAAAAAACAGGGAATACGAGGGGCAAAAGCCCATTAAAAGTGGCCTAAATCATGGCAGTAGGTAGCCCATGCTACTACAGTTGCGTCAAAAATTGCGTAGGCCACCCCCACTTCCGTTTTTAACATTAACTCCCCCCACTTTAACTTTCACATAAACAAACGAAACTCGCTACGCATATCTAGGGTGCGGAGACGAACAAAAAAGCCTCTTGGAGGGGTATAAAATAACGTACAGGAAGTCGGCCATTTTGAATATGGCGTTGGAAAAACGCGATCGTCGTCGTACGAATTTTGTATCGCGTTCGGGACTTTATCCGAACGACTCGAAATTCGTTGGGTATTATCTCGAGACATGGGCGGCAAATTGTTATCACGCGTTTTTTTTGTTGTCGCCCTCGCCATGAAACCAAATGTTGTCGTAACTCAATGGAAAATCGTCCAAACGGCACCAGATTTCAGATGATGTCTAATGATCCGGCCCTCAACACATCTAAGCATATTATGGGGTGTCATCAAATGCCGTTGCCATGACGACAGATCACTCGCCATCAAACACAATGTTTGTGTTACTACTGTAACTCAAAATCATTATCCAATCGGCCTGACACTTCCCACGTTTGCCAACGGCCGAGTCCTCGAGACATCTGCCTGACGTCGACGTGCGGACAACAGCCTGCAGAGCGTCGAAGACCCGCTCAACGCTGCTTGCAGCTTTAATTCTTATTATTCTCTAATATTTTATTATAGTAATTGACACACCGAGCTTTTTTCCTTCTCACTGCTCTACAATATCTTTGCTTATTTATTTTTATTCCGGATTTACCCCTCTCATTCTGTTGTTTTCCTCTGATCTTTAATAATAGATATTGCATTATCAGATGGCTGCACTTTGGTTAACAGACTAACATTGATTTCCTCCATTTATAAATTGACAGGCTCCGTAATTATACCATAAACTTTTTTCCTCTATCCCTTAACACATCTTTCTGTACAGATTTACTTACTTACTTACTATCTACTCTATGTCAGGATTAAAGAACAATTATTTTCAGGATTGAATGTTCAAACCAAGGCCTAAAACCTGGCATTTCATAAGAAAGTGACTAATATATAAACCAAATGTAATATTGGATAAAATACTACACCAAATGGACAGACACAGATTACAAATAAAAATAAAGTCCCCTGGTTTGTCTCTGCCATGAGAAAAATCCAATCAATGTTCCAAAATCCGTCACTAGATGTCGCTCATTGTACCAATACGGTAGGCCAAACATATTATTATTATTATTATAGTAAAAGGGCTCGCTTTGGCAAAAACCTGATCCATACAGGCAATGCAGCCCTAAATAATAACAAGTAACCATCATGTGTGGTGCTATAGTTTATCTATCTATTTTTTGTTGATTTCATATTGTTTTCACAGAGCTGTGCAAATGAATTTCCCCCTGGGGACAATACATCTAATCTAATTTAATATTCAATCCCACACTTGGCGATTGAGAACATAAATCGTAATTTACCTCGTTTAAAGTACTTTTGTTGTAATACTATGGATTTAGTTGACACTACTAGCCGAGTTTCTTTAGTCCAATATCTCACGGGCAGGTACATTGAATTAGAAGTAGAAGAAGAAGTAGAAGAAGAAGAAGAAGAAGAAGAAGAAGAAGAAGAAGAAGAAGAAGAAGAAGAAGAAGAAGAAGAAGAAGAAGAAGAAGAAGAAGGAGAAGGAGAAGAAGGAGAAGGAGAAGAAGTAGGTAGAAGAAGAAGTAGTAGAACAAGAAATACGCTAACACTACAAAAAAGCACAACACTGTGGCCGTTTCTCAATGTCAAAACCACACACACATAGCATAACAATGGACTCCAGTGAACACTATTATGGGCACTATAGAGCACACAAAAGCACTAGCACACTCACACACACACACACACACACACACACACACACACACACACACACACACACACACTACAAAGATGTAAAATATTATTTTACCAACAATGTGGAATTTATTGGCTACATATTACACAGATTATGCACGGGTGCAGCCAGGGCCGGCCCTAGACATTTTGGTGCCCTAGGCGAGATTATGATTTGGTGCCCCCCCGCCCCTCCAAGCAATACACAATAGAATATATAAAGAATAAATGACAAATCTCTACAAAAGCCCAATACACCACAACAACTGAAACGTATTGACATGTTGGTTATATACATAAAGAAGGTTTCAAATGTATTCATTATTGTATGAACATGTTTTAATTGGGGGGTGGACATCACATCCTCTAGGGGGGTCCGGGGGTTTGCCCCCCCAGAAAGATTTGTTTTAACATTTGAAAGTAAAATGCTTCAATCTGGAGCACTTTGGGCAGAATGACTAGAGCAGGGGTGGCCAACCCGCGGCTCTTTGCCTAGTTTCATGTGGCTCTTCAGTTCATATCGAATTGTATATGTGTGAGTTTGGGGGAGAGACACTGACTCCTGACTAGTGTTGCACGGTGTACCGATACTTGAAAGGTACCGCGATACCCTGCCGTTAAAAACGTTACGATTCCGTGGTTTCATTAGTATCGGTACTTTAAGAATGACCGGGAAAAGTACTCTGGTGAGAAAGCGCCGTTTTACTAACGGTACGTCCACACAGCAGCTTCAGAAGAAACTTCCACCGCTTCCAACGCTTCTCTGCCCATTGACTTTGAATGGGGATGACGTCACTTTGCCTCGCTTTTCGCCGAACTGCATTGTGGGGGAGCGAAGCGAAGATTTCCAGGATGTCCAGGATTTCCAGGATTCCAAAGTTGAGCAATGTTCAACTTTTGAAGCTGAGCTGGAAGCGCCAGCCAATCAAACACGTTTATGCAAATCTGACAGTAGAAGCGCTAGCAGGGGCGGACTGGCCATCGGGACGTTCGGGACAAATCCCGGTGGGCCGGTACTGAAGTGGGCCGGTCGGACGATGTGGGCCGGCCGGTAACCGGCAGGGCTCGACATTAAATGGCCCGCTGGCCCGGAAGCACTTGACACCCCGGGCCAGCATAACGTATTTTCCACTTGCCCGCTTGGGCCACTAAAAATATTGCTTTAAAAAAATGTTTTCTGTGGTATTGGTATCTTGACTAGCAATTTAGTTAAATTGTTTCGTTTATTAACTCTACAACATAGCGTTCCGTGAGTCGGTTGTCGTTGTTGGGTGAAAAATAAACAGCTGTTTGCTGCGGAGCGCAGCGCGAGCAGGCTCCCGTGAGCGGGAGTGCGCTCCTTCACTACAGACTATCGCGCCACCTAATCATTCGCCAAATGTTTTTAATACTAGCGGTAACTGGTCAAGCGCCGTGCAAAAAACAATCTTCAAATAAAAGAAAGTCACCGGAGGAGTTTTGCTGTAACGAAGTAATGTAACGCATTACTAATGAAATGTGGGTAATATATTACCCGTTACAATGCTCAGTAACGCAGTTACAACACATTTTAACCCGAAATTAAATGGTGTTTTGTTTTTTAACAATGTACTAACATAGCGAGACATTCCAACACCAGACAAATTGTGCGGGTAGATTAGTAAACCTGGTGTTTACCCTTCAGGCTTCGCGCCGGGATCTTCGGGGCAGTTGAATGTTATTCACCCGCTATTCAAAAAAGAGAACGGAGCGAAAAATACTAACAACAAATTGTGTTAGGTGCGCGTGACCTGCTCCGCTGCGCGTGCATCATTTCCAAAGTCCTTCCACAGCAGTGACACACATCTGTGGATAATCATTTATACGAAAATGGTTAAAGCAACCATCACTAAACGCCAGCAACACTGCATCTACTGCAGACAGTAGCAACAGGTCAGATGGGGACATGACGTTACCCTCCGTTGTGGACACTAGCTTACTCCCGCCTGACTCGCCGCCCTCAACCCCGGAGCAGCAGTCTTCATCGCCCGAAACACCGCCGCCCGCAGGTGCCAGCCAGGATACCACGGCAAAACAGAGCCTGCCCAGGTATATCTAAACAAGTACCCGCCTGTACAGTGGTGTTAGGTGGTCATTTTGAAGCTTGTGGTATACAAATAGTAGACAAGGGCTAGAATATGTGAAAATAGTGCCATATTCTGCCATGCCTGTAGAAATGTTGGGTCAAAAATAATGGATACAATAGCACAGATGCCTTCACCACGAATGGCTACAAAAAGATCTCATATCCCAAGCTTATCAACGAGCTAATGTTGCAGCTGAAATGATCTCCAGGTCACAAATTCAACCTCACATGATGATGTGATACCAGTTTTCAAGCACAGTAAATGTTCTCTTCCCAGAGTATATGATGGGACCAAGGTGATGATTTAGTAGGCTACATGGTTTTAATAATACTTTTGCTTTTCAATGTTTGCCATTTCAAACCATGAGCTGGTTCAAATAATATTTGCCTTGATTTACAATATGTTCTCATTTGTTTTATCGGTACAGTTTTGAAGCTTTTGTGCTTTTCTTTGCCACAGTCCACTTTGGACTATATGAGATATTTCAGGATTGCACTTTTAACTCACTTGAAATGTTCTCACTTGCTTGGTTTCAAAACATAACAAAGGCCATAATCTGTTCATTGGGACCATCAATGCCTCTATTGCTCATGTAAACCTACTACTGCTGCGCCCCCTGTAACCTCAGAGGCACCCTGAGTCATGTTGTTCTGGAGCTGGGCCTGTACACGGCCATATACTAAACAAAATACAGAGACCATTCCGTGTCCTGTTATTATTCACTTCCTGTCTGCCTTCTTCTGGGGATTTATCTGATGTCCAGCGCTCCGTCTTTTAACCTCTTTTCCTTTCTCTTTCTTGATCCTCCTTAGCAACCTTCATTATAGTCCTTGACAGTGGTCTGTACTGTATTAACGTGTCACATGTTAAGAATTTACAATCAGAATCGAGTATTCAACTAAGCCGTGTAATACAAGTTGTTAGTAGCCTTAAGGGCCTACACAGTTGTTATGCTATACCACATCGCCTTTCACTGGATGTATAATGAGCTGCACTAAACCACATTTTAGCATTTAAAATACCTAGCCATTCTTTTGCGGTTATTTTGGTGAAAGTAACTAGAAAAGTAACTAAAGTAGTGTAACTCATTAAATTTCAGAGACAGTAATTTTGTAATGTAACTTATTACTTTCAAAAGAGAGTAATAAGTAATATGTAATATATTACATTTTGGAAGTAACTTGCCCAACACTGGAGGTGGCAGAGACAGTGGGTGAAACTGGTAGGTTTTCGCCTGTTTGGGGAGTTTATATATATATATATTGCTCGCATAAAATCCCCGGGGTTTTTTGCTTTGTATGTCGGGGGCGGGAGATTCATGTGATTGGTTGTTGGTCGCATTGCTCGCAAAAAATCCCCAAGCTGTCAGACACGCCCAGCTCCAAGATTTTCAAGATTTTTGAAAAGCTGCTGTGTGGACGTACCGTAACGGCTCCTACACACGGCGGCGTGCGTTGCCGCTTGGCGGTGGGCGTGTCTTGAGCTTGGGGAGTCAACGCGAGCAGCCCGACCAACAACCAACCACATGAATGTCCCGCCCCGGATATACAAAGCAAAGCATTCATGCTACATCCATGCTGGCTAAATATACTGTCTATGCTTGCTAGCTGTCCATTCAAACGAAATACACTGGATATAAACTCCCCAAACAAGCGAAAACCTACCAGTTTCCCCCACTGTCTTTGCCACCTCCCCCCATGCCTGGCTCCTCCGGTTTGTATCCCTGTATGTAAAGAGGGACTGGTCATAGAGCACCGGGTGATTCCCTACCGCCACGATCATTTTCTCCTCCTTTTGTTGACATATGGGAAATAACTGCGGTCTGGCTCTCCCAACATACACCCGGTTTGATTGGCTAGTGCTTGTACTGTCAGATTTACATACGAGGGATTTGATTGGCTGACGCCTCCGTCGAGGCGGCAAAAGTAGAACATTGCTCTACTTTTGCAGCGAGCACCTCGAGAGAAGCTACGCTTTGCTCCCACAATGCAGTTCGGCGAATCGTGACGTCACCTCATTCAAAGTGAATGGGCAGAAGCGTTGAAGCGGCAACGCACACCGCCATGTGTAGGGGCCGGCGTTGCCGCTTGGCGGTGCGCGTGTCTTGAGCTTGGGGAGTCAACGTGAGCAGCCCGACCAACAACCAACCACATGAATGTCCCGCCCCGGACATACAAAGCAAAGCATTCATGCTACATCCATGCTGGCTAAATATACTGTCTATGCTTGCTAGCTGTCCATTCAAACGAAATACACTGGATATAAACTTCCCAAACAAGCGAAAACCTACCAGTTTCCCCCACTGTCTTTGCCACCTCCCCCCATGCCTGGCTCCTCCGGTTTGTATCCCTGTATGTAAAGAGGGACTGGTCATAGAGCACCGGGTGATTCCCTACCGCCACGATCATTTTCCCCTCCTTTTGTTGACATATGGGAAATAACTGCGGTCTGGCTCTCCCAACATACACCCGGTTTGATTGGCTACTGCTTGTACTGTCAGATTTACATACGAGAGATTTGATTGGCTGACGCCTCCGTCGAGGCGGCAAAAGTAGAACATTGCTCTACTTTCACGGCCCGTCCACACAGCGGCGTGCGTTGACGCTTCACCATTCACTTTGAATGGGGTGACGTCACTTTTAGCCGAAATGCATCGTGGGAAGCGACGTGGAGCGTAGCTGGCGTGGCTCGCTGCAAAAGTTGAGCAATGTTCAACTTTTGACGCCTCGGCAGAAGCGTCAGCCAATCGAATCATATGCCAGTACAAGCTCTAGCCAATCAAACCGCTGCTTGTGTGTCAGGGGCGGGAGATTCATGTTATTGGTTGTTGGTCGAGTTTCAGACACGCCCGCCGGCAAGCATCAGCGCACGCCGCTGTGTGGACGGGCCGTTACAGCGAGCACCTCGAGAGAAGCTACGCTTTGCTCCCACAATGCAGTTCGGCGAATCGTGACGTCACCCCATTCAAAGTGAATGGGCAGAAGCGTTGAAGCGGCAACGCACGCCGCCGTGTGTAGGGGCCAGCCGTGTGTGTTCAGCGCTCTGCTTCCACTCCCTGCACTGCAGCCGTGCCTGCAGTCCCGCCCCTCTCAAGCACGCTCAAGTGCCTCCCCTCTCTCGTCCATGCGCTAGCTGCCAGTGCATGTGAGAAAACGAGAAGCATGGCAGCAAGTGGGAATGCAACTGCCGCTGCGCCTCGGCCTCGACAAAAAAGACGCCAGAAGCGAAATCTGGAAGTATTTGAGCTATATCTCTGACAGTGAGGGCAAGCCTACGGACACCACGAGGTCTGTCTGTAAGAAATGTATTAATTTTATTTAATACGAATTCTTGTCATTTATTTTATTTATTATTCTCATTGTTTAAAAGTTTGTGTTAAGGTTCTGGTTCTGGTGTGAAATAAAGCACAATAATTACATTTAAGACTGTTTCCCTTTTTTTAAGAAAAGTATCGAAAAAGAATCTGAATCGCAATTCTTGACTTGGTATGGAAACCAAAATGTTGGTATCGTGACAACACTACTCCTGACAGTTAAACCTGATATTTAGTAGGTCTGTTAAGTATTAACGTAATTTGGCCTGTCAAAGTTGTTTGGGCTCGGATAAAATCGC
Organism: Pseudochaenichthys georgianus; assembly: GCF_902827115.2. Classification (NCBI taxonomy): domain Eukaryota; kingdom Metazoa; phylum Chordata; class Actinopteri; order Perciformes; family Channichthyidae; genus Pseudochaenichthys; species Pseudochaenichthys georgianus. The sequence continues at coordinate 5,023,665 of NC_047503.1, read as the reverse complement.
TCAGTTAATTTCGTCCCGTGTTACTTTCGTCCCGGCTCCCGGTGTGTATGTGTGGTGTCAGGTGTCAGTATGAGAGGATGACAGCGCGTCTAATTGTGATGTGGCCCAAGAGCCAATCACAATAATACCTGCGATGCAGTGAACCAATCACCTTTGAGGGGGGGGAAACCTATCGTTGATTAAACACTATCCAGTGTTTCCCCTACCATCCGCACCGCCTGCCTGCCACTAGGGGGTGCTGCAGCGCCCTCAGCACCCCCCTTCCCGCGTCCCTGCATACACAGTACACCTGTGACTGTTACAATGAATGCTCGATAATCAGCTCACGGCATAAAGTGCAGGGGTAAAGTGCTATTTTTTTTACAAGTGGGGGGCGGACCTAGCCTCCTCTAGGGGGGGTCTTCACCTCCTTTCGGCGGTGCGGGGGCATGCTCCGCCAGGAAGATTTTTTTTTGAGAACCACAACTTTTGAAGCGTCCTAAAGCCCTCAAAAACAGGTCTAAAGCGCAGAATGATAATAATTCCACCAATAACAATAGGTTCCCTGCACTTCGTGCTAGGACGCCGTTGGGTCCTAGCCAGGGCAGGCCCTAGAATTTTGGGGGCCCTAAGCGAGCTTTGGCTTGGGGGCCCCCCTCACTAGCACGTTCTCACTACACGGAACCAACTTTTGTCTTATGATGTTAGCATAAGCACACATATTGTATAAATGAGCATGTAAACACCGTGGACCCTCTAGGGGGGTCCGGGGGCACGCTACCCCGGGAATATTTTTTTTTAAATATTGAAGTTAAAAGCATCAATCTGGTGCACTTTGAGAGCAACATTAAAGGAATGGTATGCTCATGACACTCATTTTTAAATAATTATCATCCGATAAAACAGACCAGTCTCTGCCAGTCTCTCTTTTTTTTTTTTTAATCCGATGACATTATCAGTGATTTTAAACTGATTATATACCGAAATAACATCAACACTGTGGGCGCCGCCATTTTCCGGACGTGACGTAAACCATGCGTTTGGTTTTCGAGGACACGTTGATCTCCATGTTATTTACTGTAGTTTCTCTCTTCAAATATGCCTCACTGTATCGCGAAATATTGCCACAATTCTGATAGGAACAATCCACGGAATGCTCGGTTCCATATGTTGCCAAAAGGTAAGTGTAAGAAGTACATTCAGAGGCAGTGGCTAGCGAAATGTGGCCGGCCCGAACCGAGAGATTCACAGGCTCATGTATGCAGCGAACATTTCACATTTCCGGACGACTACTCTGAGAGTATGATCAAACATAACATGGGATTTATGGAACAACCATTACTTAATGGAGATGCAGTACCATCGGTCTTTCTGGTGTCATCACCGACCAGGACACCAGTTCGGCCAGTTGAGAAATCGCCCTCTGCAAGTGTGAAGCGACGGAGGAGCAGAAGTAGTGCTCGGAGTAAGAATAAGGTATGTTATAGCGCATTTCCATTGCAGCGGCTAGCCCCGTTTTAACGTCCTTTAGCGTCCAGGCCAGGACAGTTTTTGGTGGCCTTTCCATATAGCGTAGTACCGGCTAGTGTGTATTTTACCCCAGTTTTTTCCGGCCCCATAAAATCGTGATTCTATGGCCAGGGACAACGAAGCTGAGTATGCTAAACTAGAGAGGGAATCGCTAGCAAGGGTGGTACTACATGCATACATATAGTATCTTATATCATCTTCCCATTATACACACATGCATTTCCAAACATTTGGACTACCTATGTTGCAAATGTATTATCTCTTCAATTTACACACGGCATCTATTGCACGTCTGTCCGTCCTGGGAGAGGGATCCCTCCTCTGCTGCTCTCCCTGAGGTTTCTCCCATGTTCCCTTTAAACTGGGGGTTTTCTTCGGAAGTTTTTCCTTGTACGATGTGAGGGTCTAAGGACAGAGGGTGTCGTATTGTCATACTGATATGTATGGCTGAATTCCCCCATCCAATCTCTTCACATTGGTCAAAACTTGTTCCTCTGCTGACGAGTCCGAACTGAAATACTCCACCATGTTTCCGTGTGTTGACAAAGTGAACGCATGGATGACGTCACGACCATCACGTGACTACTGAAAATGGCAAACATGGCGGCGGCCAGACGGAATATACAGGTCTTGATAAAAAAGAGCTATAAAATCATTATTTACCGGGGAATATCGCTGATTTCTTCAGGGTATGGTTTAAACATAACGTTTCACTAAATACTGAAGTTTTGATTAATTATCTAATGAGTGGACCATTCCTTTAAGAGATCTATGGATACATCTCTCAACACCCATATGAAAACAGAACTGTAAACAGATTTTTCTTTATGGATATTTTACAAGGCAAGGCAAGTTTATTTATATTCTCTCTGGCTGTCCATCTCATAATGTTCACATAGAAACTAGCTGTCAATAGGAATATCATTCAGAAGAATTATAATTTCATGCAAAAATCTGTCAAAAAAAGAGGTTGCACATTTAAATTCAGGTGTTGTTATGGCAACGTCAGTGGCCAAACAGCCACATTTACTGCTGCAAATATGTTCAAACATGCTGTCGACACGTAAAGCAGTGGCATGCCACCATTTTAGCTGACTTTTTCTCAGAAATACTGTCGCAAAACATCCATATATTTCAGTGCTAGGTTGATGCTTAGCTAAGCTAACTATGAAACACTTTAAGTGACAGGACTCAGGATCAACTGTGTACTGTAAGGTAGTTTCTTGCTTCATGTCGAACAGTAAGTCAACATTTTCCAGAGAGCTTTCTTTGAAATCACCAGGTAACGCTAAAAAACATTACATTTAGATTGTATGACAAAGTGTTAATTTAATATCTCTGGTTAGCTATAGCCAACAAGAGGCCCCACGCAAAGTTATATGATGAGGCCCTCTGTTTCGCGAGCGTCGAACGGGGGGGGGGGGGGGTTGCTGCGAGTGGAGTCTTGCAGCGGCGAAACCGTGCCACGCCACACTAATTGCGCCGCATAAGCGCATAGGTGCGCCTCATTTTCGGCTCAGTTGAGGCACCGTCCGCAAGATGAGGCCCCCTCCACAAGGTGAGGCCCCACGCAGTCTGCATGATCGGCCTGTAGGGAGGGACGGCCCTGGGTTTAGCTTACCCCCGCGATTCAAAGTAACGTCAACGTAGCTGTAATGTATGCTTTGCTTACATGTTCGCATAACTTGGAAGTTTACTGACATTTACATACCTTGTTTACCTGGCTCAAGTGGTGACTCTGGGGTTGTTGTGTGAGCCACCACTTGAGAATTGTCGTCTTTTTTAAGAAAAAACGTTTTTATGTCCATCTTCAAAAACTCTGATTCCGACTGAGTTTAGACATTGTCACAGCTCATAGGATAGGTACCTGTCAGCCAATAAGACAGATGTTTATTTCCATTCACCTCTCTGGTTGGTCTGGTGTCTTGCCTCTGTTGCATTCACTGAACACGGGAAATTACAATCCTGCCGTCCTCTCTAGTGTCATGATGAGGTTTAGGTAAAGTACGGTTAATGCATTATATTATTGACTCAATAATATAATACATGACTTTGAGAGTAGACAATCTAGGCATATTAACTAAATTAATTACACATATTTATCACGGCGACGGTGTACTGACATTATTTTATTTATGGGCCCTAAGCGGCCGCTTTTGTCCCTTAATGGGTCGGGCCAGCTCTGGTCCTAGGGCTCTCGTGCTCGGGCCCTAATAATTCCACCAATAACAATAGGTTCCTCGCACTTCGTGCTAGGACGCCGTTGGGTCCTAGCGCGAAGTGCTCGGGCCCCAATAAGATTGTATCTCATCTTGTATTTGCACAGACCAAAAAGGGGCATTTTTGGTTTTGTGATATGGAGTTGGTGCATTAATAAAGTGGGTGTTGATTTAAATTAACTTGCCAGGTTTATATTTGAACCTGGCATGTTTCATTTAGCAAATTGACCTTAAAAAAAACAAAAACATTTATATTTGGAAATATGTTTTATTCCAATTGCCTATTACAGGTGTACACCAAGTAATGACCATATATTTCAAAAATAAAAGCAGGGTCTGTGAAACTGTAAAATCTAAAACCATATCCTGCACAAAGTTGTGATCACATTAACTAAATGGCTTTTACAAAACTATCTAGAACAGATTATCCATGATAGCCTGAAATATAAATGATGTTACCATTGTGGAAACAACTTTTCAAAATAAAAGCCCCAAGTGAGCCTGGAGCCATATGGTCCCGTATCTGACAGACTCCCATCACACAATCCTAAATGCATTAAAACAAGCAAACCTGTTCAATACATTGAAGAGACAGATAAAGGAGTGGGTGGCATATTCCAAGCCTTAAATATCAGTTCATATAATAATTGTGTTTTCATCTCCTCATGAAGTTGTCCAGGGAGGCTGCCGTCCTCTGAATGGAGTGGATATTCCTCCTCACTCTGTCCTCTAAGCAGGAGCTGGATGCACTCTCCAGCTTCATATCACTGCAAGAAGGAAAGGTGAGTGTTACTGGAGTTACAAAACAAGCATGCAAAAGAATGAAGAGACACCTGCAGGACATTATATGTGGATTAAGACAGACAGGTGAGAAGGTTTCCACAGCCTATGCAGGGTTCTTACACCTTTTCAAAAGTCAAATTCAAGCACTTTTCAAGCATTTTCAAGGTGCATTTTCCAGCTTTTCAAGCATCTTACAGCTGTTGTAAATTACATATTTATATACACATACTCAAATGATTATTTCCCTACCTCACATTAAATCAGATGTTCTTTATGCTATAAACAACCAAATGTGTGTTTCGTGATAGCCTTCTACACGAGGATGAAAAATTAAAGAAAAGAAAACTAAGTTTAATATTTCAAAATTAGTGATCTGTACGTAGACTGGGCCTCCCATATAACCTGTCTGAGCCGATATACAACAATCAGCCAAATAACTTTTCAATACATTATTGATTAATTGTTGGTAGTGAACGCAAGTCAGAGGTACATGGTGTACTTCTACTCCTCTACAGTTCAGAGGTACATGGTGTACTTCTACTCCTCTACAGTTCAGAGGTATATGGTGTACTTCTACTGCACAACAGTTCAGAGGTACATGGTGTACTTTCCTCCACTACATGTATTTAATCCCTTTAGTTACTTCACAGATGAATGATGGTAAATCTAATCAAGTGTTGAATCAGACTTTAGTTCCACCTGGAGTAAATCCACCAGCTACCCTGCAGTTTACAAAGTACTTCAGACTAGCTGCACCTTCACCAGCTCTGAGAACACTTTCATGATCAATCATTATAAAACATATCATATATATTATTCTGAAATGGACCAATCTGCACAACGACCACTTTTACTGTCTTTCACTATATTTAGATGAGAATACTTTTCTATTTTCACTTGAGGAACATTTTGAATGCAGGACTTTTACTGTAACAGAGTATTCCTACACTCTGGTACTTCTACTTTTACTAAGTACAAGATCTGAGTACTTCTACTTTTACTCAAGTACAAGATCTGAGTACTTCTACTTTTACTCAAGTACAAGATCTGAGTACTTCTACTTTTACTCAAGTACAAGATCTGAGTACTTCTACTTTTACACAAGTACAAGATCTGAGTACTTCTACTTTTACTCAAGTACAACATCTGAGTACTTATCCATCTCTGGTAGTGTATTAGCCTGAATTGTAGCCACAAAATCACGCAGAGCTGCATACAAATAGACTCACAATGGTAACAAGTGGAAAATAATATGTACTAATGTGTACAATGATTTATATATATATATTAGGTCATGTTGTTACTCAAGACTCCTGACTTATACATCTGCAAAGGAAGACTGTGTTCATTCTACAATTACATGGGATTAAAGCAAAATGTAGTTTTAATTGTATAATACTTCAATTTTATATAAAAGACAGTTTGTTTTCATGTTTTCAAATAAACAAAGTCTTGGCTTTCAGAATATTAAACTTGTTTCGGCAAATTCAGATGATAAATACAACTTTGAAGCTTCGGCATAATTACAAGCGGAGAACGGAGTAATGTAACGTCACAGCAGGCACAACAACAGCCGGTGTTTCTCCTGAGTGTTTCCCCGGTACACAAACGCAAACATACACAAACACACTCGCGAGCTTCCCAGAGACCAGTAATACAAACGAAAATGTGTCTTCGGGTCAATGTGACTGACTTCGATAGAGCAAGTCACATTTGGTTTAGGTACGTAACATACTACCAGTAGAAATACATTGCTTTCAAAATCGCTCCGTGTCGAATCAATAGATTATATTTCGTGACTATAACACGAAATGCCGTGAGAGCTTCATCCTCTGAACACCACACGATGGCGACTGTAACGCACATATTAACATAGGTACGCTCCTCTGAAATGATTGTCCCCTGCAATTATTATTATCCCTCATGGAGTTCGCTATTCAGCTTGCTAACGTTAGCTTAAACAAACGTAACATGCAACGTTAGCCTAATCTAAAATGCTCTACTACGGCGTACCTTTCATGTGGCTCGTCAGCGCAGACTCTCGCATCGTTATTTGTTGCAAACTTTACAGGAGGCTACTCGTGGGCTTGACCCTAGTCTTAGCCATGGCTTGTATTGGTCTTCTGCTAGCCAACGCTCGTTGAAACGGCAACCTCCTGGCACACAGTCATCCATCTCTCATCAGAATGCCCAGGTCACACGTAACACAAACACTTGCAGGTCGCGCGGGAAGGCCGCAGCGGAGCCGTTTTATGTAGAAGAGAAGCAATTCTTTTCTTTTAATCTAAAAAGCGAACTATTCAGTCAGACAGCAATTTTTTGTAAAAGTAAAGCATTTACATTTTCAAGCACTTTATCCCAATTTCAAGCACCATCCCCAAAATTCAAGCACTTTCCCAACCTTGAAAACACCACGTCAAATTTCAAGCATTTTCAAGGATTTCAAGCACCCGTACGAACCCTGCCTATGATTATTTTCCGTGTCAATGTTGCTCAGAAACTTACTGAATGAAGCCAGCGTGCCGGTCATGCTTGACATTTTTTTCCCGCTGCTTTTCCTGCTCGTCTTGCTTCTTGTATCTCCTCACATTATTCTCCCTGTCCTCATCCCTCTGCTTGGCCTGGTCCATCATCTCCTGCCTCTTGTGCTCCAGCTCTTCTGCAGAGAGCTTCCTACGTCAGACACAAAGAACCATGGGGGAATTACTGGCAATGCTCTGTAAACAGGTGATCATTTAAATATGTTTTCTGAAGACCTTATTAAAGTTCATCTGACATAACCCATAGTCAGAATTACCATTATAAAAGGACGCTTTCAAATAAATATTGGATTTACTTTTTTTAAAGAATAAAACTCTTTGTTCGCAGCAACCTGGAAGTAAAACGGTTATTTTAAAACACTTATTGCCAACAAATATGGATTGAAGCAGAATAATTGCTTGGATACATATTTTTGTGACATTTTAATTATATCTATTACTTTCTTTAAATACATTTGAACTTTTGGATTTCTTTTGGAACACACATTCTTGCGTAGGCACCACTGGAATGTAATTGAGCAAATACTTATAATATTGTAGTGTAGCTTTGCAAAACAAAACAAAAAGCTGTGCTGACTGATTGCTAATATTCGGATTTGTATAATATACTTGAGAATAATGACAAAGCAGTTATTCTGCATATTATTTAAAAGATAGAGATACTGATATATACCATAGCAGTAAAAAGACAGAAGATAATAATGGACGGAAACTCCAGTATTAGATCTTGATCCTTTATCAATTCAAAACTTTCATCTGAGAATAGTGAGCATCGTTTTAAACCTGCACAGCTCTCCACTTTGAATACAGTATTCGTCATATTTTACTGTACTCAGTTTCTCACATATTTAGTTTATTACAATAGTCTTAAAATAGCTTTTATAATAGTACTGTTTTTTGCGAAGTATTCTTCTTTCTAGGTCTTTGTATGCACCATTTTTACCAAAGGAAATTCCTCTCGTGTAATACTTAATAAAAGCGATTCAGTATTTGGACTATCGCCTCTGTGAAGTCTTACTTGGCCACAGGGTGCTTCTGTCTCTGGTAACGCTCTCTCTGTTGGCTGGAGGCTTTGGGCTCGTCCTTCCCGTCGCCTCTGTGTGAGGAAGAGGAGTGGGCGTGGCCCTCCTGTCTGTTCCTGTGAGGCGACCGGGAGCGGCTCCTCTCACGGCGCCCGGAGGACTGGTGATGTCTGCCAGCCGGGACCTGAGAGGGAAGAGCCAGATTAACGACTGGAGTTGTAAATGCATGGTAAAAAGTAGTATATGAAATAGTGCTTTGCTGCCAACTGACCTGCAGGCCGTAGCCCGGGACATGATGGGAACGAGACTTGGTGTCTGTTGAGGATTCATCTCTGGAATGTGACCTGAAAACAGATCAAAGACTATAATAAATAATAAAGCCCTTTGCACCAATTGATTGATAAAAAGTGAAAGTCCCTCACTTCAGCTTTCAACAGTCCCCTCACATACCTGTGTTTCTCCTTCTCCTTCTCCTCCTCCTCCTCTGAGCTTGAACTAGAACTCCTTCTCTTATGCTTCTTCTCTTTTTTTCTCGCTTTGTCTTTCTTCTCCTTTTTGTCCTTCTTCCTCTTCTTCTTCTTGTCTTTCTTGTCGAGATTCTGGCGCAGCTGTGAGAGAACCAACTAATCATTTACAAAATATAAAAATACAAACTGAAGTTGTCTTCTGTTAATAAAGTTAGTAGAATCATTACTGGAAGTTGCAGAGGAAGGAACAACTTGTCAGATATGAGTCAGTTTTTTTATTTATTAACATTTTCTCAAAGTTAGCATGTTAGAAAATATCACAGTAAAATATGTATATATTACAAACAATCGTTTTTTTTTACCATTTCCTTAATTCTCTTCATCTTCACTGGATTACTCAAGACTTCCCTCTTCTTTTCTTCTTCACGTTTCCTTTAGAAAACCAACAAAACATGATTATATTAAACCTTTGCACCTGGTAGCATGTTTTCAGAACAAATGACCAGAGATAAGGGCCCCACTTACCTGATTTCAAACAGGGGGTCTTCCCTGATCTTAGCAGCCAAGTCGAGGTTAGAGGCGGGAGTGGAGGGGTTGAAGATGGAGCCGGGCAGGAGGCCGGTCTCAGCTGACGGGCCGCTCTCGGGCTCCTCGTACTGGTCGGTGATCTGCTTGTCGATGGCACGTCCCATCAGGTACTCGTCTCTGGACACCTGGCCGGCGGGGCCCTGGTACATCCAGTCCAGCCGATCATCCTTCTTCCTGTCATCAGAAAAAGAATAATATATTAATCAGAAACTCATTTTCTGAGAACCACAAAATAACTTTCATTACAATATCAGAGAACTCACTTGATGGATCCGGCCGTCTCTGCAAATCTTGTTATTTCTTCTCGGGCTCGTTCATCTTTCAGTTCCTTCTGGAGTTCCTCAATCTTCTTGCACTCGGCCTCGTGTTTCTGTTCAGCTTTCCAAACACGTTCAATGTTTTTCATAGTCTGGGGATGCCAGCTCTTTTTCAAGTTCTGGCAGAAGACAAGATGGACAACATTTAGTAGCTCTTACTTTAAAAACGATCATGTACCAGCTTTAGCGTAAACTTGATTTTGTTAAAACATTTGTAACTTTACCCTTTTAACCAAAGCTTTCCACATACCCAGTATGTGTATACAAATCTGACGGCTAACATACAATCTACAAAATAACATTTTCGGGTGTATGCACATCAATTTAATCTGTGCCAGAATATTTCAACGGAAATCTCAACTTTAACAGTTGACACTCACATCTAGCCACAGCCAGTGGTGTCAAGTAACTTATTACATTTACTGAAGTACTGTAATGACGTACAATTTTGAGAGACTTATACTTTATTTGAGTATTTAAATTGTATTGTGTAATCAAGTGTTAAATCAGACTTTAGTTCCACCTGGAGTAAATCCACCAGCTACCCTGCAGTCTACAAAGTCATTCAAACTAGCTGCACCTTCACCAGCTTTGAGAACACTTTCATGATCAATCATTATAAAACATATCATATATATTATTCTGAAATGGACCAATCTGCACAATGACTACTTTTACTGTCGCTACTTTAATACTTTTCTACTTTTACTTCAGTAACATTTTGAATGCAGGACTTTTACTGTAACAGAGTATTCCTACACTCTGGTACTTCTACTTTTACTAAGTACAAGATCTGAATACTTCTCCCAGCTCTACATCTAGCTAACGGCCAGCTCGTTGACCTTAAGCTAACGAAAATAAGCCGTTACTTTCAAACTATTAAAATATAGGAATGGTCTAAAACGAAAGTGTGCCGAACTGAAGAAGCGCTTTCCCATTCCCAGTAGACATTAGCTCATGTTGTAAAATATGTATCGACACCAGTAAACAAACGACCGTCTTTTAATGACCATATTGTCAACGGAATTGTGTATCAACGGTCTAATAACAGAAAAGCGGCTTAGATAGCTCATACTTACCAAATCGCCTCCCCCCATCTTGAAAAATTCCTCGTTTCAATACAACAATAAAATGAAATAGACAATTCTGTCCCACAAAACTGGAGAAAACAAGTTCAACGCTAGATAGAAAATGGGGCCACCAAGACTAGTGTGTGATGTGTTTTTTACATTTCCTGTTGTAAATAATTCTTTTTCCGGTTACAGCTAGCGGTGCTTTTACGTACCCGGCATAAACTCCGGGCATTACAGCTCTGGCGTCTTGAATAAACTATTGACGCCATGACATAACGTTCCCTTGAAGTAGTTTTAACCTCCGTTAACGTGTGTAGATGATTTAGCAGTTGTTACTACCACAAGCTGTCACATTGTGCTATTAAACGTTTCATGTTTTAGTTTACCATTAATGTATTCAACAGATGGCAAACTTTCAGTATGCATCACCCTTATGTTTTAGTGCAACTTTGAATTTCGGCATCTCGACGATGAACGCACGTTTCGCAACTCAGAATGAAAATTGCTTAAAAAGCGTAATTCTTACCTAACCTTGTAGCTCATTTTGTGGGACGTATGAAATATGTGAACATATTCAATATTTCAAAACGTATATCATTAAAAAAAGCTATTGCCTTTCCCCCAACACAATGCCCCACTTGTGAAATAAATTCAGTAATAAACATAAGATAAATTCTTTGATATATTAAGTGAATTCAGAGAGTATTCAGACCTCTTCCCTTTCTTACCTCCGTATTTTGTTGCAGCCATCAATTGACACTTAATACACAACAATAATAAAGAGGAAACAGGATTGTATAACTTTTCAAATGTAAAGGTCTCCCATTTCTCTTGATAATAGTTAACATGATTCAACTGAATGATCATGAGTTCGAAACTTAAAAACCTTTTTATAAATACTTACAGCTCATGGGCCCCCAAGAATAATTGTGTGTGATTCTTACAGTAAATTCTCCACACAGCTTTACAGTATCAAAAAATCTTCACTGATCACTTCATTAATTCCCTCCAGCTGAACCAGGGGTGTTGCTTGGATCTAGCAACATTGGGGGCTTTAGCCAAGTTTGACAATTGTACTTTTCGAAAATATATATGTATATCAATAGAGTAGGCCTATAGAAGAATACACAATATGAAATGTAAATAATGAATGAAAACTCTCTGTAATAGACCAATCTACCACCCAAACAGACACACATGGACATAGGTTAGTCTATAAAAGTACAACATAAGTAAATCAACTATATGGTAGTAAAGCAAGAAGATGTTTTCCGTCATAAGAATTGATTACATTTAGAGAGCATCACACTTTTAATATAGTTGTTACTACTCTGTAACTGTAAGCCCATACCATCTTATCGAGACAAAAATAATACAAAATTACTGTCACTGAGGGCCCCTTTAGCTCAAGGGCCCCTGTCCAGGTTGCCCATATGGTAATCCAGCCCAGACTATAAGTACTTTGACTAAAAATACTTTCATCTTTACTCTTAATGATTCTACTAATAATAATATAATAGTTTTGTGTGTTGTCATAATTAATACACCATTTAACAGCAAATAATAACTGACAGTTAGCACATCTTCCATAAATAAAAGTTCAACATGGACACAGAATATAATTTTTTTTATTTAAAAGACAACAATAGATTAAATACAAGTTATTACACCATGATACTTAACTTATTAAACGTTTTAAAATCTATTTTATTGCAGCCAACTAAAACATTTACTTTTGCAACCAATAAAAAAACGTGTCCATCTTGCTCTACTGACCAACATAAAAGACTATCAATAACATCAACAAAAAATAATATTATTAATACTCAAAACACAGCAATTGACTAATGTTTAAACATGGTCTTCCATTTATTATATTCTATACATAAATACAGCAATATTGAGCCTCCAATAATGCAAGCCCCTAATATAAAGACATCTCAGCCTAATGACTGTGATGGGTTACATACATCCTAATAGTGCTGCTCACACTGCCCGCTACACAACTAGTGATCAATTCATATAGATTATGAAAGTTAACCTTAACAAATTATTCTGCCTGTTGTTTTCTTGCATTTTGTTTCATTAGCTAGATTGCTAGCAACCTTTTTCTGCGTGCTTATCCAGAATCCAATGGTTTGTTAAATGAGTTGTGGAACATAGAAAAACTCCAGACACACAAAGAGATCTTAATCTAATGTGTTGAGAGATAAACCCTTTACAGACTGCTTGTCGATAATTGCGCCTATAGCTTGATCCAACATGCAAATAGGTATCGAGCTGATGGTATTTTGAAGAAATGTATCAACCCACATAATGAGGTACACCTGGATCAGTAGGAAATCCTTCTTCCACCTTCCACGACGTCTGAACCTCTTGACGCATGAATTCACGGTAAATTATTTTGGGATTTTCTGTTACACCCTTTGTGACCTGTGACGCAGTATCTTTTTGTGGCCACTTGGGGGCAGCAGAAAAAACTGTAGATGCAAAATTGACATATTTTTACCGTTTAAAGACGTTGACGTGGATGAGAGCTGTGAGAATACAGTATTGTTTGGAGATGGAAAACCGAACAATACCTCGGTGAAAGACCTGTGTTTCTTTGGATTTGCCCGTTTAAAACAAATGTGATCAGGGACATATACACAAAAGAAAAATGACAATGTAATTTAGTTGAATGGGAACAATGTTTTTCAATGGCCAAGTAATTGAATCTATTGGTTATATAAAAACATTGTTTGGGGCAGCTTTAAATCTTGTGCCTGCAGAGGGCACTGTGGTAAACTACCCTGCTTAGACATACCGCCCTGTGGAGTCCAGTTGATGCCAAATATGATCGCTGTCATCAGCACGTACCAAAGGATGTCTTTAATCAGGCAGCATTTTCTCCCCACGTCCATTTTTTGGTGATCATGACGCGAAGCTCTTTCAGTGGCTCTGACTCCTTTACAATTTTTTCTTTTTTTATATCATTGTCACATCTTGTTGTTCTCATCTGGTAACCTGGACCAGTGTTCACATTCTCATCATTAAGTGTTATGCCAAAAGTGGCAACAGAAACACACATTTTTGGTAAATACGCCTTTGTAGTGCATTCAATTCCCATTTTTATATTATATTATATATTCACCAACATTATAGCATGCTGCCATAGTACAGCATTATTGTCTGTTGTACTTTAGTAAAAGTACCATTTAATCACTTACAACATCCACACACACAGTTCTGTCGCATGAACTTTCACCATCCAATGACTGTTTAAAAACGACATGCTGTATTATGTTCCAGTGGCTTATCACAACTTGCGCAGAAGGATACACACACCGTCTGAGACTTATACAAAAAACGGTCTCTTTTCTCTGTTCAAAAGCATGCTGCCTTTGACATTAGTGTATTAAACTGTATTGGAGACAAACATTCCTCCAACACCTCCAGCAATACATTTGATTCATTTCTTTGTAAACAAGTTGCTACCTTCAGTTAATCTTTGGTCTACCGGTAGCAGAAGCTCTAGCAGCAACAGAAGTCCAGCAACAAGCTGCAGCTTCAGCTTGATCGCCTCCTTAGTCACCTTTCACTTGAATCCACAGAATCAGTCAATTATACTATGAATAAATTACAGTTTTTCTGTGTGCTAAAACATTTATACTATCAGAGTTTGCCTAGTTGATAGACACAGAAGAAACACTTTCTGTCCCATCAGACTTCCATCAGTGAAAGTGTGTCCAAACTTTTTTTCTACTTTCTATTCTATTGTAAAACCAAGACAACTCTATGATAAAGAGGGGAAAAAATGTTAACCCTTAACTGCAAACAATGCCTCAGAAAGTGATGAAATTACCCAGACTGCCCTGTCACGCTGGAGACTGAGGGGTCCGTCTCACATTTCAGCTTCAGTGGTGGCTCTGTGTTGTCGGACACGTTTGAGGAAGACTGAGGAGGGGTGGGTGTATCGAAGCCTTTATCCATCCTCCCGTCTCCATTCACCCTCTCCTCCCCGTGTCCTGGCGGGGACTCGTGTGTGCGCATGTGTTTGGCCAGGTGGTCATTGCGCATGAACACTCTGGGGCATAATGCGCAGCTGAACTTCTTAGCACCGGTGTGCGTCTGAAGGTGGCGCTGCAGTTCATCAGAGCGTGTGAATCTCTTGCCGCAGAAGAGCCAGTTGCAGACGAAGGGCCGGTCCCCACTGTGCCATCGCAGGTGAGCCTTCAGATGCGAGGTCTTGGCGTAGGCTTTGCCGCAGCCGGGGATGTGGCAGTTGTGCATGTGCTTCCTCCTGCTGTCATCCGTGCTCTGGCCCAGCTGTTCAGCATGCACGCAGTTAGGGCAGCGACACGCAGTCTGGCCCCCGCCTCTGGAGGAGGAGCGGCGCTGAGGCTTGGGCCGGGCGGAGACAGCGTTCTCCTGCGGTTCCTCCAGGGAGTACGCTTCCTGTTGCAGCATTTCAGGGGCCATTGGCTCCATCTTGAAGCCATCCTGAGAGAAGAGGTGGGATGAGTGCGAGGCTGGAGCGAGTTGAGATGGAGGCAGGTTGCACAGGTGTGGGTCGGATCCGTAGGGCCCTAAAGAGTGCTGCAACCCCATGGAGCTCCCAGGATTTACCGAAGGCAAGCCGACATTCTGCCCCGTCTGCAGGTCAATCCAGCTCCCTGTTTGGACGTCCCTGTGGAGTTCCCACCAGGAGGGGATGTTCATGTCTTCTGAGCTGCCACTTGGGGGTGCTGTCCGCAACCAAGGCTCGTAAGGGTGGGCCATGAGGGAAGCTGGGCAAGGTGCTAGACTGTTGATGAGGTTGGCGGCTCAAAATCTTGTTCACTATATTTTGGGTAATGCTTAGAAGATTAGCACATGTTGAGATGTGTCCAAAACCTGCAGAAAGAAAGAACAAACAAACTGTTATATCTTCAAATCTGGTATCAACTTCTCACTGTGTTGCATTTTCTCAATGGCTTCACTGAACTACATGCAATGACTTCAAAGCCTTGAGGTCATTTTTCCCCACTCTGAAAGACTTTGAAATACTCAGCCTTTGCTGATCTAACGTTTCTGAACTTCAGAAGTGCAGACATTCAGGCCTAAATCCTTCTGTCTACAACATTTAAACCCTAAGCACACCTCCTTCATCGCCATGGATACTGCCGTTCTCACGCTGCGTGGCCGAGGAGGCAGGAGAGAGGGGGAGACAGACGTGTCCAGGCAGAAGCCTGCCACATGCATCCGCTGCCAGGTACTTCCCATGGAGGACAGTCAAAGACAAGCGCAAAGAAAACAACATCATTGGCCCAGTGCAAGGCAAAGGCAGTGGGGGGGCAGGGACAAGAGTGAAGGGGAGTGTTGACAGGAGAACAGTTTGGTAAAGGAAGAAGTTCCAGGGAGGTATGGCTGCGGGCCAAAGTCTATTTGTACGTCTCTGAGGTTTTGGAGATGAAACCTGGCAGACAGGAGAACCTGTTTTTATGAATCACCCATGATTTACAACGGGCCTCCAGGCAAGATACAATAGGAGCCCGTAAAACGGCCCGCCTCGAACACACTGGCGGCAGAAAGCATCAACAGTTGCAGACTGACGGCATTCAGGAGCCTGAGAATGGGAGGGAAACAATGACATGAGTACAATACTTTATTTACGTAATTATGGGCACACGCTCTAAAACAGCATCCTGTCCCCAACACGCGCCAGGTATGTTCGTTTGAACACGCCACTGCAGCGTCTGTAAGAACGAGGAGGGGCTCTGATTTCAACGGTGACATAAAGCTTGGTAATGTTGGAGAAGAAGCCACCGGCCTACAAGACCTGTGCTCGGTTTCAAACATGTCCCTCCCCCAAACAATCTTGTTGACTTCCACCACACCCCCATCCTCCAACATCTACAATTATCTTTACAGCAGGAAACCGTAAAGAAGGCTGAAGCTATGCTGTCTCAATCTTGCTGTGAAACCATATCTGATGGAGCAAGCTGCAAAGGGTTGCCAAAAGACAATAGGTCAACTCCATTGGAAGACATGCATCCTCTCTGATATGTTGATCAGGTGGAGCTAGACACAGGCGGGGTACCTCTGACTGACAGCGAAGGAACCCCTCAGTAAATCCCAATTTGTGAGTCAATACAGCCGAACCAAGACCATTACACGGCCTTCTCAAAGGTTCAGTCAAAGCAACTCAGAGATGCTTTCTGGTCGCAATGAAACCGTAAAGCAATTAGTTTGGAATTCCCTAATGAAAGGTCTGGTGTTAAAGGTCAAGCTGATTTATTTCATGTCGGCCTGGAGCCAGAGTCGCTGCTCTGTAATCTTTTGGGAATGTGACTGGGTTGCACAGCGGAATGGTCCCCACAACTCCACTCTTACTGACACAACCGTAAACAAACCAAGACACCGGCATCCGCCTCCGCTCGCCAAAGTGCTGGGAGTGCCAGGAGCTCCTGAGGGGAACAGCTGGCATCGAAGGGCCCCCAGGGGGAGGGCAGCCCTTGAGGAGGAGGATGGTACAGAGCAATGACAGAGCTCTGGTCATAAAACCTGCCCGACCAAGACCCAGCACGGCCCCGCTTTATAGGTCTGCCATAGGGAAGAGGCGCAGACGGGGAACAAGCTCTTCTCTAGATTTCTTAAAACACTTCAACAAGTGAGGCACACACACTTCGCAGCCTACTAACACTACCTCACAGGACATATTGTACTTTGAATTTCAAGTTAAATAGATTGGTATATAAGATAGTGTTTGGATACGACTCTGAATGTTTTATTTGTATTTTATTCTATTGTTAAAGGTAGGGTAGGTAATGTTGGAGAAACCGGCTCGAGTGCGCTAGAATTTGAAAATACACAGCCGGAAGAAATCTGCCACTTCCTCACAGAGCCCCTCCTCCAACACACGAACACGCACATGACCAATGAGGGCACGAGATAAGTTTGTGCACAGATGGAAGGCTGACAGGCAGGTAGGCCATCCTGTTACTTTAGCCGGGCCGGCTCAGATGATTGGTCGTGATTTTTACAGCGCCACGGCTTCCACTGATGATGTTTTTTAATGGATTTTTTGTCAAAGCACTTCAGATATTCATTGCTATCGGGATGTTAAGAGCATTCCATGGAATATAACAACAAGTGTATCTCGAGCCGGTTTCTCAAACTTACCTACCCCACCTTTAAGTCATTTTGTAATTCTTGTAGATTGTCAATGCTGTGACATAACACTTTCTCAACTTTTTCTCAACACTAAAGTACCTATCGATCTATCTATCTTTTCCTGAGTTTTAATAAACTTCCAGACTTGTTTCTTCTGATTTGAAAGCTAATAATTGGGATTTTCAAGACTGATAATCTGCTCGATTTAATTTTGAGGCCTTATTTCCAGAATAGTTTTGGGATTACTTTTTTAAAAATGTATTCTGCCATTCAACCAATGGGAGTGGAGCAGATCAATTAGACTGGGGTCAGGTCAGTTGTCAGAGTGGACCACGATGACATATCAAAGTCGGCCTGCACAACAGTTATTCAAAACCTGGTGAGTGCAATAGATAGGGGCCTTTAAACAGAGTTTCTTTTAGAACGCTATGCTTGATTTGAAAAGGTAATCTGCACACCTGGGTGGAGGTAAGGTTAGTGAGACACAGAGCTGGAAGTGGAGGCTGATCTGGTCTAATCGGTTCCAAGATAGCTTAGATATGGATAACAGTTTGACATGCTCAGTGATTTAGAGTGTCTGTGTGACACTATAAATCACTGAGTATAATTGCATAGAATGAACTTTACTGCATCTCACTGAAATATGTACTGCAGTTGTTGGGACATCTTTAAGGAGCCTTTTTTTCTTCCTTGACTGACATTTTCAGAGCCTTCATTTGTAAACCAAAATAAATCAAGTACAAGTGTATTTTTGATCAAGTTTGCACCTAATTTCCACTTCAAAATTCTAAAGCGTACAAACACACACTGTCGTGTTTCAACAGGATTTTTTCACAATACTATTTGATGTGCTTGTTTAAGTATTTATGTTTAAATGGAGACAAAGATTAAAAACACAAAGACAGAATGTTATGTTAAATAAGATGTACAAAATGTGACATAATGTGATATGTATATACAATGGTTACTAAGAATATTACTTTTTCTGTGCAGTTTTAATGTATATGTACTTACCTTTAGTTTAAAAATGTCCATTTTAATCTGTATTCTATTTGAAACATTATGTGTATTATAATACTTTTCATTATAGAATAACATTTCACATACAAACATCCAATCGGTTAAACTACCCAACATTAGTCAAAATGTGCTTTACCTTTTGATCCATTTACAGATTGAATTATCAATAATAATAATCCAATACTATGACAATATAACACCGACATCCCATTCTGCATATCTGTACTTGATTGTGTTGTCCTCTCATCCCATATGGTTAGTTCTATGATTGAACTCATTCAAACTTTTAAAATATGACTTGTATTTGACTTTGTGGTATTGCTACTTTCCCTACAGTAAATGATTCGAACTCTTCCACCACTATATATATATATATATACATACATGTCTTATTAAGTCTTGCACTTGGTCAATCGTCACTGTCACGCCATGGAATCGTTTTTCCAAATCAAACCTTTTTCTAAACAAAGATAACTAATTCAAACTATTGATTATTAACAATAAATCCCGTAAATCCTATCATGTGCACTTTGAATAATAATTTGAATTCCTACAGGGAACATATACACATGATATGGCCGTATACTTTACAGTGACAAATGGGAGAAACAATTACATTAAACCAGAATTTAAAATGAACAGCATCAACAAATCACGGCACATTTCTAAAAACAGCATAATGGACAGATTTCCTTCCTTCCTTTCTTTCAAAATGAGTATGAATGTGAGTCCTATAATGTGGTAATTGCTTTAAAGTGAAATATGTTTTAAGATGTTAAGACCGCATAATTTGTACGTGAGTAAATGGCACACCAGGCTACATCCCATTGGAGCTAACCCTCCACACCTACAGGTCAAGTCAATATAATATTAACTATAATATTAAACTTTATATTACTACACAAATTAATGTTTTCAACTTTTGTATCAAAATAAATGCTTTGACTTCATTCTTCAGACCCTTAAATCAGAATCTTAAACTTCAGCTGTAAAAAACAATTGACAATATATTGTTATTTCATATAATTACAGTGGGGTAAGATACATCAGATATTTTACTTGTGTACAATTAGAAATACTACAGTGTTAAAATACTTCGTAAGTAAAACTTTTTGTCTTCTTCTTTCAATGACTTTATATATCATTGCTGGATATCTTTAACTGTTATGATATATCATAGTGTATTTATATTTTGTTTTAGCTTAAAATCAGAATCTGTAAAGTAATTTGTAACTCATTTTGTCATAGAGTAAAAAGTACAATATTGGCTTCCAAACTGTAGTGCCCATGCCATTGGTGTATAAAGAAGCATAAACTAAACATACTCAAGTAAAGCACAAGTAAGCTACCTCATATCGATATATAAGTACAATACTTGAGTAAATGTACTTCAATACGTCATTAAACCACTGTTTATTTAACTGCAGGTCTCAGGGTCTTCTCATGGAAAATATATGTTAATTATATCTCCAAGTCAAACCAAAGCATGGTTAATAAAGCAATGTAATGTTGAGATATATTCATTTATAGTGCAGTAACAGACGCTTATCTCGCAGGGAGAGAGAGGTTACCTGTTAGTGCTGGAGCTGCTGAGTTATTCTGAATAAATGCAGCTCGTGGTCTCAGCTCTGCTTCTTCTTCTTCCCGTCGTCGACAAACGTGCACAGAATAATATCCTCATCATATTTCATCTGATTATCTCCATCGCTGACGGTCAAAGTGAGGCAGTATGATCGTTTTGGCGCACAGGTAAGCAGTATGGTGAGTAGTGAGAAACTTCATGATAGGCTGTGCGTCTTCAGTGCCTCCAGGCCCCGCCCCCCGCTCGGCCCGCTCCCCCCTAGAGATGCGCCCTCCCCGGCTGGAGGTGAGGACACGGCTCGCTTTAAAACCCGGGAACAATGAGACGGTCTACAGACCTTCAGAAAATATATTTATTGTGAGGTAAAGTCCAGTGGTGTAATGTAACTAAGCACATTTACTCAAGCTGTACTTGAGTAAACATTGTACTTTATTTGATTTTTATGTTGTGCTACTTTATACTTTTACTACTGTTTTTTTTAACACATATTGTTCTTATTAGGGTTAGGGTTACCTCTTATTTTTACTTCACACATTTACATAATTAATTACTTGAATATTTAGGTTATTTATACAAAATGTAAATCAACACACATTATTCAATATTATTATAGGTTAAGCTACCCAGTTTATTGTATAAAGTATTTCATGTAAACCCCCCTTTTACCAATGATGAACACATGAATGCACTTATAATTGTAATAGAGTAATTAAAATACTTAATATATCTGGTGTTTACAATGACCATTTTGCATAACGTGTACCTTTACCTTTTGTACTCAAAGTATTTTTTTACACTACTTTTTTACTTTTACATAAGTACAATTTTGAATGCAGTACTTTTACTTACTTATACAAAATAAAGTAACTGAGCACTGCACAACTTCTTCTTCACGTCTAATCCTATAAAAAGAGGCTAGCTTAATATTTGTTTTCTGTTTTAAAGTGACATTTTTTAAATGTATATAAGTTTAATTTAACTCTTTTATTGAAAATGCTTGTTTGAACTAAGAGTAGCCTATTTGCAATTTTAAAAAGTCTTACATTCTAGTGTACATGTTTTGACAATTATCCATTTTTACTTTATATTTAGGGTTTTGTGAGCAACATAAACCCTTTTTTGTTGTAATTGCCGTACAAAATAGTTTTGGCTTTAGTATACTGTGGGCAATCATTTTTGTCAATAAACAATAGTACACCTTTTTACATTTTGTAAGTAGCTCCACATAACTGAGCTAGCTCAATCTGCTAAAACCATGACATTTTGTTGAACAATTGTGGTTTTCTGTTTTAACAGCGACATGATTATTATTCTTTCACACAAGTTTCATTCCACTCTAATATATCCAAGACTTTGGGAAGACTGCATCTTCCTTCTTTGCATCAAGGAATAATCAATACTAAAATTAAAATGAACAAACATTGATGTCCATTGATGGATTTAATGTCATCATATGTGGCAATAAAGGCATGTGGTTGTTTGTGTGTTTTATTGTATTGTGATTTTGTATGGACCTTGGCCTGGTCTCTCTTGTAAAATGTGATATATATAATAGTATAGTATATATAATCTCAGAGAGCATAATGCATACGTTACATACATATAGACATATATTTAAGAAAATGTTTCTACGTTTTATTTGATTTAATTTATTACAATAGTTATCATTGGGCTGCAGTAGTTCAGTTAGTAGAGCTGGACGCCCATTGGTGTCTCCATGTAGTGGACCCAGGTTCGAATCCAGCCTGGGACCTTTTGCCACATGTCTTCGCCTCTTTCTCCCCTTTCAACACTATCACTTAAATAAAAATGCAAAATAAAATAAAATGATTGACTTTATTATCAAAGCTATAGCTAACACCTTAAATAAACACAAACTCTAAAGATTTGATACATCTTATTCTCATGAGACACTGTTAGCTACAGCAGTGATGTTGCAAATCAACTTTTCTTTACTGTAGCACCGGTGCAGTAACCTGCCCAGTGAAGTGCAGTCTGTGGATCAGGGAGTTAAGACCTGGAAATCCTTTGATTGAGGACACTCCTGAGGTGGTTTGGCTCGGGCCAAAACACACAAATCTGGAGTTCTTACTCTGCAGAAAACAGGGTACCAGTTATTGAGCGACCTGAACCATTCAGAGGAACAGCATCTCACATTAGAAAAAAAACGTGTTTTACGTGACAATTGAACTGCTACAAATGCCAAATAAATATAGTTCCTCGGTATATGTCAGAGTTCAAGTGACTGCTGTGGCTTTCAATGTGCATCACGCATTTAATAGTTTTTAACATCATCTTCCTTTGAGGGCTTTCTATTTTATTTTGTCTCCTCACTGAGTTAATTCCTTTCCTGTCACAGCATGTTGGGGGTGCAGCTTCAAATCAACTGACAAACACAGACCACAGACAGGCCGGCGGGAGTCACTTCCTCTCTGCTCCTCCGTCTCTGGAACAGCACTTTACAAACGCCATGACACTAACTAAAGCTCAAGCACTGTATGTATAGGTACCATTTTGAGGCACTTTACTTAAGTATTTCCATTTTCTGTTACTTTAAACTTACACTCTGCTACATCTTAAAAGAATATTGCAATTTTCTAGTACATTTATCTAAAAACTTTAGTTGCTTCAGTATTCAGTTTATTAACTATTGCCTTCGTCCCCGTCCCCCCCCCCCTCCTTACTTTGGTGTTCGCGGTCAAATTTGACCGGTCCTGTTTTAACTGCTATTACATTAACACAAAAACCATTAATCATCACCAAATGTCATTTAACACCCTTTCAAACTGTCAATATTGTATCAGACTACTGGTACACATGAAACACTGCAGTAAATATACAAAGAATAGACACTGAACATGTATTGTGCGTGCCAGGTGTGATTCACATGGGGGGATTGGGCACATAAGGGGGGACACACATCTAGAGTGTGTGTGTGTGTGTGTGTGTGTGTGTGTGTGTGTGTGTGTGTGTGTGTGTGTGTGTGTGTGTGTGTGTGTGTGTGTGTGTGTGTGTGTGTGTGTGTGTGTGTGTGTGTGTGTGTGTGTGTGTGTGTGTGTGTGTGTGTGTGTGTGTGTGTGTGTGTGTGTGTGTGTGTGTGTGTGTGTGTGTGTGTGTGTGTGTGTGTGTGTGTGTTTTATCTGATCCGGATGGTTACTAATTCCTTTTCTTTATGGCGGTCATGTGACTGGGAACACCATGGGTGTTTCAAAGTTGACTAAATCATCCAAAATTCAATGAAAGTGGTGATCAGCAATTGTATATGTTCAAATATCTACTGTGAAGGATATCATAAAGCCTTCATGCAATCGAATGTAAAACAAAAAAGTTATGATTGATGAAAGTAGTAAATTGGTCAGATTTGACCCGAAGACAACAGGAGGGTTAATATAACATTTCAAAATAAATGATGATGTAATATTATAGATTTAGCTACCCAGCAGTATGTATAGTAATTATAATAAGCTTTTTTCTCAAAATACTGTACATATTTATGCATCAGTAATACCAACCCAGTCTCACAAAAAAACCTGTAATAACTACGTTGGTCCACAACTTGGGACGTAGTATTTCTACAAAAACTCCTCTGAAATTGTAAGATCCCTACGTTTTTTTCCACCATGTCACGTGATCTTCACATTTAAAAAAAAAAATGGCCGACATTCGTTTTATTCTCGGTGGAAAATGCCTATTTTACGGTTAGTTTGGCCATTAAAATGAGTTTTGATGTCATTTGATGCGAGAAATATGAGTTGTTATTTCAGATTATGTGTGCAGTGGATGTACATGGTCTTTAGTTTGCTAGTTATTACGAATATTACTTCAGGAAATTGTGTCCATAGATGAGAGTAATACCTACGTCACTTCCGGACAAAAATTATGGCCCCGCCCACTTTTTGGGGAAAACAACGCTGTCATTTGAATGGCGGTCAATACAAATTCTGAAGTTTTTGCCAATCCGATAAACATTTTTGAATACCGTGGATTTTTGGATCTTCAAAGAGCTCGATTACGATGGCCAGTCAGGAAAACAATTACATTCGATCATTGGTAATCGACAATCGGTCTTGATATATGGTTAAATTAAAATCAGTAGGCGAGGCTGTAATTTCTCCAGCTGTTACTCTCATGAGGGAGGCGGAACATAATAGTTGTATCATGTCAAAAAGCTGCTGTGTCGTTTATTGCACCTCAAACATTAAACATAATCAATAGTTCAGTGTTTCTGTACTTCCTCTAAGAAGAAAGGACAGTAAAAGAAGAGCTCTGTGGCTTCAGGCTCGATCGCCATTCAAATGACAGCGTTGTTTCCCCCAAAGGTGGGTGGGGCCGTAAAGTGACGTAGATGTTACTCTCATCTATGAAAATTGATAGCCGACTGCTATATTTAACCATATTGAGCCCGATCGTCGATTTGTAATGGCTTAATGCAATTGTTTGCCTATCTGGCCATTGGAATCGGGCTCTTTGAAGATCCAAAAATCTCCGGTTTCCTTACATTTCTAATCGGATTGGCAAAAACTTCAGAATTTGTATTGACCGCCATTCAACTGACAGCGTTGTTTTCCCCCAAAAGTGGGCGGAGCCGTTATTTTTGCCCGGAAGTGACGCATTCTCATCTATTCAACGTTTTCATTGTTACCAAGGTGGTTGCTAGGGACGCTGCTATCGATATTATTTCTGCTATGTTGTGTAACTGTTTAATGGTGTTATCTTTATTGCTACCCCCGTCAATGTATAGTTTTGGTCCACAGCGCAAACGTATTAGTTTAACAAAATCCGCATCTAAAATTGTGGCATACGTTATTTTCCCCTGTGCAATTCTCCATTTACTCAACAATAACACATAATTATCCTTGTGTTTATTTATTTGTTTGATTAATAAACACAAGTTGGAGTCCGTCAGGACCGAGGGTCTATTTGCTTTGGAGAATATTACACCCGGAAGTAAGTATTCTCTCCGCTTCGCTTGACAAACCCCGTGATAGTCCTCAAGCTCTGTGATTGGATGTTTGAGTGTGCTCCGAGGGTTACACTGAGCGTCGAACAGCACTTGAAATGGGATGGAACCACGGCAGACTGTCCAAAACTGGATTTGAACGGGTCCACCCCGTCCCCCCGTCCCCAGAACTACACATGCTGGCTATTGTGTGTTTTGCAACATGTTCTATGGCACGTCTCTACTGGGAATTGTAGTTTTAAAAGACGTTTTCGTATTTCCCATAATAAGAAGTTGCCAGTATTAAACTGTGTACATCCCTGGGCAGCATTAATATATACCCACATGACAGCTAAGGTCAGAAGAGCTTTATTTAACAGCTGGTCTTATGTCTGTGACCCCTCCTGTTGTTCATTGATGAGCCTGAAACATGCACTTGTCAAGGTTCAGAGGCAAATGTTGCAAATATGGCAGTAGCCATCGATCATCTTAAGATAAGATATACTTTATTGATCCCAAGTTGGAAACATTTGCGTTACATCAGCATGTGTAACAGTTAAATATGCAGTTGTGTTTATTTGTAAATCATTTAGTATAATCACACAAATTCTGTGTTTTATATTTAATAATTCTGTGTTCTTTATTTATTGATTGTTCAATACCTGACAAGGTCGGAGATGAAAAACTTGGGTTGCAGGTTCCTCAACAGTGCATTACAAGACATCTATCAATATGTGTGTATACCTCCACCATTAAACTGTCGTATTCTGCACATTTCTTATACTATTTACATACATCTTATAAGAGTATAATACATATGTATGTTTTTGTATAATATCAGTTAAAATAAGTACTTCAACATAGTTAACATTGCTGGAGGTATACACACATATTGATAGATGTCTTGTAATGCACTGTTGAGGAACCAGCGACCCAAGTTTTTCATTCAATGCATAACTACACCGTTTGTGTATATGATATGTCAATAAACCTTAGAAAATCTTTAAATCTTGAAAGGGATGTGCAAAATATACAGTCTTTAATTAACTATTAGTTGAGAATAACGAGTAATGGATATATTTTAATATCTAATAATACAAATAATGACATTCAATAACATGCTTTAACCACTAGGTGTCCCTTTATATCAGCTGTGCACCGTTATGGTGTAAATACAGCCTATCTACCAATTGGATCAAATATAAAAGTCAGCCGAATTAGTGTTGATAATGCAAGGAGATGTATTGTAAGATGTTGTTTAATTGCTGATATATTTATGATCCACGTCACGTTTTCAGTTTTGGCGGCAGTTCCTCATGTTTGTCCAGAGGTCTTCTCATCAGGGCTCTATACATAGAGAACTACGGCAGATATGTAATATTTAATGCAGCCGAACCGTGTATTACAATGCCGTTATGTGATGACTTTCAAAGAGAAAAGCAAGCACACTCGGAATAAAGTAATATTTTATTTAAAAAAAAACTTTTCTGTTTCCGGTATTTGTTTATGACGATGTGATGTGAGATGTGAGACTGGGTTGGAGAATTGCACAGGGGAAAATAACGTATTTATGCCACCATTTTAGATGCGGATTTAGTTAAACTAATACCTTTGCGCTGTGGACCAACACTATACATTGACGGGGAAGGGGGTAGCAATAAAGATAACACCATTAAACAGTTACACAACATAACAGAAATAATATCGATAGCAGCGTCCCTAGCAACCACCTTGGTAACAATGAAAACGTTGAATGGACACAATTTCCTGAAGTAATCTTCATAATAACTAGCAAACTAAAGATCATGTACATCCACTGCACACATAATCTGAAATAACAACTCATATTTCTCGCATCAAATGACATCAAAACACATTTTAATGGCCAAACTAACCTTAAAATAGGCATTTTCCACCGAGAATAAAACGAAGTTCGGCCATGTTTTCTTTTTCTGCAGGGAGAAATGTGAAGATCACGTGACATAGACGCCAGCCATTGGAAATGAATGGTGAAAAAAAACGTAGGGATTTTACAATTTCATAGGCGTTTTTGTAGAAATACTACGTCCCAAGTTGTGGACCAACATAGTTATTACACGTTTAGATGTGAGACTGGGTTGGTAATACTAACACAGTAATTAAACATATATTATAGTAAAATGAACCATTTTGCATATCGAGTATTTGTTTTTGGTATTTGAAGTGCATTTTGGTGCAATTTCTTTTTAGATTTATACTTAAGAATGATAAGGTGAGTAAAACATACATAACTTGTGTTACGATGTTCACCTTATTAAAAGATCAAAAATACCTTTTTCACCACTGGAAAGTTTTAATTTTAAATATGTCGCTGGTGCTTGTCAGACTGACATTGGTATAATGTCTCATATCTTTCAGCATATTTCACTTGAAGGAAGATCAGGCCACTGAATTAAAGACCACACACCACGACTAAATGGTGTTTACACACAGCTTTAAATAGTCAAGCATATTTCCTCGTGAATACAATGTAGCACAATCAGAAAGAGACTTAATAACATTTAATTACAGTGCAAATCCGTGTAGGGGCTTACAAATTATCCTAATGATTTAGATGTGTTTAGATAGCTCGTTTTTTTGTATGTCTGTCACTGCTCACATATTTTTCGGTATAAGAGTTTATGCTGTGTACATGAAAATGTTTGTGGTTCTTTAAACTTGCTTGCAAGGAGGCTTTTCCTGAAGTACTGGCATTTACTCTTGTCATCAATCCAGCAAAACTCCCTTTGAATGTCAATGTGGTAAAGTAGCCTCTATTTATATGACTGCAGCACTGCTGACCTCCATGTGCTGTTTTCTTATGACAAACCCTTCCACCTACACATATCGCCAATCATACAAGAAAGCAAACACAAAGTCAATGTTTGACTTAAATCTTTTTTGGAACTAAGAGTAACAGGGCATGTGGCTATATGCACTTTGGAAAATCCAGAAGGCTAGTGGACATTTGTTGCCAAGGATTCATTTACTACTTTCTTTTTGGGCCTCTGTGAGCTGCTGCTGCCCAATCCACCATCAATTCTTTTTTGGTTTTTCTTTCTGTACACTCTTTTAATTAACCTCTGGTCAATAGTTTTCATCAATACGAGATTTAAAAATCAACAGTACACTTTTGGGGCATTTCTAACTACCTATACAAAAATGAGCAAAATCCAACTGCTCGACCATATTTTGTTGAAAAAGTAAGTGAGTTGTTTCTTTCTTTACAAAGGTCATCAATTACATTTTACATTCATTGAAATAAAATAAGTTCAACATTTTGGCAATTACACCTTTTCTGCTGAGAGCTAAGAAGATGTATACAACTGTCTTTGGTATGCTAAATATCACAAAAACTTAGCTTAGTTTAGCATGAAGAAGACGGCTAACAGGGGAAAGGAGCTGGTCTGGCAATGAACAAGATTAACAACATATGCAGGCCGGCCCCTCCCTACATGCAGATCACGCAGACTGCGTGGGGCCTCACCTCACGGAGGGGGCCTCACCTCACGGAGGGGGCCTCATCTGAAGGGCAAATGCGGCGCACCTTTATGCGCTAATGCGGCACAATTACTGTAAGCGTGCCACAGTTTCGCCGCGGAGAGGCTTCGGCGCTCGCAGTTCACACGCGTGCTGCACTAAACCCCCCCCGTCCCCGTCGACGCTCTCGACACAGAGGGCCTCATCACATAACTTTGCGTGGGGCCATATGTTGGCCAGGGGCGGCCCTGAAAATATGCCATATTTTTTAATTCATGCTCTGCGACCAGCCAAGAAATAGCTCATTATATAACACAATGAGTCAGTTTTACACTTACACACATACTGTACACACACACACAAACAAACAAGATGGAATATGTTAATACATAAAACAGTTAGCTAGGTAGCTTATCTTATTCTGTCTCCACTTCACGACTTCTTCCTTGAGTTGCGAAGGAGGGACTGTGCTAGCTAGCTAATTTAGTATACTTTTGTCCTAAAGAAGAGGCTTTGGTATCTTCTGAAGTACGTTGAAAACCAAGCTAGCTGTTTCCCCATGCACGTGCCTGTCTCCTGGTGGTAGCTTTAACTTACAGACATAAGAGTGCTATCAATCTTTAGGAATAAAGCACATAAGAGTCTTTCTATACAAATCAAACAATTAATGTAATGGCTATAAAGAACCAGCCATTACAATAATTGTTTTATTGCTGGAACTATTCTCCAATGAATTACACACCTAGACACACTGTATTATTGCTTGTAAGTTGTATTGTATTTGTAATTGCAGTAATTAGTCAGGAACAAGTTTTTGGAGCCTTTGCTTGGTTCCCCTGAAGGTTAAAATAGTTTACGTGACAGATCATTCGTAATTCTTAAGCTTTCTGTTTGTGTGTGATTGTATTTCTCTGAGTACAATGTGTTACCTTAAAGACATGTGCTTTGTATACAATATTCCCACCCTAAAAAGTTGGTTCTGAATCTGATTCACTGGCTTGTGTCTGGTTTGACTCGTCTCTAGTCCCACGGGAACCACGCTGCTGTCCCAGACAAATCCTCCTGCCAACACGCCAGCCTCCAGAGAGCTAACCCAGCTTAAGCCCTACTTCCCCTCCAGAGGCAAAAAAAATCCAAACAAAGTAAACAGTAAGCACCTAGTAGTCAACTTCCTTATCCTTGTTAATTATTCAAAATCCCGGGGGAGAGACCGGCCCACAGTTGTCTTCTGAGTCACTTTTTTTTCTCTCATACAAGCACTCACTCACCACAAAGCCCCCCTTCTCCTGCCTCCCCTTTCAACTTCAAACCCAGTCATTTCTGCAAGCTGCGCTTTGATTGTACCAAACACCTGTATTTTTCGAGGAGAGACTTCCTTGCGAGCCCCCGCCTCCCATCTTTGATTGTTAAACAGCAGTGGCGCCGTCATTACTGTGTCTGTGCGACTGATGCCGCCCAGCTTCCCCTCCCATCTTCCAACTCCTTTCAACCAGAACTTTAATTGCTCAGTGAAAATTTGGATTGCTTTATTTTATCTAATTTTCAAAAACCCTTTTTTGTTTTTGAAGGGTTGTAAAACTTTAATGTGCCTTGCTGGATTTATCGGATGATGATCACAGATTTCGTAACAGTTAACACTGAATCCAAAATGTCCCCAGATTTGTAATAAGAAGTGAGAACTTATTTTTTTAATTTAGAACATATAGTTAGTCGTAGCCAGATGGACACACAGACTGCAAAGGTTTTTCTAACTCACCTCAGTACTTTAGTAATCCTTCAGGAAGACAAACAGACAGACATACACTTACACACTCACACACAAACACACACCTTTGCAGCAGTAATACCATGCTTTATTAGACGGCCTCTCCTGCCATCCTGTCTCCCCCTCAGATTAATATCCTCTGGGCTTCTCACCAGCTGTTTCCGTCCCATAACACCCCTCATCTTCCCCCGGCCGGCCCTCTGCTTCACATGGGCTTACAAACTGGGCCACTTTGCCTGCGTGTCTCTAGGAGTGATCTTTGGCTTAACACTTTGTAGGTTTGTGTGTGTGTGTGTGTGTGTGTGTGTGTGTGTGTGTGTGTGTGTGTGTGTGTGTGTGTGTGTGTGTGGTGTGTGTGTGTGTGTGTGTGTGTGTGTGTGTGTGTGTGTGTGTGTGTGTGTGTGTGTGTGTGTGTGTGTGTGTGTGTGTGTGTGTGTGTGTGTGTGTGTGTGTGTGTGTGTGTGTGTGTGTGTGTGTGTGTGTGTGTGTGTGTGTGTCGATATGTGAGTTCACTCAGCCAGCTGAATGCCGGATCTTGTCCACACAAAAGTGAACGGCCGCTTGAAGTAGGATGGACCAACTTGATCTTATATTACTTTATATGTTAAGGCTTTTAGATGATGGTGTTTTAACAAGATCAATTAATTATTCAACACAACTGTTGGTTGTCAACGTGATATGATGTATTGGTGTATTTACACGTTTTGTCTGTTTAATTTCACTCTGTCTGTGCTTGTTTCAGTGCCCGAGTGTGTGTGCGTGCGTGTGCGTGCGTGCGTGCGCGTGCGTGTGTGCGTGCGTGCGTGCGTGCGTGCTTTGGCTCAGGTGAGTGTTTACTTCTCATGGTGTCTTTACTGTTTGTGTGCAAGGGCAGACAGGATGTGCAGTGCTTGTCAGCATGCTCCAGGAGATGAAAGGCCGGAGAGGGTGTGGAAGTAGCCGAGTGCTGTTCAGGTAACAGGTTGTCTTCTCAGAAATCTCTCAAGAATTCTGTCCGGTTGCCTTCAGCATTCCTAGTGAGCCACCAGTGAGCAGCACTCACCACCATGCTGCTTCAGAATATATCTCAACACCTCCCACAAATCTGGCCATAACTGAAAGCCAATAGGGTCCAGGTGCTCACTCTCAAAACAAAAACACTGGCCGAACCTTTGGAGCGTCTCAGTTGGCGCCTCTTGTTCCCCTTACGCTCAAGTGTGCGTGTGAGCTGTTATTACACTACTGCCATAAAACTGATTGCATCACCAAAAGAAACATGAGTCAGTTTTAAGAATGGTGCCTCCGACATGCATATTGATGAGCAATCGTTACGGACACGACAGCAGTCTGGTTTGGTCGCAGACTTACTAAGAATGCTGTCGGTCTCTGAAATGCAGTTGGGCGGGTTTCTATTACTAGAATTACAGGTACCGAATCCTTGACATTCCTGGTCGTCTCCTGGTTGGAGAAGTCATTAGTTTGACTCTATGTTGTCTATTTACCTAACCTGAAACACTAGATTGTTATGTGTTAAAGAAAAGTTTGAGAAGCCGTCATTGGAAACGAAACAATATTTGGCAGGTGATTGGACGAAACCAACTAACCAACCTGTCAATAACAGGCTCACATCAACCAATTAGATAGACAGGATGAAGCCGGTCGGGGGAAGATTAAAAACATATTTCTATCTAGAACAGCCATAAATGCCGTTATTTTCTCTTCTTTCAGGGAAATAATACTCTCCAGTTCTGATATAAATGATGCTACACCATCTAGCTAACCTCTTAATGAGCCAACAATGTTTTTTGGTCGCACAGTTGCCTCTCTTTGTTGTTATGCACACCTAAACCACAGATGTCTAAATGGTAACCCCCAATTTGCAAAACTCTTGCAAGATATTTAGGGAAAGGCATTTTGTAGTTGTGTTTGAGATGAGTCGTCGGCAGTCATCTTGTGAGGCAGTAAGTGTCACAAGATTTTTCGCGAACTTTCAAAAATCTATGCTGGAATTAGCAGTGGCCAGAAATGTATTCAAATTGAAAATGTGTACTTGGATGGTCTGATTAAATGGTGGGGTCAAAGGTCAAGGTCACTTTGACCTCACCTCCGTCCTGTTCTTGTGAACGCAATATCTCGGGAGCACCTTAGCTTCAAACAGCTACTTGGACTTGAACTGCTAGAATTTGGTGGTCAAGGTGACTCTGACATCGCAACACGTTTCTGGCCACACCTCAAAAATGTATAAGCTATGTTCGGCCATTCTAAACAACGAGGATGAAGTGAGGACATTTTGGACAGACATAGGTTCAAAGTGCAACTCGACTTCTTGCCAAAGGAATACATTCATAATGTGGAAATTCTCCGAAGCTGTTCTGTGGTCTCCACCAACTCCTGACTGAAATGCTAGCTCTTTAGCAGCGAAATGCTAGCTAGTAGCTAACTTTTGGTGATTGACTTTGAAGCTTTGATTAGATTAGTTGTTTTTTCAGCCTGTTTAGAAACAATGAGCTGAAAATGAATTTGAAAGAAAGTTGGTTGAAAAAGTTCAAAAAACACTAAATGGCATTAAAATGATTGAATGTGTCAATACAGAAACTGTCCATTACATTCTAAGACAAATATGACCATGGAAAGAAGCAGGGACTCCGGTCATGGAAGACATGAGAACATGTTCAATAATGTCAGCAGCTTGAAGAAGACGTATTCGCCTTCACTGGATTTGACTTGAGAAAGTATAATAATGCATTACTAGGAACCACCAGATCTAAAGTAGAAAACGTGTCTGATCGTAGTTTGGGTGGTTTGACCTTTTCAAAGCTCTGCAGGATTAAGTGGAGTTTAGATTTGATCAATGCAAAGAGCAGGTGAACCGTTTTGGGAAGTGTCTGGAAAGACTGAGCCCACAGACAGGAAGTGTCAACAACATACAGTAATTCAATGAAACACCGGCGATAGGACACACCCACTCCATAAACCCACTGACACACAGGAATTCACCCAACTTTAATTACACTGATTAGCCAACATGTGATCCTGGTTTAGTTTCATAGTACAAAAACTGTGACTTCTTAGAAAGGAAAAAAAAAGACACATCATCTTTATTTTGCAAATTGCTGCAAACAAGTAGTCCTACTAAATAGCTAGTTGAAAGTTTCATTAATACCTCAAAAGTAACACAATTCGATGTATTGAATAGGGTCGTTTGCAGTAAATGTCTAGCCATTCTGCAGAATTGTACTAGGTTCATTACAAAATGATCAAGTTATATCTGCAGAACCATGTTTCTTTCACCGTTTTCAGTCTGTGTCAAAGAGTTGTTTTAAAGACCCATGGCAGTAGATGTATAGTTACTATATTGAATAACACATTTTGTGGTAATTCATTGATTATTTATATTTGATGAAATGTTACATTTCCTAAAATGCAGCATTATTTATTTATTTAACTGCACCAGAGTAAGCCAAGAGGCTATTTTTATATTAAGTCCCTGGAAAGATGTTGCTAAGGCCCCTGTAAAACTAATTATATCATATATAGATTATATTATAGCATAGTTGATGAAAATCAGTAAAAAAACAAAAATGATAGAATCCAATACTCTATCATATAGGAACCATGTTAAAGGTAAGAATGGAGAAACCAGCTTGAGTGCGCTATAATTTGAAAGTACACAACCGAACAAAATCTGCCACTTCCTTCAGACTTCCTTACAGAGCCCCTCCTCCAACACACGAACGCAATGAGGGCACGAGATAAGTTTGTGCACGAGATGGAAGGCTGACAGGCAGGTGGCCATCCAGTTATCTGCCGCGGGCCGAGGCAGATGATTGGTCGTGCTTTTTGCAGCGCCACGGCTTCCACAGATGAAATATTTGTATATATTTATTGTCAAAGCATTTAATGTATTCATTGCTATCGGGATGTTAAGAGCATTCCATGGAATATAACAAAAAGTGTTTCTGAAGTGAATCACCTACCCTACCTTTAAGTTCAAAGGTTTAAACAATAGCTTTATTAATGACCAGTGTTGTGCTAGTTACTGAAAACCAGTAACTAGTTACCATTACTAGTTACTTCATTTCAAAAGTAACTCAGTTACTTTACTGATTACTTACACCAAAAAGTAATGCGTTACTGTGAAAAGTAACATTTTAGTTACTTAAAAAAAGGGCTCCCATTATATGAATGCCCTTAGCCTTCATTTCAGTACTGTTATTGCATTGGAGAACAATACAATCTGTTGATCAACTTGACATGCATTATATGCAATCTGGATAGCATCGATATTAGCTGGCTTTACATTTTTGTATATTCTTTCTCCAGGTAGTTGGAAAAAGTGTTCCGTCCCATATGCCGTGTGCCGCCCGGACATGCTATCATGCTAACTAGCTCCCTGAACGCGGGTGACTCCACTGTAGCAATAGCCTGCATGTGTTCTACAACATACCGTGCAATGGCTTTATCGACTTTTCCCTGGCGAGCAGTCCCTTGGTTAAAATCCAGCCGCTGTTGCTTAGGTGCAGGTGGAGGTGGAGTGGCGTCGGCTGAGTCTCTGTGGTCTTAGCTACTAGCTTCGTCCCAGCATGTTGTTTCTGCAGATGTTTTAATAGATTTGAATGACTGGTTTGGGCAGTAGATAGGCTCTTTGACCCGCCAGGACACAACTTACATTTAACTAAAACGTTATTTTCTTTGTGCTCAACAAAAGTGAAATAGTGAGAATATCTCCAGGTGGAGAAACTAGACTTGAGCTCCGCCGCCGCCATGACAGTCTTGTTAGTAAACAACACAAACACGCCCACAGCCCGTCTCCGCATGTGACACAGGAAGTATTTAAGTACATTTACTCAAGTACTGTACTTAAGTACAGTTCTCATCTCTGTTCGCCTGGCTGTTGACTATATAAAAAAACTAACGCAGTAACGGAGTAACGCACCATGTAGTAACGGTAACTGAGTTACTGAATTTAAAAAGTAATGCGTTAGAGTACTAGTTACTGCCAAAAATAACGGCGTTACAGTAACGCGTTACTTGTAACGCGTTAGTCCCAACACTGTTAATGACAAACACATTTTAGTAATGCCTTTAATTTTCACTTAAAAGCCGTTAATAAGATGCTAGGTTATAAACAATCCCTTTGGTTGGTATTTATCCTCCTTCTGACACTTATTATAGGCTATAGTTTTACTTCTCTTTTTTTAAATCTTATTTTATATATTAAATGTGGTGGTGGAGTGCATGGTTTAAGAACAGAAGCTAATCCCAATACACTTCTTTAGCCAACTGTTTCCCATGAACTTCAGTGGATTGCAACATTATTCAAAGATATATAGTTGTATTGCCATATGCACATAGCTACAACATTAGTGTGGGCAAAAATAATCTCCTACAACAGTGGAACGTACAAGATACTAAAGACATACAATAGTGCAAATAAATTGCAGGAATAAATACACTTTGGACATTTTAAATAGATGATAAGCATTAAGAGCAGTATAGGCTATGAATGAGCAGATTCCTGAGGAATAGCTGCACCACGTCACAGGCTGTGACTGCACTCCTGTAAGAGGGAGACTGTGATCGGGACAGTGGCCCCAGAATATGAAAAACCATATCCACCTCATGAAACAAATTATATAGTTAGTTTCATATTTGAGTTCTCGTTAACCTTATTTATGTAACATGTGGTGGTGGTGTGGTGTAAGAGCAGAAACTTAGCAAAATCTACTTCTTCAGCCAACTGTATCCCAACTGGAATAGATTGCAAGTGCAACGTTATTCAAAGGTTTTATTGTCATATGCACAATAGCTACAGCTAAATTGTTGACAGTGAAAATCTCCTCCAACAGTGCAGCATACAATATGGGCTACTAAAAGTCAGGAAGAAGTCAAATATGTACATGTTTTTTTAAGCATTATAAGCAGTGTGAGCTCTGGGGGGGGCAGACTCCTGAAGAACAGCAGCACCGTGTTGCAGGCTGTGACTGAACTCCTGTAAGCAGTGGTGAAAAGTAACTAAATAGATTTATTCTAGTACTGTACTTAAGGCGAATTTTTATTATTTCAATTTCTTACTATTATTATTTCAATTTCTTACTACTTTGTACTTCTACCCACTACAATTCAGATGTAAATGGTGTACTTCTACTCCACTACTTTAGTTACTCTACAGATGTGGATGAATGATGTGAAATATAATCAAGTGTTGAATCAGACTTTAGTTCCACCTGGAGTAAATCCACCAGCTACCCTGCAGTCTACAAAGTACTTCAGACTAGCTGCACCTTCACCAGCTTTGGGAACACTTTGATGATCAATCATTATAAAACATATCATATATATTATTCTGAAATGGGCCAATATGCGCAACGAGTAAGCCTACTTTTATTCAGAGGTGGGAGAAGTAGTATCAGAACTTGTACATAAGTAAAAGTAGAAGTACCAGAGTGTCTTATTTAAATATTGATTATATTTCAAATCATTAATTCAAATCTTCACAGTAACTAAAGGTATTAAATAAATGTAGTGGAGTAAAAGTACACCATTTACCTCTGAATTATATAGTGGGGTAGAAGTACGCTACAAAGTAGCAAACAATTTAAACAAAATAATAATATAATAATAATCAAGTAAAGTACAAGTACCCCAACATTGTACTTAAGTACAGTACTTTAATAAATATACTTAGTTCCTGTACACTACTGATTTTACTTTTGGTAGCCTACTTTAAGTATATTTTGCTAATACTTTTGTGCTTTTAATCGAGTAACGTTTTTAATGCCGGATTTGTACATATAACAGAGTATTCCTACACTCTGGTACTTGTACTTTGACTAAAGTACAAGATATGAGTACTCCTCCAGCGCTGTAGACAGTGATCTGCATAGTGTCAGATGAACAGTCTACTTGTGGCCAGACGAGACGAGACCTTTAAGTACACACCTTTGGATTTCTTGGTCACGTGACCACTATCTCCAGCCTGCCTTCTCTCAGCCGACCGCCCGCTCGCACCATTGCAAAGGTAAACATTTACAACAGCAGCATTCATACACTAGCTCTATCTCACAGATACATTAAAGTCCACCCTGTTTACCCGACCCCCAGTCATTCCAGAGAGCGGAATGACACGAAGCGTCAGGCTGCTCTCCGCGGAGTGACACGGACAGTGACAGTGACAGTGTGGACAGTTAGGCATAATCTGCATTAAACACTGTTCACAACAAACACAGCTACATCTGCGAGCAACGCACTTTTCGGCGACAGTATTTCCGGTTTGTTAAGCGATTCATGGTCGCAAATGCGAGACAAGAGCGATAATAGAGCAATGTGGCGGAGGGATTTGTGAAGATTACAGTCAATACAGTGCTGCTCCTAATCCCTGTGTGAAAGGGATGGGCAGTGCACCGGCTGGATCTGACTTTCTGCAAAAAAACTGGGTGGGGGTGTCGGGGGGCTCTTCCTTTACTGTTGTGTGGATGCGTTTTCAGAGTCTTGTGATACGGAAGTCATGTTGTTTACATGAGGTAGCTCAGCACACATTATTTGTATGTCATTATGTTGTTCTTTCTCTTTTCGTCACAGGATGGCAGAACCACCCAGGTCATGTGATTGTTTTGTCTCCTTGCCTCCTGGCTCTCGCGATGACCATGTTATTTTTGGGAAGAACTCAGACCGTCCCCGGGATGAGGTGCAGGAGGTGGGCTACCACCCTGCAGCCCCCCACCCTCCAGGCTCCATGCTGGAGGTACAGTCTCCTGCAAGCACACGCACACACACGCGCCCCCACACACACACACACACACACACACACCAACATATTTTACTAAACATTACTGTTTTATATAACGAGTACTTTTACATTTGGCCCTTTTTAGTATTTTTGAATACTAATACTTTTTTACTTCAGTCCAATTTTGATTGCACAGCCTTAACTTGTAACTGAGTATTTCTGCAGTTTTGTTTTGCTGTTTTTCACTTGGATATTACACACCGTGGTTTATGAACTGCATCATCCATGGTGTTGTATAGCAGAAAAATAAATATGAATGAAAAATCATAGATTTGAATCATATATTTTCTATAAATGCATTACTATTCACAAATACACTGTCAAAGGCTGTTCAAATATTTACAGGAGACTTGAAGAGAAACATTTTCCTCTGAATGTTTAAGGGAAAGGAACCGAACACTTCAACCAACTAATTTATTCCTTTCTCACTTTTACCAAAAGTTTGTGTTACAGTGTTAGTGGAAGAAATACAGACTTGGTACTGATATTGATGCAAGAGACGCAGTGGCATTAATCATATCTTTATTGCTATCGTCTTGAAGTTTCGGTTTTCTTTGTCCAAGTATTGACCTATCTTTCTCAGGGATTACTGTCTCCGCCTAAGTAGTTAAAGGATGTTATGTTGGTTAAACGTAATGGTTTATTGCTA
Source organism: Pseudochaenichthys georgianus (assembly GCF_902827115.2). Classification (NCBI taxonomy): domain Eukaryota; kingdom Metazoa; phylum Chordata; class Actinopteri; order Perciformes; family Channichthyidae; genus Pseudochaenichthys; species Pseudochaenichthys georgianus. The sequence goes on along the minus strand of NC_047503.1, from coordinate 4,984,792 downwards.
ACTTAAAGCCTGTTGCCAAGAATAAAAGATGTGTTGTACTTACGAACCCAAATGAAAGATAATCAAAAACCACCAGTGGTAAGTGAGAATAAAAAAAGTGTACTTTTATGTTTCCTATATCACCAGGGGATTCACCATGGGTTGGGAGGGTTACTTTTAAAATGTATTAAGTAACTTAAAACATTTAAATGTAATCAGTAACTTAATCTGAGTATCAAAACATAAAAGTAATGTAACCTGATTACTTTCTGTTACTGGATTACGTCAATATCAAATGCAATGCAAATAAATACAAGAGAAAATAAGCATCAATGTTTGTTACTTAAGTGTCAATGTAAGACAACAGAACAACATCAAAGAAGAAACCAAGACATTTAGAATCAAAAATGTGTCTTCTTAAAATATAGGCCAACAGAATAGTATAGTTTACAAATGTGTTTGTTTATCACATGAATTAAAAGCATACACAGTATTTTTGTTTAATAAATCAAGTGTTTTCCTACTGCATTTAAATAAAGAAGAATTAAAATAGCCTAGATTTAAACCATAAAGAAAATGTAGGCAGTTTATAGTTACATCTACAGTCTACCTATAATATTTCGTTCTTTATTTTAAAATATGTTGTAACACTGTAATCCTGCTGGTAAATTAACACTGAACACTTTTTTTGCATTGAGTCATTCTGGGATGTTTGCTGAAATGTGGCACAGCCCTCCCTAGAAACAATTCCCCCAGCCGCCACTGGAATCTCCGTCTGTTTTATCTTTGCCACCATCTTGACTGTCAACCTTTATATATACAGTCTGTGTGCAACACGAAAAAAAGGGGCAAATCGTGTTGGTGAACACGAAACGCCATGAGACTGGGTTGTGACTGTAGGAGAACTAGAGGGGCAGTTGACTGAGACCCAACTCTTCTTTGTTGGGGAGTGAGTCTCTACTGAGGACAATGTTCTAGTTCTAAATAGACCTAAAGTACACATTTATATCTCTCATTCATTTAATTCAGAATACTGATGTGTCTAGAAAAGGCTGATCGGATACACTGTTTTACCGCAAAGGAGGTTATTTTTGCCTTTTGGTATTTACCTTAGAGATTATGTCAGCTTTTCCTACCACACTAGTTTTACATTTTATTTTTAATTGAATTGTATTTTATTCTTATTTTATTGTAATTGTTACTCTGGTTATTACCTGGGAAGGGGTAGATAGTATTGTTTACATGTTTTGTAAATTGTCTGTTTGTTTTGTGAAGCACTTAGAGCTAACTTTGTGTGTCGAAAGTGCTATACAAATAAAGTTTGATTTAATTAGTGTTGGTGTTTGTGCAATGTATACCTACATACCTTGATTTATACAACACCATTATTTGTTCTGGTTTTCAATTCATTCACTCACTCTTTTTTCCCTCAGTGCACATACATCCAGATCCCTCAGGTGGAGCAGACCCACGCTGTCGTCCTCAGTAAACCTGCCTGGATGTGGGGTGCAGAGATGGGAGCCAATGACCAGGGAGTGTGTATCGGGAACGAGGCTGTCTGGACCCGAGAGGCCGTCAGCCCCGGAGAGGCTCTACTGGGCATGGACCTCGTCAGGTGAGAACCCGTTTGATGCTGCAGGGCTGGAAGGATTGAATATTGCAATGACATCAACTAAAATACAACCTTAATGGGTTTTTGTGGGGCCAAAATACTGAGCATGCTTTCCTTTTCTTCACCGTATACTGGTTTAGAAACTAAATGAATTATTGTATTGAAGGAAATACTTTGAAGACTTCATGAAGACACATCTCAAAAATGATAATAATAATAATAATGAACAGCAAAGCGATTTAGGCAATAAAGAAATATAAATGTTCAAAGCTGATTAAAGCAACTATTAACTGTGTTCTAATTATATACTGTTTAAATATTGGACATGCATTAGACCTTTTAACTTGATCCTCTGACGCTTTGATCAGAAGCGTGTGTAGATTGTCAGGAGCCTGTTATGACAGGTGTGGTAAGAACATGAAGGAGTTCTAATCTATTCATCTCTGTGATGAAAATAGTTAACCAATAGGGAATGTTGCCAAGTGATTCTCAGATACCGTTTCGAAAAAATACGCAGAGGATCGTCTGAACAGCAGAAACAAGCTCAACCGGTCCTCATGGTTAAAAAGACTGAATACATAAAAAAGTACAATTAGATAAAACGAAAGAATTGTTACCATTTATTTAGAATTTATCAGAGGTGGGAGACGTACTCAGATCGTGTACTTAAGTAGAAAAAAGTACCAGTGTACGAATACTCTGTTACAAGTAAAAGTCCTGCATTCAAAATGTTATTCAAGTAAAAGTAGAAAAGTATTAGCATCAAAATAAACTTGAAGTACCAAAAGTAAAAGTAGTTATTGTGCAGATTGGTCCATTTCAGAATAATATATATGATATGTTTTATAATGATTGATCATGAAAGTGTTCTCAAAGCTGGTGAAGGTGCAGCTAGTCTGAAGTACTTTGTAGACTGCAGGGTAGCTGGTGGATTTACTCCAGGTGGAACTAAAGTCTGATTCAACACTTGATTAGATTTCACAGCATTAATCCAAATCTGTAAAGTAACTAAAGGTATTAAATACATGTAGTGGAGTAGAAGTACAAAGTAGCATACAATTGAAACACTAAGTAGATATCCTGGTTGCTTTACACCACTGAAATGTATTAACTGTTATACCAACATGGTGTCTTGTAAAAAGAAAGTAATCCAGCATGTTCTCATCAGACTGGGCTTGGAGCGAGGGGACAGTGCCTGGGGGGCGCTGACGGTCATCACCAGCCTCCTGGAGCAGCATGGCCAGGGGGGGCCGTGCAGGGAAGACCCTGAGCCGTTCAGCTACCACAACACCTTCCTGCTGGTGGACCGCAACGAGGCCTGGGTCCTGGAAACAGCAGGCAGGCTTTGGGTGGCGCAGAAGGTTACAGGTAAAGGGTTAAAGGTTAAGGGGTGCTGAGTGGGAGGTGCATGTGTGAGTGAAACTGAACATTCAGTCAGTGGGCCAGATAGGGTGCCTGGCGGAACACCTACCAGTTTCTAATTCACCATGAAGATAAAATGATCCAAAATAGGATATATTTTAAGTAAGGGGTCAAATACAGTATTTGTGTAGGCTGTGTGGCTTGATATTTGCACTGTTTATGCAGCATACATTCTTTCTGGAAAGTTAATTGAAAAATCACCAAATCTCACATTTCCATAGACATCTTTTGCTCTTTTTTCCTGACTTTAAAACCTAAGGACCTTTGCACCCCAGTGCAACAATGTAGACTCACTAAAGGGCCAACAATAGTCATTTAGACATAATGGCCTTTTAACATGAACCAAAGACGCATTAAAATGTGACCCGGTGGAGTCAGGGATCCATAAAGCGATACCACTAGCAAGGCTAAAAGGATTTATGGGACTAAAAAATACTTAAGTTATGAGTGAGTTTAATCAACCTTAAAAAACATATCAACACTAAACCACATCAAATCTATATGAAATATTTCTGTACTTAAACAAATCTCTTATTCTTTATTCTTTAACATGAGACCAAAGCTTATAGAAAAAAGTCAAATAATTCAGGGGATCCTATGACTTTGGTGAAGAGTCAGACCTTCGTGCATCAGGGTTGAAGCACCCTGTCAAGTGGAGATTAACCTGCAAGTGTATGCAAATACAGCACAAAGATGCATTAGTGTACATAAACAGCATGCTTCCTGCTGAAAGGTGGAACATTTTGAATATGTTGCCCTCTTAAAAAGGAGATTAGCATTGGAGCATAGCATTTGGAGCAAGGACTCGGAAGACTGGGAGAACACTTGAGAGCTTGAACTGAGGTCAGACACTGATGATTTTTTAGAAGTTCAGCCGGAGAATTGGCATAGACATTTGCTGCAGCAACAAAGTGAAAAAGCTCCTGCTCAGCCAAGTCTGAAGCTCTCTAACCCAGTCCAAAGTATTTCATAATAATAACTTACATTTACATAGCGCCTTCATAAACCCAAGGTCTCTTCTACAGAGGGACAAACACAAAACACACTGTGGGACTGAACACACTGGAACTACAAAGAAAGCAGACGGGAGACAGAAGGCATATTAGGGGAAAGGGCATGGAGGACAAGTAGGTGATGAGGAGGAGTTATAGGTGATGCGAGACCTGGAGCCAGTGGAGGTGACGGAGGGTGGGGGTGATGTGCTGCCAGGGCTTGGTGCGGCTGTGGACCCTAGCAGCAGAGTTCTAACTTGTTCTGAAAGAATAATCAACATTCTGCATGACAAGACATAACAAGCAAAGCACTATAACTCCTGTCCCTTTGCTAAGAATAGATTTGCCTAAGGGGAGACACGTACCCAATCAGATGGACTACCAGATGTCCCTAAAGCCAGGAGAACATCCTGTATCAACTTATGCCTGACTCATAACAGTCAATAATATGGAGACAAAGCCACTATTAAAGAGAGCATCAGCTCAAGGTCGAATGCCTGCGCTCTGCGAGGGGAATAGAGGTGAGGCAACAGCTAAGATTAAAGAAATCAAGCATCTCTACAAGATAACATCCCCTTCCTTTTCTCAGAGGGTGTGAAGAACATCTCCAACCAGCTGACCATCGGTGCTGAGGGGTCCGCAGAGCACCCAGAGCTGCGCAGCGTGGCCCAGGCCCAGGGCTGGTGGGACGGAGAGGGAGAGTTCAATTTCTCTCAGGTGTTTAGTCCCGAGAACCCACCTGCCAGGATGGAGCTGGCCAAACAGCGCTACAGGGGCGGCACAGAGCTACTCCAGCAACATGACGGTGAGAGGGCTCAAGTTCTTCTTTTTCCAGAGTGCTTGTGGACGTCCCCCTTAGGACATGAGTTTTGTCTTTTTTTAAATGTCAATCTACTGTAACATGCATCCACTCTCTGCAGGCTCAGTGACGGCTGAGGTGATGATGTCCATTCTGAGGGACAAGCCCAGTGGGATCTGCATGGACTCTGGAGGTTTCTGCACCACAGGCAGCATGGTGTCTGTCCTGCCCAGAGACAGCAGCCTGCCCTGCATCCACTTCTTCACTGCCACCCCAGACCCCTCAAGGTATGTCAAGTTGAACTAAGAATTCCTCTAGATTAGACATTTCTTAGAACTATAAAAGGGGAGGTGCAGTTATGATGTATTGTTACAAGATGATTGTTAACATTGCAGGGGTTGCCTCGACTAAAAGCAATCGGATTTCTGCATCGGATTTCTAAATAATTCAGAAAATAGATCTATAGAAAACACACGTTTATGATGCTAACACGTTTTGTTCAGCGGGATAATCTCCATTTTTGAAGCTTAAATGTAATTTCTAGAAGTAAACATTTAAAACTAGGCTGTAAACAAACTGTTTGCTATGTGCGGTCACCTCAGAAATACTAAGTAATCATTAATACAAAAGTTTAAAATGAATGCATCATTTTATGAGTCCGTGAATTAATATTAATTTCCATGGATCTTATCTGAGGTATGGAACTTTTGTCTCCTCCCTCTGGCAGTCAGAGTAACTACTCAAGCTCTGTTCCTTTAGGTCGGATGAACATGAAGAAAAGTGAAGAACTGTCTTCAGAAAAACATGCAATTCAACATAATTGAAGAAGAGGATTTCTAATAATAAATAAATATTGAATTAATACATTTTTGGATTCAAATGGGGCAGTTCTTTTAGAGAAATACTAAGATTAATAAAAAAAACTCAACACAATCATTGAAACAAACTTAAATATCAAAATCAATGTAATTAGCACTTAATCAGGTTCAGTTGTTTTAAGGAAATTAAAAAGAGTAGTGACTTGGCTTGTTTCCACAAGGTTATTTTGGGTTGAACAAAAATGCAATGAAATGAAATAGTTTTAGAACAAGTCAAATTAAAAAGACAGTGAAAGGTCAAGAAAAAAAGGTTGACCTTAATTAAAATGATTAACCTGTTGAAAAGCTGACAGATGAAGGTGTTGGGACACAATGGCTCTTTCTCTCCTCATCTTTGCCCTTCTGTCTCCACTTTGGGCTGATGGGAGTTTCTGCCTTTCTTTCTTTCCTGTCTTTCTCTCTATGAACCCCCACCCCCACCCTAACCCTGGTAGGTCCATATTCAAGCCTTTTGTCTTCTCGGACTGTTCCACCTCAGTGCTGGGGGTGGTCTCCCCGCAGTTTGGCCCAGACGACCCTGTCAGGAAGCAGCCCCGCTTTCAGAGCCAGGTGGACCGCAGACACGAGCTGTACAAGGCCCACCAGGTGGCGCTCGGCACCATGGAGACCAACCCGGTGGGCACTGATGGACGACCTAGGTCAATGATAGCCCTGTGCCGATCAGGGCACAGCTGGAAGATCACATTATTATTATTTTAGTTCAAAAGCATGTATTGGGGATACATTTGGTCAGTCGTTGCTGATAAATGAAAGGCGAGTGGAGAAAGGTGTTGCTGCAGAGCTCCATACTGGGGCCCACCTTCCCTGTGCTGAGCTTGTAGAAATAGATTATTATCAGGATTTGATAGCATGTGTTCATTAGTTCGAATAAGCCCAACGACGTATCCTAACTGCGACTTAACTAAACGTTTTGGCCTTTTCTCAAGATTTCCTATGTTAATTATTTACACAAGCGTCATTTTAAATGATCAAGTGATCTTACATATAAATGCGGTTGTTGACCGTAAACAAAAGCAGTTTCACAATTTAAAGTCCATTTTCTAGCTTTTATTGGGGATCGTACATTTAGTCACACAGTATTCATCAGCGTTTCTTTCTTTCTACTTTCTTTGGTCAGGATTTATTGACATGCACACTTAATAGCTGTACTGATTTCCTCCAAAGCACTTATTGGAACTTGGCACAGTATCTCTGTACTTCAAAGTTCAAATACATGTTGGTTATTAATATTTACCTTGGAAACAGTAGTCTAAGAAAACAATCGCAAATCAAGATACACTTTTTTTCGACGAACTCCAAATGTAAAAGTAATTATTTGCTCTCTTTAAATTAAGATTGATTGGCTGTGGCTTTTCAACATTTGCTAATGTGAATAAGTACACGTACTTAATCATTCCCTGTTTGTACAGAGACCAGTTAAACTAACTGTCATAACAGTATACTCCGGGAATTCATTTGTTCATGTAGTATGGAATGAAAACACAACTATTGCCTGTTGTTAGGAGAGCAATTTAAGAATGTAGATATGCAGATTAGCCTTTAGAGGAAATGAAGGTGTGGTAACTGGAGAGCAATAAATGCTGTCATTAAATCTGTGTCGCAGATGCCTGGTTGCTTTGGAAAATGCTAGAGTGAGATCTGCATTATACATGTGATGTTACAAACAGGGGCTTTGCCATAGTTTAGGATTAAGTAAAATTACTCCAGGTTCAAGCATATGCAAATTCTGGAGTTACTGGTGTTGTGACACCACTCTGTGTTCTTCTCTCCGTGTCAGGACGAGGGTTTAGCTGTCTATGAGATTCTGAGGGACCTGGAGTCGCAGTGTCTGACCGATATCTCCGCCATGCTGAACGGAGAGATCCCAGGAGAAGAACTGGGGGAATTGTTTTTCGACTCTGTGGACACAGAGATCAAGTTCTACCAGTGAGGAGGTGGGAGGCTTCAGGAGCTGTGTTTGGTGTTGTACCTTGCATGATGTGTTCTTCTAGTTAAGAGAAGACTTAAGGCTGCAACTTGGGAGCTGGGGGAAACTCAAACCCTAGAGTGATGAATACTGTGATATAGTGATAAACGACGTTCTGTTGCAATCAGGTTATCTTACATATTGTCATGTACGGAAGCCCTGAGATGCCATTGAGGGAAATGAGAATAAGCCTGATAAAAAAACAAGTCTGATCTAAATGGCCATATTTTTATCCTTCCTGTGTTTCCAATTATGTATAGGAAATGTATAGCTAGGATGATCCCCCTATTTTTTCTTTTTTAATCTGTAACATAGTTAATGTTATGCTCACTTCGGCCAGGGCCAGCCCTTGGCATAGGCAGTATAGGCGAATGCTAAGGGTGCATCAACCCATCGGGGGCGCCGAAAATTGGGGAGAATATATATATATAAATAAAAAAGTTAGAAATTAAAAAAAATATTTTCCTAATTTTGGATCAACAAAGTACATCTTATTATCTTATACTTACAGAACTACGCAGAGGTGGGGACTCGAGTCACATGACTTGACTCGAGTCGGACTCGAGTCGCATATTTTTGGACTTGAGACTTGCTTGACTAACATTGATAAAAGACTTGACTTGGTATTCATGACTTGAGACTTCACTTAAGCTTGAGACAGATGACTTGAAAGGACTTTTTAAAAATTAAATATTTGCGTTTGTTTTTGTATTGAGATATTACGTTTAGTTTTTTCGAAACTTGATTGGGTGATTATAGCGCCGTGCACGCAAACCTGGCAACCCACTAGAAGGCAGGAGACTCAGTTAACATGGCAGCGGCTAGCGTTACTCCAAAAATAGTCAAGTTTGGATTCAAGGATTATTTTGTCGATGACGGTAATAAGAAGAGAACAGCGGTATGCAGGGTCTGCAGCATAAAGATCGGTGACACGACCACCACTACATCCAATTTAAATAGTCCTACTTAGTTTATAAGGAAATTATGAAGAGGAACAAATTAAATGATTTGAAAATGATATCTATGTAGGCGCTGACGCTGTTGGCGGTTCTAGTGTTAACAGAAATTTAAATTAAATATGTGTAATGGCAAATGCCATATATGATTTTCTTACCCGAAATTCTGCCTTTTTTAACAGGCTTTTTGAGTCCTAGCTTTATTGTCTGCAGTTCTAGGGTTAATATGAATCTAATATGATCTAAATTAGATTTCAAATGATTAACTGTGTATGTAATGAAGATCATAGTGTGGGTTGAATCCATTTTCATAACCACTGTTTTTTAACTGATTTAAATGCTGAAACTGGGCTTATTCATCAGAATCTTGTATGACTTGACTTGACTTGCTTGACCTGAGCAATGACTTGCTTGACTCTCACCACAGTGACTTGGGACTTGCTTGATACTTGTAGGTCAAGACTTGAGACTTGCTCATGACTTGCACATGTAGGACTTACTCCCACCTCTGGAACTACACCTATATTGCGTACAGCACCCATAAACTATGGCGCACCCCACAATAGTTTGTGTGCAATTATATGTTTTCATTTTGTATTTCTATTCATTTTAAATAAATCAAACTCCCAAAAAACGCATACAGCTTCTGTATGCTTTTATTAACATTGGAATTGACTGTGTAAGCGGCCGCGGAGGGGAGAGCTTTAGAGAGCTCTCTCCTGAAAGACTGAGCGGCTCTGATAACCTCAGCTCAGTGAGGTAAAGGCACACCTTTATATGATCATTATAGTTATAAATAAATAAGAGCAAAGATAAAAAACCAGGTATAAGATAACAATAGTTGTTATTAATAAACAAGAATACAGTTTAAAAAGGAGTGATTTGTAAAATACCCATAAAGAAAAAGTACATCTGCTTACAGTTCTGTTTCATATGGGTGTTGAGAGATGTATCCATAGATCTCCTAACGTTGCTCTCAAAGTGCACCAGATTGATGCTTTTAACTTCAATATTAAAAAAAATAATCTTCCTGGGGGAGCATGCCACCGGACCCCCCTAGAGGATGTTAGTTCCACCCCCCACTTAAATCATGTTCAAATGGATAGGATACTAATGTGGAAAGAATTTTAAAGAATATCCTGGCCAAACCTTTTTCCTACATGTTATAAACGCAGGAGAGAAAACTTATTAGATCAGACGGAAAAATGGAACACTGGAATAGTTTTCCTTACTTTCCTCTAAGGCAGTGGTTTTCAAACTGTGGGGCGCGGAGGTACTGCAGGGGGGTCGCGGGAAGATTTGATTATTTTCTCCTTTTAGCTTTGTGAAGCACCTTGAGTGATGACGTTGTTTTTAAAGTGTGCTATATAAATCAAATGTATTATTATTATTCAATTGTAAACAAACACTGCTTGAAAATATCTCATTGGTCAGAGAGCTGTGGGCATAATGCTGCCTTTTGCAACATTCTACTTGTATGAGATAGGCTTTTTCTGCTGTTGCTGCCATCAAAACCAAATACAGATCAAAGCTGAACATTGAGAATGAACTGAGAGGGGCAGTCTCAAAACAACAGCCCCGGTTTGAGAAGATCTGCAAGGGAAAGCAAGCACACACAAGTCATTGATGAGCTATGTGTGGAATAGGAATGGTAAAGTGATGCGTGGTTTGCAACCTGCAGTAGAAATAGTAGTTAATTAATATATTTTCCTTAAAGAAATTTGAATTTAAAAATCTACTACTCATGGAAGAAGGCCAACCCGTTTTAATTAGGCCAAATTAATTCACAGTATCTATTACAAGCACTTTTGTTCATGTGTAATCCATAATAAAATATAAAATTATAGTTGGATCTTTATATCTTCTTATTATCAGCAGAGAAAAATGTAATGTTTTTACAACAATATACAATGAATCCTACCAATATAGATGGGAACCGGGTTGGGGGGGGTCCCGAAAATATTTCCAATTACTCAAGGGGGGCCCGACTGAAAAAGTTTGGGAACCACTGCTCTAAGGGCTTCCGTAGGAGATGATAAACTGGTAGAAAATGGTATAAAAAGTTCCCTAAGAACAGTTGCTCCAAAGCCAGTAGCCTTTATTCAATTATTAGATAATGGGTCCCTTATTAACTCATGGACTACATAATAAAATGTCTAAATCAATTCCTGTTTAATAATGCTTATAAAGATCATGGACAGTGTGCATTTGTCCGTGAAAAAGAAACAGACTATGCAGGTGAAGAGGATTTAAATACTCTGTCTTCTGACTGAGTGAGAGACGAGTCAGTCACCACCATCACAGGACTTTGGAAATCTGAACAGACCTGACCGTAATGCTGCTTTTTAAACTGGTTTAAAGCAGACATCTGAAAATACACAATTGTAATCTGTAAAATGGGTTGTGAGATGTAATCATAATATTGTGTGTTTTCTGCCAACAACTCTCTTATCTTGAACAGTTGAAAACCAATTTGAAAACTTAACAGTTGTAATTCTAACACGTTCTTGATGTTGCAGTGTGTGTTTTTGTTGCCTTCACTCATTCTTTGCATGCAGATAATCTATCTCTGCATACAGGGCGGACTGGCCATTGGGAATACCGGGAGTTTTCCCGGGGGGCCGGTACCGAAGTGGACCGGTCGAGTTTCCCGGGCTGATTTTTAGTCCCAGTCCGCCCTGGCTGCATAGACGTGTGACTGTGTTCCCGGCTACACTCACAAGCTTTAACTGTGTGCTGTGTTCAATTGTCCTCTGTTACAGCGCCCTCAGGTGGACGTCCCTAACACAGAGTTGTGGGAAAAGGCCTGGGACTGATAACAACTCTGTGTTCCTCGACTGATCGGCCTCTGCCTCACTCACACAGCACATGTCCCTGACACCATTCCATCATTAACATGGTTTGAATGTCTAAACTGCACTGATTAAGTGAATGTATCATCTGTATCACCCAGGGAGCAGTGAGTTCACCCCATTAGTGAGTTACATGATGTAGACTGCACAAGCGCCTGTAGAGCTGTGTGAAGGAATGTGGCATTTGTTTAACATGTTTTGGTTGCAAATGAATGGATTGTCATGTGATGGCTTCCTGAATAGAAATATGAAATAAATAATGTGTCTGTCCTGTGTGTCGTGAGCTTTACTGTGTTTCAGCCTTCAACCATAGGGCTGGCTGTTATGACAAAAAAACTCATATCACGGTATTTTTCCAACCTATAACGGTATCACGGTATTTATTTATTTTTCAATCATTGAAAAATGTATTTACATTAATATTGTTTTCCTATCATAGGCATACTTGCCAACCTTGAGACCTCAGAAATCGGGAGCATTTCAAAAGGGGGGCGGGGGGTGTTAGTGGATCGCCGGAGCTGTATTAGATTAACATCTACACATGCTTATTGTAGTTGTAAGTGCACTGTCTTGCAGCCTGTAGCACCATCCTTGATGGAGCAGGCTGGACCTGTATTTTTCAGGAAAGGAGTGAGCAGAGGGTATAGTTGTCGATTCTTGTTCTGTGACTATTTGCCTCACCCTCTCAGACTTTCAGTTGCGCGTGCTACTAAAGAGACGCGCTACCACGGAAACCAAACAATGGTGTAGCTGTATTAAAGTCAGAGTGGAAACAGTCCTGAGTAAATCTGATTTTGTCAGAAATGCGGGAGAAATATGACCCCAGGAGGAAACTGGGAGATGGCGGTGAAATCGGGAGTCTCCCGCGAAAATCGGGAGGGTTGGCAAGTATGATCATAGGCAGTACCTGGAACAAATGCGTTTTCAAGTGACGCTTGACTTGACTTTAGACTAGTGGTTTTCAAACTGTGGGGCGCGACCCCTGGTGGGTCGCGGAGGTACTGCAGGGGGGCCGCGGGAAGATTTTTATATTATATTTTCTCCTTTTAGCTTTGTGAAGCAGCTTGAGAGATGACGTTGTTTTTAAAGTGTGCTATATAAATCAAATGTATTATTATATATGCTCGAAAATATCTCATTGGTCAGAGAGTTGTGGGCACAATGCTGCCTTTTGCAACATCCTACTTGTGTGAGATAGGCTTTTCTGCTGTTGCTGCTAACAAAACGAAATACAGATCAAAGCTGAACATTGAGAATGAACCGAGAGTGGCAGTCTCAAAACAACAGCCCCGATTTGAGAAGATCTGCAAGGGAAAGCAAGCACACACAAGTCATTGATGAGCTATGTGTGGAATAGGAATGGTGAAGTAATATTTTCCTGAATTTAAAAATCTACTACTCAGGGAAGAAGGCCAACCAGTTTTAATTAGGCCAAATTATTTCACAGTATCTATTACAATCACTTTTGTTCATAAATAAAATTATAGTTGGATCTTTGTATCTTCTTATTATTAGCAGAGAAAATGTAATGTTTTTACAACAATTAATCCTACCAATATAGATGGGAACCGGGTTGGGGGGGGTCCCGAAAATATTTCCAATTACCAGAGGTGGGAGTAAGTCCTACATGTGCAAGTCATGAGCAACTCTCAAGTCACTGTGGTGAGAGTCAAGAAAGTCAAGTCATTGCTCAGGTCAAGTCAAGTCATACAACATTCTGATGAATAAGCCCAGTTTCCGCATTTCCGCATCAGTTAAAAAACAGTGGTTATGAAAATGGATTCGACCCACACTATGATCTTCATTACATACACAGTTAATCATTTGAAATCTAATTTAGACCGATGACAATCATATTTGATTCATATTAACCCTGAACTGCAGACAATATAGCTAGGACTCAAAAAGTCTGTTCAAAAAGGCAGAACTCCAGGTAAGAAAATCATATGGCATTTGCAATTACACATATTTAATTTACATTTCTGTTAACACTAGAACCGCCAACAGCGTCAGCACCTACATAGATATCATTTTCAAATCATTTAATTTGTTCCTCTTCATAATTCAGGGTTCTTACACCTTTTCCAAAGTCAAATTCAAGCATTTTCAAGGTGCATTTTCCAGCTTTTCAAGCATCTTACAGCTGTTGTAAATTACATATTATACACATACTCAAATTAATATTTCCCGACCTCACATTAAATCAGATGTTCTTTATGCTATAAACAACCACATGTGTGTTTCGTGATAGCCTTCTACACGAGGATGACAAATTAAAGAAAAGAAAACTAAGTTTAATATTTCAAAATGAGTGATCTGTACGTAGACTGGGCCTCCCATATAACCTGTCTGAGCCGATATACAACAATCAGCCAAATAACTTTAATACATTATTGATTCATTGTTGAGGTACTTTTAGGTTGGTAGTGAACGCAAGTCAGAGGTACATGGTGTACTTTTACTCCACTACAGTTCAGAGGTACATGGTGTACTTCTACTCCACTACAGTTCAGAGGTACATGGTGTACTTCTACTCCTCTACAGTTCAGAGGTACATGGTGTACTTCTACTCCACTGCAGTTCAGAGGTACATGGTGTACTTCTACTCCACTACAGTTCAGAGGTACATGGTGTAATTCTACTCCACTGCAGTTCAGAGGTACATGGTGTACTTCTACTCCACTACAGTTCAGAGGTACATGGTGTAATTCTACTCCACTGCAGTTCAGAGGTACATGGTGTACTTCGACTCCACTACAGTTCAGAGGTACATGGTGTACTTCTACTCCTCTACAGTTCAGAGGTACATGGTGTACTTCTACTTCTCTACAGTTCAGAGGTACATGGTGTACTTCTACTGCACTACAGTTCAGAAGTACATGGTGTACTTCTACTACAGTTCAGATGTACATGATGTACTTTTACTCCTCTACAGTTCAGAGGTACATGGTGTACTTCTACTGCACTAAATGTATTCAACACCTTTAGTTACTTCACAGATGTGGATGAATGCTGTGAAATCTAACCAAGTGTTGAATCAGACTTTAGTTCCACCTGGAGTAAATCCACCAGCTACCCTGCAGTCTACAAAGTACTTCAGACTAGCTGCACCTTTACCAGCTTTGAGAACACTTTCATGATCAATCATTATAAAACATATCATATATATCATTCTGAAATGGACCAATCTGAACAATGACTACTTTTACTGTCGCTACTTTCACTATATTTTGATGAGAATACTTTTCTACTTTCACTTGAGGAACATTTTGAATGCAGGACTTTTACTGTAACAGAGTAAACTGGCTGAGACTATCGCAATATTGGGAAAAGCCAGACACATTCTGGACTACAACTCATTGTATACTCTATATAACACACTAATATTGCCATATCTGATTTACTGTGTGGAGATTTGGGGAAACACGTACAAAACCAACCTACTGCTGTTATGCACATTACAAAAAAGGGCTATAAGAGTTATCAATAATGTTGGATATCTTGAACACACTAATGTATTATTTTTGAAGTCACACATATTGAAGTTCACTGATCTGGTTCAATTTAAAACGGCACAAATCATGTACAGAGCAAGACATAATCTACTTCCTAGGAAATTAAAAACACTGTTCATAGACAGAGAGGGTGGGTATAATTTGAGAGGAAATCTACATTTTAAACAACTCGAGGTCAGAACAACTCTGAGAAGTATGAGTATAACAATCTGTGGGGTGATTTCATGGAATGGTTTGGAGCAGGAGTTTAAACAAAGCACAAGCATAATTCAGTTTAAAAGGATGTACAGAAACACTTTTTGGGAAAACTATGAGAATGAAGAAAGGTGATTGAAGATGAGAAATTATTGTATATGTATGTATAAATGTAAGTAGGAATAACCAACCCAGTCTCACATCTAAACGTGTAATAACTACGTTGGTCCACAACTTGGGACGTAGTATTTCTACAAAAACGCCTCTGAAATGGTAGGATCCCTACGTTTCTTTTCACCATTAATTTCCAATGGCTGGCGTCTATGTCACGTGATCTTCACATTTCTCCCTGCAGAAAAAAAGACATGGCCGACATTCGTTTTATTCTCGGTGGAAAATGCCTATTTTAAGGTTAGTTTGGCCATTAAAATGCGTTTTGATGTCATTTGATGCGAGAAATATGAGTTGTTATTTCAGATTATGTGTGCAGTGGATGTACATGATCTTTAGTTTGCTAGTTATTACGAAGATTACTTCAGGAAATTGTGTCCATTCAACATTTTCATTGTTACCAAGGTGTTTGCTAGGGACGCTGCTATCGATATTATTTCTGTTATGTTGTGTAACTGTTTAATGGTGGTATTATCTTTATTGCTACCCCCTTCCCCGTCAATTTATAGTGTTGGTCCACAGCGCAAACGTATTAGTTTAACAAAATCTGCATCTAAAATTGTGGCATAGATACCAGAGAGGCTTCTCAATACTCACATTTCCCCTCCTCGACTCCTCGACTCAGTGGCGGCGCCAAGGGTATGGCTGGGGTAGGCTACAGCCATACCAAGAAATGGCTTAGCTCTACCTTAGCCCGACCATTATGTTAAAGTAAGCATGTTGAGAACAACCTGATCTCACCAGAATGCGTGACTCCACCACGACTCTTTAACACTGCATTGCGTGGTGGACTCACGAACTTTGTTACATTTGCGTGTCTGCACCACGCAAACAACCCCAATGTAAAGTGAATGAGGCTCTTTTGTCGTGGTGCACACACGCATTTCTACAACGTCCTGCAGTGAGCTTTTATTCTATAAAACGTTTTTTAAATCTACTTTATAGCTTGTAGTAACTCGCGGGAGGCTTCTTTTATTTTATTTGTATATAATAATTTTTATTTTTCGTCAGAATGTATTATGGTGGTGCATTAGTTACGAATTTTTGTTCTAAAAAAACAGTGCATTGTGTGTAATACAACTGTGATTTTTATTACATTAGTTTGTTTTTAAGGAAGGCCAGAGCTTCAGCTGTGTCAAATCGATTGTTCCCTTTAGTTAACGTTTTTTAAAAGAACATTATATTCCGATTTGATCATGTCCCCTTTATTGTATTACGGAGAGCAATGTGAGCGTCCATTCCCATTGGATAATGGAGGATTTTACACCCGGAAGTAAGTATTCTCTTTACTGTCGATTGATTTTACAGTGATATCTGCATTACTGATCAACTTAAAATCACCAGATTATCCTTGTTGATTACACAACATTGATTGGTTTAAATTGTGTACAATGATTTTGTAATTTTACCCTTCGATTCGGAGAAACAAATATTTGTTCAGTTTAGGATGGCCGAAGACACTACACTACCGGCGTTCTGGCCATTTACTCGGAAGGTCCCCAAATCCGGGGACTTCCGGCCAGGGACTTTGGGCGGCAGTATACGCCGTGAAGTGGTTTGTGGCCTGCCAGTAAACCCAAAGCAGAAGAAGAAGAAGTGACGTCAGCGGCTTCATTTGCCTAATCCTCCCCCAGGGACTTTTTCCGGTGTGAACGCGATCTGTACTTAGTTCATGCGAACTAAAGAGTTTGCATGAACTAAGTTCACATGAACCTTTGTGGGAAAAGTACCGCAGTGTGAATGCACCTATGGGGGTTGTTTGCGTGGTGCAGACACGTAAATGTAACAAAGTTCGTGAGTCCACCACGCAATGCGGTGTTAAGGAGTCGTGGTGGAGTCACGCATTCTGGTGAGATCAGGTTGAAAATAAGATATGAATGAACAACACAAATAAAATAAGTTACATTCATTTGTTATTGGCTATGGTAGGTTATTGGTTATGTTCACATACTTATTTGATTACATCCACTTGTCTAAGATGACAACAGAGACTTTCGACCCAAACCCAGCTGTTGACTTGTGGATGCAAGCAGCTAGTCGCAGACTCAACCAGAGAGGAAGTAGTAGGCCTACATCACCAGCTACCATGTCTGACAGAGAGGAAGACAGTGAGGAGAACAGTCAGCAGGGTAGTGATGACAGCTTGTAGGATTACTGGTCGTGCTAATGTTGTCTTGTGTTCACCTCTGCATGTGTGTTCAGTGCTGTGTGTCTGGCAAATAGAGTCAAGACCCCCTCAAAAGTTACGGTTTATTTCATTTTAAGGATGAGCACCAAGCAACATCTCCAGGTGCTCCTTTGAGAACCAGGGCAAAAAAGTTATGTGCACCCCTGCTTCACGTGGTATATGTCTCGTCTGAAAGGAGTGCTGACAGAGAGCACCGGAACGCTGCTCCAGCCCTTCAAATATTGCAGCCAGTACCCATAAGGAGCCGTACACATGCCGCAGTGTTTGCGTGGCTGTGTCTTTAGTTGTAAGCACAGTGGCGATCTGTTGTTATTAGCATCTGGTTAGCTAGCTATGCTAACGAATTTAAAGAGCTTTTCTACAACCAGGTGGAGGAGAGCTCTCCTGAGAGGCTCAAATAACCTCAGCTCAGTTAAGTTAAGGCACACCTTGATATGATCATTATAGTTATTAATGAGACTAAATGAAAAACAGGTATAAAATACTATATGACAGTAACAAAAAAGTTGTTAAAAACAACAAGAATAGAGTTTAAAAGGGGAGTGATTTGTAAAATATCCAAAAAGAAAAATCTGCTTACAGTTCTGTTTCATATGGGTGTTGAAAGATGTATCCATAAATCTCTTCATGTTGCTCTCAAAGTGCACCAGATTGATGCTTTTAACTTCAATATTTAAAAAAAAATCTTCCAGAGTGAACATGCCCCTGGACCCCCCTAGAGGGTCAGTGGATAACGAACCTGTTAGATAAATGCACGTTTTGTTCAGTCGGATAATATCCACATGTCTACCCTACTTTTATAATTTTAGAATCATAAATCTAATCGATAGAAGATAGATAGCGCTACTGCACCACTCTCACCGCCGTTAGAAAGCAAGCAACTGAAGCAAGTGCAATTATGGAGGGTGGAGATTTGGAGTATTTAATCAACAATAATTGTACTAAACTTCCGCTATAGCAGCAACAACAAATAAAATCTGATGACAGGCTAATGCCCAAACTGGAGCTGTGTATAGCGAGGAAAAAAGGAGTGAATCAAACGTAAAACGTTAAAGATCTCCTGATTTAGTTTGTAAATGAATGCTAGTTTCGGCTGGAGAGTGCGTGCGGACATGTCGGTTAGATAACAGGCTAACAGTCCTGCATCTGTATGATACAAATGTGTGTAAAATGATACCGGGCAGTAGCGTGGGGTGGGGAAAAATGTAGGGGAAGCCAATGTTTTTGGGTCGGGGGGGGGGGTGGTCAATAACGTAACCAGATGAGTGATTACAGCGCCCGGTAACATTTTACACACATTTGTATCATACAGATGCAGGACTTGTACACGCCTGTTATCTAAGTGACAGGTCCGCACACGCACTCTCCAGCTGAAACTCTCTCGGCTTATTAATTTAAGCATTTTCTTATTCATTTATGCCAACCTCCTCCCACCAATGCAATACCAGCCGCTCAATGCGCAGTACAGATTCGGTAATTAATAAATAAGAAGCATTCATTCACAAACTAAATCAGGAGACCTTTAAAGTTTTACGTTCACATCAAAGTATCAGTATGCGTTGTGTTGATAATGGACGAGACGATCTCTGTTTAATGTCTGAATCTGATAACAGATAAAATGATCAGTTGTACATACATTTCCCTCAGTGACTCCTCTCATTGCTTGGAACGTTTACAAAAAGGGAAGAGGAAACGTGAGGGACACAATATATACAAAAAGTTAAATCACAAAGAAAGGAAATGAAAGTCCTCACAACAATAAACTCCTGAGCACAGCTCTCCAACCTTGCCAGGTATTTAACATTCAATAAAATGAAGAACACAGAATAAAATAATATAAAACACAGAATGTGTGTGATTATACAAAATTAAATTAAATAAACCCCACTGCATATTTACATATGTTACACTAACACACACGGCAAGTGCAGCAACAGTCCTCGTCTCTATAATTAGTTCAGTCCATAGTCCAAAAGTAACACAAAAATATAAACAATCTCATCTATTCAGGTGATCGGGCCTATATGGCATGCTATCTGCAGTGCTGATTTTCGGATAGCAGCACCCTGTGCTAATTAAACAACTGCAATAAAACAACTACTTCAGACTGAACACCTGCAGCTAAATCCAGGCAAGCAATGCACAATAACCAACAGAACCACATCAGACATTGCACACATAGCTACAGGGGCAGTTCAGGCAACAGGTATGCACAGAGATAAAGGGGTGTGCATTTCACTCACCCTATTTGAAGAGGAAGGCCATTCTCCTGTCTTTCATGGTAGCGAAGTGGTCAATAACAATGTCATAGAACTTCCCAGCGGCCTTTAGGTCCTCCACAACAACAGAGTCAATGGATATTGTGGCTAGGTTGACAAGTCTGTCCTGTCCACACGTGTTCCTCAGATACGTTTTGATCCTTTTTAGACAGGAAAAGGAGCGCTCTGCTGATGTGCTGGTGGCTGGTATCGTGAGCATGAGCTGGAGCAGCTTGTAGACCTCGGAGAGTGTGCCCTGTAGGTCATCCTCAATAAGAAGCTGTATCAGCTCTCCTGGTGGCTTGTGAAACAACCTGTTGTATAGCGTGTACAGCAATCCTGACGCGTCCAAAAAGCTTTAATTTCACAGCACAATCTATATGATTTTTAGATTTACCGTGCCTCTCAATTGCCCGTGACAGGTTGGCAAGGTCGATGAATCCTGAAGTTGCCCAAGGATTGTTCAGGGAGCACGAACCCTTGTCAAAAAGAAGACATGGCCAGCAAAATAGACGCTGAAGTTTGGCGCTTCCAGTTAGCCACTCCGTGCGGACATAATTGTCCTCATTGAACGTCCGATTAGATCCCTTATTCCTCTGTGTACACAGCTCGAGTGTGGGCGTTGTCCTGCCATCTGCTTTAATTTTTAGTTGCTGCTGTAGCGGAAGTTTAGTGAAGTTATGCTTAATTAAGTACGCCAAATCTCCTCCCTCCATAATGCTTCATTTGCTTGATAATTTCTAACGGCGGTGATGACAGTTACAGTATTAAAATTGATGTTGATGTGATTGGATGGCAGTGTCCAATCAAATCGCCAGCCGCCAGCCGCCCCTGAAGGGAAGCTAGAGGCGGCTGGCTTCCCCTGGCATGGCCCTGACCAATCACAGGTTGGCAGGGGCATCACGTGGGCCTCATCTGATTGGTTAATCATTTTTTTTCACCAAGGGAAGCTAGATTCTGCTGGCCTCCTCTCGCAACAGTGAATGCAATCTACTGTTTCACCATGACATCTAGAGGGGCGCTGTTTCACTCTTTGTAAAATACTCAATGAGAATGGGGGAGAGACGGAGAGACGGTCCGGCAGAAAGGAGAATTACAGAAACAAAACAAAGTGTTTTTATTTATTTATTTAAATTATAACTACAATCCGAAAAAAACAGGGGAAGCCTGGCTTCCCTTGGCCTCCGGGAGAAAACGCCACTGGGTGCTGTAATCACTCATCTGGTTACGTTATTACATTGACCACCACACCCCCGACCCAAAAGAAAGGACGTATTATTGGCTTCCCCTAATTTTTTCCCCACGCCACGCTACTGCTTGGGATCAATAAAGTATATCTTATCTTAAGATGATCGATGGCTACTGCCATATTTGCAAAATGTGCCTCTGAACCTTGACAAGTACATGTTTCAGGCTTATCAATTAACAACAGGAGGGGTCACAGACATAAGACCAGCTGTTAAATAAAGCTCTTCTGACCTTAGCTGTCATGTGGGTATATATGAATGCTGCCCAGGGATGTACACAGTTTAATACTGGCAACTTCTTATTATAGGAAATACGAAAACGTCTTTTAAAACTACAATTCCCAGTAGAGACGTGCCATAGAACATGTTGCGAAACACACAATAGCCAGCATGTGTAGTTCTGGAGACGAGGTGGACCCGTTCAAATCCAATTTTGGACAGTCTGCCGTGGTTCCATCCCATTTCAAGTGCTGTTCGACGCTTGGCGTAACCCTCGGAGCACACTCAAACATCCAATCACAGAGCTTGAGGACTATCACGGGGTTTGTCAAGCGAAGCGGAGAGAATACTTACTTCCGGGTGTAATATTCTCCAAAGCAAATGAGCTGCTCCGACCCTCGGTCCTGACGGACTCCAACTTGTGTTTATTAATCAAACAAATAAATAAACACAAGGATAATTATTAGGGCCGGGACTTTAACGCGTTAATTAAGATTAATTAATTACAAAAATATTAACACGTTAAAAAAATTCACGCATTTTAATCGCACTTATTTTTGCACAGCGGAACGTTTCTCACTGGATGAGTTTCAGGCGTACCGATTATACCAACCTGATCTCACCAGAATGCGTGACTCCACCACGACTTCTTAACACCACAATGCGTGGTGGAGTCACGAACTTTGTTACATTTGCGTGTCGGCACCACGCAAACAACCCCAATGTAAAGTGAATGAGGCTCCTTTGTCGTGGTGCACACACGCATTTCTACAACGTCCCGCAGTGAGCTTTTATTCTATACAACGTTTTTTAAATCTACTTTATAGCTTGTAGTAACTCACGGGAGGCTTCTTTTATTTTATTTGTATTCATAATTATTTGTATTTTTCGTCAGAATGTAAAAATTACATTAGTTACGAATTTGTGTTTTCAAAAAACAGTGCATTGTGTGTAATGCAACTGTGATTTTTATTAAATTAGTTAGTTTTTAAGGAAGGCCAGAGCTTCAGCTGTGTCAAATAGATTGTTCCCTTTAGTTAACGTTATTTAAAAGATAATGATCATGTCCCCTGTATTGTATTACGAGCGTCCATTCCCATTGGATAACGGAGAATTTTACACCCGGAAGTAAGTAGCCTATTCTCCTTACTGTCGATTGATTTTACAGTGATATCTGCACTACTCATCGACTAAAAAACACCAGATTGTCCTTGTTAATTACACAACATTGATAGGTTTGAATTGTGTACAATGCTTTTGTATTTTCCCCCTTCAATTCGGAGAAACAAATATTTTTTCTGAGTTTTTGGACGGCAGAAGACACTACACTACCCAGAATCCTCAGCTATCGTTTGGGACTACACCATGTGCTTAGCTTGACAAACCCCGTGATCAGTCCTCAAGCTCTTTGATTGGTTGACCTCCAACTGCATTCCATTATGAAAAAAAAACGTTTCGTAAAAGAGAAAATCATACTTTATTCAGCAGTGACTTTACTCTTTGAAAGTCATCAAATGAATGCATTGTAATAAATGGTTTGGCTGCATTAAATATTACACATCTGTCATAGTTCTTTATTTATCTACAGAGATCGGGCATCAGAATAGATCAGAAACTATTCTTTTACCGTTCTGTTTTAATTTTACAATAAAGTTAGTAGTAATATTTTGTTTTGATATTATTGTTTTTTTATTAACTACTAGACGACTGGGTCATGTTAAGACCATCTTTTTTTTGTTGCTATGGGTTTTTTCCATCGCTTTTGTGTTACAAATATCAAAACAATAACAAAATAATATTCGTCGTAAACTAAACCGGAAACAGCAGTATATTTTATTTTGTTAACACTGTAAACTTGACAGCCTTTTAACCCAAACCACCTACTGGTTAAAGCACGTTATTGCCAACACACTCTCACTCCCTAAGCGTCCAATAACGACGTTTGGTCAGTGTCCGTGGCATCCAATTGTGACGCTCCTAGGCTCCTTCTGCGTCATAAAGGGACGCAAATAGCTTTCAACTGATTGCAATGTATTCCCATCTGTGTCGGGATTTGACGCTCATGGAAGCACGGCATTCGTTTATGTCGGCTGCCCTTAAAGGTAATGTGAGCGTCCATTCCCAGGAGTAAAGGATGGCAGAAGACACTACACTACCCAGAATCCCCAGCTATCGTTTGGACTACACCGTGTGCTCTGTTTGACAAAGGTGATAGTCCTCAAGCTCTGTGATTGGAGAGTGTGCTCCGAGGGTTAAGCCAGCCTCGAACAGCACTTGAAATGGGATGGAACCACGGCAGACTGTCCAAAACTGGATTTGAACGGGTCCACCGCGTCCCCCCTCCCCCACCCCAGAACTACACGTGCTGGCTATTCTGTTTCGCAACATGTTCTCTATGGCACGTCTCTACTGGGAGTTGTAGTTTTAAAAGACGTTTTCGTATTTCCCATAATAAGAAGTTGCCAGTATTAAACTGTGTACATCCCTGGAGGTTTAGGGGACAGGAAACACTCACATTTAAAACATATAATTAATAAATGGGTGAAAATTGCTTGTGCCCATAATGGGCAGTATTAATATATATACCCACATGTCAGCTAAGGTCAGAAGAGCTTTATTTAACAGCTGGTCTTATGTGTGTGACCCCTGTGATAACATTACATTACATTACATTAATTGATAAGCCTGAAACATGCACTTGTCAAGGTTCAGAGGCACATTTTGCAAATATGGCAGTAGCCATCGATCAGCTTAAGATAAGATATACTTTATTGATCCCAAGTTGGAACATTTGCGTTACATCAGCATGTGTAACAGTTAAATATGCAGTTGTGTTTATTTGAAAATCATTTAGTATAATCACACAAATTCTGTGTTTTATATTCAACAATTCTGTGTTCTTTATTTATTGATTGTTCAATACCTGACAAGGCCGGAGATGAAATATCTACATACATCTTATAAGAGCATAATACATTATGTATAATATCAGTTAAAATAAGTGCTTCAACATAGTTAACATTGCTGGAGGTATGCACACATATTGATAGATGTCTCGTAATGCACTGTTGAGGAACCTGCGACCCAAGTTTTTCATTCAGTGCAGAACTACACCACAGTTGTGTAGGCCTATATGATATGTCAATCAACCTTAGAAAATCATGAAATCTTGAAAGGGATGTGCAAAATAGTCATTATATACAGTCTTTAATTAACTATTAGTAGAGAATAACGAGTAATGAATATACTTTGTTATTGCACGTTTAGAGTAATTGCAATGTTTAAAATGCCTTTTTCTTAATGTCTTTCATTTTTGTAAAGCACTTTTGAATGTGTTATATTTTATGAAAACATTTAAATATTAAGAGTACATACAAAATAGTGGGAAAGTAGAAGGTCAATTATATAAATATAGAATAGAAAATATCAAGAAGATGCTCAAATGATATCTAGAGTAAAACAGTTTAGTGCCTGATAGGAGGATGTGCTAACTAATAAGGCTTTATTTAAAGAAATGTGCAGAATACGACAGTGTAATGGTGGAAGTATACACACATTGATAGATGTCTTGTAATGCACTGTTGAGGAACCTGTGACCCAAGTTTTTCATTCATTGCATAACTACACTGTTGTGTATATGATATGTCAATAAACCTTAGAAAATCTTGAAATCTTGAAAGGGATGTGCAACATAGCAATTATATACAGTCTTTAATGAACTATTAGAGAATAACGAGTAATGAATATGCTTTAAACGGATCTGCATATAAATATTTAGTCTTCTCAAGCACCAACTATCAAATATCTCGCCTGATTGTTGGCACTTGACAATCACCTTCACTGAATTTCATTCAGGTGTAACTAAAGTCTGATTTAAGGGTTGTTTATATTTCACATCATTAATCCAAATCTGTAAAGTAACTAAAATAAATGTAGTGGAGTAAAGATACCAGGTTAACCTTAAAGAAAGCCCTCAGGATTATAAAAGACCCAATTACCCCAGCCACAAACTGTTCTGTCTGCTGCCGTCTGGCAGGCGGTACCGCAGCATCCGGACTAAAACCACCAGACACAGAGACAGCTTCATCCCACAGGCTATACGATTATTAAACACCTGAACTTAGAAACAACATCCATAACATTCATCTGGCTGCTACTTAGAAATTATTTATCTAATATATCATATTCCAATCACTTGTATATAGACTCTTATTGCACTATTTCTTCTGTGTATCTGTTTTATTGCATAGCACTGTTGGAGGAGCCTGTGACCTAAGGGGGGGAGGGGGTAGGACACGTTCGATTCCTGTTTTGAATAGTGTGCCGTCGATGGGTTTCATTCCATTTCAAAGTCCTTTTGGACGCTCTGTGTAAACTTAGCGCATCCAATCACAGAGGTTGAGGACTGATCACGGGGTTTGTCAAGCTAAGCACATGGTGTAGTCCCAAACGATAGCTGAGGATTCTGGGTAGTGTAGTGTCTTCTGCCGTCGTAAAACTCCGAAAAAATATTTGTTTCTCCGAATCGAAGGGGGAAAATACAAAAGCATTGTACACAATTCAAACCAATCAATGTTGTGTAATTAACAAGGACAATCTGGTGTTTTTTAGTCGATGAGTAGTGCAGATATCACTGTAAAATCAATCGACAGTAAGGAGAATAGGCTACTTACTTCCGGGTGTAAAATCCTCCGTTATCCAATGGGAATGGACGCTCGTAATACAATACAGGGGACATGATCATTATCTTTTAAATAACGTTAACTAAAGGGAACAATCTATTTGACACAGCTGAAGCTCTGGCCTTCCTTAAAAACTAACTAATTTAATAAAAATCACAGTTGCATTACACACAATGCACTGTTTTTTGAAAAAACAAATTCGTAACTAATGTAATTTTTACATTCTGACGAAAAATACAAATAATTATGAATACAAATAAAATAAAAGAAGCCTCCCGTGAGTTACTACAAGCTATAAAGTAGATTTAAAAAACGTTGTATAGAATAAAAGCTCACTGCGGGACGTTGTAGAAATGCGTGTGTGCACCACGACAAAGGAGCCTCATTCACTTTACATTGGGGTTGTTTGCGTGGTGCCGACACGCAAATGTAACAAAGTTCGTGACTCCACCACGCATTGTGGTGTTAAGGAGTCGTGGTGGAGTCACGCATTCTGGTGAGATCAGGTTGATTATACTGGTGTTCATGACTTCAGCATGGGACTTCAAACAACAACAAACCACGGTGAACAATAGTCAAACATGAACGAACAAGCTGATGAGACCGCTTTGGTCGGCCCCGTGGATGGGAAATTTTGTTTTAAAAAACGGACGGATGGAAGCGTCGATAAGAGCACGGTTGTGTGCAAATCATGCATATCACCGCAGCACATCAAGCCTAAAGTATCACCTAAATGCAAAGCATGTAGCAGCTAGCGTGGACGTTAGCCCGACTCCGAGTGCAAGGAACCACACCCTGACCCAACCCACAGGGTTATCCTCAGGGCCAGGATAAGTAAATCCACGTCTGAGAAAATAACCAACTCCCTGGCTCACTGGATTAGGGCTCGACATTAAGGACTGCCCAAGGGCCCGGGGCCATCTAGTATTTAGCTCGGGCAATGAAGCCTCACCTGCTGGTTGCCCGATCGGGCAATCTATTATGCCAGTATCATGCAGCTCGCGGATCCAGTAATGAGTGACCCGACAGTAAAACTAAACATATCTATAACTAGTTTAGGTAGTTTGAGAGGTAATTAAAATAGCTACGTGTGATATTCTAACCTGAAGTGTGTGTTTTGTTCCGCTCACCGCTGCATGTGGTTATGCAGAGCTGCGTGTCGAGTCTCGACTCGTCAGCAGCAGCTGATCTCTCTCTCCCGTCAGATTAGACTTCACTCGCATTTATGTCCATATCGATCAGATCCAGCTAGTTCTAGCTAATGATATGACTACCTGCTTATTAAAAGACAACTACACAATAAGTGTCGCTATGTAACTGGATGAGGACACAAAGTATAGCGCAGCATTATGCATTTGTTTACATGCCCACCGGAACCCCGAGGCATTACCAACAGATCAACGCACATCAACCCATACAGGACATCTCTTTCTCCACATTAAGTGTTAGACATTAGAGTTGACTATTCTTGTCTGTCACATACTCTTCTTGTCTGTCACATAAGTGGCGCAACTGAAGTGGTATTGCTCTAAAGGGAAATTATTTTTGACCGAAGATATTTAGATTTGCCGGCTAACGGGAACTCTGACGTGTGCTTCGCGGATGCGCTCGGCTCCTCTCGACTGCTGCTCGGGTCTGCTCGGTCAGCTTCCGGATGAGGAGGCATTCGCTCGACCAACTTACAGTAGTTATATTACAAACATTTTTAACAGGGGCCATAATAGTGTAAATAATGTTTGTTTTGGCAGTTATAACTGAATGTAATGTTTTCTACTTTTTTCCATCTGGGAAGGCATTTGCCTTCATCAGATGGAAAGTGTTTTGACCAACAACTTAAGTATTTCTTACGGCCCGTCCACACTACAGCGTTGACAGCGTCGGAAGCGTCAACAACTCCAATCTGCCCATTCACTTTCAATGGGGTGACGTCACGTTGCCTCGCTTTTTCGCCAAACTGAATTGTGGGTAGCAGAGCGGTCCGTCTCCGCCGGAGACGCCGGAATAGCCAGCGCCAGCCAATCAAATCCCGTTTCGCAAAATCTGACAGCTGAAGCCGTAGCCAATCAAACCGCGTCTAAGCTGGGAGAGATATCCCGCCGTTCATTTCTATATTTCAAAAAAAGTTGGAGGAGAAACTAACTATCGCCGTAGCAAATCACCCGGTTTTGTATGACCAGACCCTCTTCACCTACCGGGATACAAACCGGAGGAACCAGGCATGGAGGGATGTGGCAGAGACAGTGGGGGAAACTGGTAGGTTTTCGCCTGTTTGGGGAGTTTATATATATATATATATATTGCTCCCATAAAATCCCCGGGGTTTTTTGCTTTGTATGTCGGGGGCGGGAGATTCATGTGATTGGTTGTTGGTCGTGTTGCTTGAATAAAATCCCCAAGCTCCAGACACGTCCAGCTCCAAGCTTTTTTTGAAGCTGTAGTGTGGACGCTCCGTTATAGCTATGCAGGGCATGCAAGCGAGCAAACACAAACAAGAACAAACAAACAAGTGAAATGAAGAATAAAATTGAAATTGTACAATATAATATTGTGGTGGTTCATCTTATAATTCAGTCTAGAGAATGCACCAGACAGCATTTAAGACCTGCAAAAATCAAAATGTTCTAGGGGGACAGAGGCCCCCCAAACCCTTCGTGCCATTTCGTCCGCGTGCATTTTTCAGATCAATCTCTATTGGGCTCAGGGCCATCTGTAAATTAGCTTAGATGGCCTAAGCTAAATCCTTAATGTCATGCACTTGGACTGTAGACCACTTGGAGTAAAATCCATATGAAAATTGCTTCTCACTGTTCTCAGGTCAAATATGTATATTTGATTAAAAATGCGATTAATTTCCATTAATTAATTACAAAGCCTCTAATTAATTAGATTAATTTTTTTAATCGAGTCCCGGCTCTAATAATTATGTGTTATTGTTGAGTAAATGGAGAATTGCACAGGGGAAAATAACGTATGCCACAATTTTAGATGCAGATTTTGTTAAACTAATACGTTTGCGCTGTGGACCAACACTATACATTGACAGGGAAGGGGGTGGCAATAAAGATAACACCGTTAAACAGTTACACAACATAACAGAAAAATATCGATAGCATGCGTCCCTAGCAACCACCTTGGTAACAATGAAAACGTTGAATAGATGAGAGTAACAAATGCGTCACTTCCGGGCAAAAATAAGGGCTGCGCCCACTTTTGGGGGGAAACAACGTTGTCAGTTGAATGGTGGTAAATACAAATTCTGAAGTTTTTGCCAATCCGATCAGAAATGTAAAGAAACCGGAGATTTTTGGATCTTCAAAGAGCCCGATTCCAATGGCCAGACAGGCAAACAATTGCATTAAGCCATTACAAATCGACGATCGGGCTCGATATGGTTAAATATAGCAGTAGGCTATCGATTTTCATAGATGAGAGTAACATCTACGTCACTTTACGGCCCCACCCACTTTTGGGGGAAACAACGCTGTCATTTGAATGGCGATCGAGCCTGAAGCCACAGAGCTCTTCTTTTACTGTCCTTTCTTCTTAGAGGAAGTACAGAAACACTGAACTATTGATTATGTTTAATGTTTGAGGTGCAATAAACGACACAGCAGCTTTTTGACATGATACAACTATTATGTTCCGCCTCCCTCATGAGAGTAACAGCTGGAGAAATTACAGCCTCGCCTACTGATTTTAATTTAACCATATATCAAGACCGATTGTCGATTACCAATGATCGAATGTAATTGTTTGCCTGACTGGCCATCGTAATCGAGCTCTTTGAAGATCCAAAAAGCTACGGTTTTCAAAAAAAATGTATCGGATTGGCAAAAACTTCAGAATTTGTATTGACCGCTATGGAAGCAAACAAGAGACAGAAGTATTTGAATTTTATCAGACACCGAATTTATAGCATTGAAAATAATTACTTTGAAAATCATGTATCTGAATTTTGTTTGCTCAGAATTTACCTATGTGAAATAAAAATGTAAAAATTCAAGTTAAAAAAAATTAGAATGTTCAAATTCAGATCCCAAAAATTCAAGTGAAAAAAATTCGACGTCAAATAATTCCGTGTTTAAAATTGGATGTCAAAAAATTCGGTGTATAAAATTCGACATAAAAACATTCGACCTCAAAAAATCAAAAATTAAACCTTGGTAACAATGAAAACGTTGAATGGACACAATTTCCTGAAGTAATCTTCGTAATAACTAGCTAACTAAAGACCATGTACATCCACTGCACACATAATCTGAAATAACAACTCATATTTCTCGCATCAAATGACATCAAAACGCATTTTAATGGCCAAACTAACCTTAAAATAGGCATTTTCCACCGAGAATAAAACGAATGTCTGCCATGTTGTTTTTTCTGCAGGGAGAAATTTGAAGATCACGTGACATAGACGCCAGCCAGTGGAAATTAATGGTGAAAAAAAACGTAGGCGTTTTTGTAGAAATAGTAGGATTGTTTGAGACACATTGCGGCTCGCCTCGAAAGTAGACGAGAGTAGCCGATCGCAGCCGGGGGAGGTGTCAAAAAGCTCGTCTTAAGTCGGACAGCTCGGACTCGGAGTCGGAGTCGGCTTGACTGGCTGGGTTTGCAATGGCGGAAATTCCATTTTACCCACTGTAGACAAAGGTGATCTCCATTGCTTTATATAGGTTTGTTAATTCAGTCATGATGATGAACCACACCAGTGACTGGGTTCCATAATTAGAAATGCTCCTCCCTCTTAATGTTTGCAAAACTGATAGGTGGACACTGACAGGCTACAAATTATCAGTCCCTTCAGATCCGCACACATGAAGCTTCATGAGCATGAATTGAACAGACCTGCTGCTGTGTTAATTCTTTAGCTGCCACTTTAAGCTTTATGATGTGTACAACATGGATGTAATTTGATTTAATCTTGCCATTTTAAATGATGTATTCAATAAATAAGGTTAAACCAAATCATTACATTACAATAGATTTTATTTTAATGATTTGGTTTAACTTAAAGAGAAACTGTATTGTTATTGCACATATTACAGGTACTGAGACAACGAAATGCAGTTTAGTTTCTAACCAGGTGCAACAAGCAGTGAAGTGGAAAGTAATGTACTCAATCTACAGAATAACATATAGAATGAATTGAATGATGAATAAACAGTGGGGTATGAATACACTAGATATCAGCCTGTGAGCAGTATGAACAGTGTGTATGAATATGCTAAGATATATAAAGTATGAAAACGGTAAGCAGTATAGTATAAAATATATAGATATTAATTTCATGATGATAAACATTGTGGAACAATGATGAAAAATGGGAATGGATGTGGCGACGTAAAACTGACAAAAAACAACAACAAACTTTTGCCAGCCAATTGGAGAGTTTCATCAGCAGCACGTGGTAAAAACCACCAATGAGCGCTCAGCTCGAGATACCAGCGAGCCGTTTCCTATCAAACATTTCGCTTCCGCAGCTCGTGGAGAGCAACTGCGCCAACTCGGCTCGCCTCGCTCTCAAGAGCCGCTTTCACACCGCAGGACTTGCGGTACTTTAGTGCCGGCACTAAAGTACCACTAAAGTACCACGGCACTAAATCCGCCAGGGGGCTAGTGCCAATCGCATTCACACCGCAGTACTTTCCCTGAGGCACGATTACGCTGACGTCACTTCGTCTTCTTCTTCTCTGGGTTTACTGGCAGGCCGCAAAACCACTTCACGGCGAGTACAACAAAAAAACGAGAGAAGAAGAACTACACGGGGGGGGGGGGGGGGGGGGTGGTATAAAGCCCATCCGCTGTATGAGGCGTTTGTTTACTTTCCGACCTCAGACATGATGGAGTTCATAAGGGTAATTTACAAATAAAATACCCCATTATAACAATGGACTTTATCTTTATGTATTGATTATATATTACCCACTCAGGCAGATTTTGGAAAAGGACATCAACCCTTGTTTGGTGTTTTTCCCTTATTTATCTAAAACAAATGACATGATAAATTACTTGTGTTTATGTGTGTAAGACTTGTGTTTCTGATCAATTCAACCACCGACACCTGTCTGCTCTCACATTCTTCTATTCTGCAAATTTGGGGTGGGACACAATAAATAAAGCTTCGCCAGTTTGTTTGTTTTATTGCACAGTCAAGACATAACAATAACGGCATCATGCTGTTCCAGGTGTGTCGTATGCATGTAAATTGAAGTTAAATAACAGTGTGAAATGTAAAATAAAGTGTAAGTAGTTTCAAAACAATGTAACAGTGGCAATATATATAGCAGCAGACACGCCTTAGTGCAAGTTAGGTGTCAGTATTAAAAAACAGTGGCAATATATATATATAATAACAATAGAAAATCGTTACCACTCTTATTATTGTGGTCTTTAATTTTTTTATAGTCCTGCCTGAGTTTCTTTATTTTTACCCGGCATCCGTGTGCACTGTGCACGATTCCCAGCTCAAGTAGCGAACATCGCTCAAAACATTTGGAGTTGGGAACTGCTTTCTGTAGAAGCTGCTGCATCCCGTCCTTGGAGTAAATTGCCAGAAGCGCCGACACTTCCTCATCATTCCACCGCTCCGGTGTTGTAGTACGTGTGGTCATAACTGCTTTAAAGTACAAAAGTGTGGATGTGGTTTTGTAGCGAGGAAAAAAATGGCTGCCTAACAAAACAAATTCAGAGTCTAACGGGGCGTGGTTTGCAATTCGCCCAGCCAATAGAAATAGAATAGAAATTGGCACTCTTTTGTCACCAGGTTCGTACCACCTCTCTAGCAGGGACTAAAAAGTACCAAAAGAGTTCCAAAAGAGTTCCCGGCACTGAGTAGTCCCGGCGGTGTGAACGCGACATTATTGGTACTAACGGAACTAAAGAACTAAAGTACCAGGGAAAGTCCTGCGGTGTGAACGCGGCTAAGGCTGCGGGCGTCTTTGTCCCGCGAGATTTCAAAGTCTCATGTGGGCGAGCCTCCAGAGCAAGTCGGACAAAATGACTAACCATCATGCAACGCACTAGCAAGACGTTAGGCTTGTTTGAGACACATTGCGGCTCGCCTCGAAAGTAGACGAGAGTAGCCGATCGCAGCCGGGGGAGGTGTCAAAATGCTCGTCTTAAGTCGGACAGCTCGGACTCAGAGTCGACTTGACTGGCTGGGTTTGCAATGGCGGAAATTGCGTTGGCGTTTTTCGTTGCAGATGAAGTGGATGCAATAGAAATCCCACATGTATTGTATGGAGAATGACATGATCTAAAGGGACTGTGATTGAGAGAAAATTAAATATTTGTTTACAATAAACATGAATATGTCATTTGTTTGATTTGCATTAAAAGACAATACCATTTTTGATTTAAATGATAGATTACCTTGTGCATTTGTTGCAGCCCTTGCTTGCTGCATAAGTGCAGCTGCTAAACTGTTATCTGAAAAATAATTTACATAATTTAAAATCATATCCAGATTGTTGGAATGCAATTTAGTTGTTTACTCACCATTTTGTAGTCTTTGGGAAATGTCTTGTGAGACTCTTACAGTGATGTCTCCCTGTCCATCACGCAGTGTAAGCACCACAAATTCCATTTTACCCACTGAAGACAAAGGTGATCACTATTGCTTTATATAGGTTTGTTAATTCAGTCATGATGAGGAACCACACCAGTGACTGGGTTCCATAATTAGAAATGCTCCTCCCTCTTAATGTTTGCAAAACTGATAGGTGGACAGGCTCCAAATGATCAGTCCCTTCAGATCCGCACACATGAAGCTTCATTAGCATGAATTGAACAGACCTGCTGCTGTGTTAATTCTTTAGCTGCCACTTTAAGCTTTATGATGTGTACAACATGGATGTAATTTGATTTAATCTTGCCATTTTAAATGATGTAATCAATAAATAAGGTTAAACCAAATCATTACATTACAACAGATTTTATTTTAATGATTTGGTTTTAACTTAAAGATAACCTTATTGTTATTGCACATATTACAGGTACTGAGACAACGAAATGCAGTTTAGCTTCTAACCAGGTGCAACAAGCAGCGAAGTGGAAGTAATGTACACAATCTACAGAATAACATATAGAATGAATTGAATGATGAATACACAGTGGGGTATGAATACACTAGATATACACTAGTAGCCTGTGAGCAGTATGAACAGTGTGTATGATATGCTAAGATATATAAAGTATGAAAACGGTAAGCCGTAATAGTATAAAATATATAGATAGTTCATTTCATGATGATAAACATGTGGAACAATGAATGAAAATGGGAATGGATGTGGCGAGTAAAACTGACACAAACAACAACAAACTTTTGCCAGCCAATTGGAGAGTTTCATCAGCAGCACGTGGTAAAAAACCACCAATGAGCGCTCAGCTCGAGATACCAGCGAGCCGTTTCCCATCAAGCATTTCGCTTCCGCAGCTCGTGGAGAGCAACTGTGCCAACTCGCCTCGCCTCGCTCTCAAGGCTGCGGGCGTCTTTGTCCGCGCGAGTATTTCAAAGTCTCATGTGGGCGGGCCTCCAGAGCAAGTCGGAACAAAATTGACTAACCCATCATGCAACGCACCAGCAAGACGTGATCGCAACTGCGCAGGTCTGCGCATGTGCTTGCTTGTCTAAACAAGACCTGTTGATCGCAACTGCGCAGGTCTGCGCAGGTCTTGCTTGTCTCAAACAAGCCTACGTACGTCCAAGTTGTGGACCAACGTTGCAACAACTTGCATAATGATTTTAAAGGACAATCATTGACCAAGTAAGGCGTAAGGGGTGGGAATTAATACGCATTGGCTTCCTCCTGCTCCCTTTCGGACACATATGATTTATTCTTATTATGAAGCCTTTTTTTGTTGAATATATAAATATTATCATGAATGTGGATAAATACTGTATTTTAACAATACGGTATATCTGTTTTATTCACTTTTTTTCCCTTTTTTTTTTTAAATCTGTTCGAAATAAAGATTGAAATACATCTAAAAAAAATGACAGAAACCTCCCGGTTTTTAATTTCACTTTAACACGCCTCAAACAAACTATGCAAGCACATTTCGCCCAGTGCCCATAATCCTCTCCAATGATAGCAGCGTTTAGCACAGAGTGACGTTCAACCAGCCAATGATCGTTGCGCAAGTGTTGGCGTAGTAAGAATCAAGTAGGCTGATCCATCGGTTTCTAAATCGTGTAGTCACTGTGGGAAACTGAAGAGCCATTCACAATAAGCTAAGAAAAAAGTGGAGTGTTGCAAGTTCTAGCTACGAGGAATAACCACAACACACTCACAATGGTAAGAGCACCAGACATTAGATCACATTGCCAATGTGTTTTTAGGTAAGAGTGGTCAAATTAACTAGTATATTAAGGGTAACAGTTACAAGAGATGGCTAAGCTAATGTTGGTAGCCAGAGCTAATTATACTTCTCCATCCTGCTTAAAGTTAGCAAATATTCTATGAAAACATATTTTAAGTTTGGGGTTGAAGTAACTTCAATCTCACAACTCTATAAACGTTTCAATATATTCAATGTTGTAGTTATTATACAAAACATTTCATTGTGATGGTAGCCGGGGCATAGCTGCAATGCTAAATACTTAGCTTACCTAGCTGCACACGAGCTAACGTTGTGTCTTGTACTTAAACTTAACTGTTACAATCATTCCCCGAATTCACTTTAATGGCATTATGATTCAATAACTCCGGTTCACTTAAAGGGCTGATGTGGCGTTTGGGTCATCAGCTAACGGTTGGTTAATTAGACATTGCTAGTTTGGTTAGCTAAAGCTTCAACCTACTAAGCTAGTCAGCAATTTGTTCACTGACAGCAGACAACTGCAAAACTTCAACAACCCAGCAACGAGGTCTCACTATACATCATTACATTTTAAACATGTATAACGCGTGATAATAAATACTGTGGTTTAATAATAATGTTCTACAACTACACTTTTTATTTTATCTTGCTTTTATTTCTTTTGATCGTTGAAATAATTTTTTAGATGAACGTTATGCTCCATGTTTACACATTTGGGTGGTTGGAAATAACCCTGAGTCATGTTTTTTGGTCCTTAAATGAAATGCATAGATTTCAGTCATTTATTTTGAGGACAACATTATTCAGTATCTTATTTGCATGTTGAAAATAATACATATTCTTAGGATATTCTTTACATGTTATGCTGTATGAAAGGGCCTCAACTTAAACTTAATTTTAATTTCAATGAATGTGCTTAAAAATGTTATTTTTAAATAGTTTGATTTGTCTCTTTAATCAATTGTTTGATCTATCAATGGTTTAAGCTCTGACTAACTTAACTCTTCTTACGTTTCTCCTTCTTCATCCAGTCTATTATGTCCTATAACGGAGGGGCCGTCATGGCCATGCGAGGGAAGAACTGTGTGGCGATAGCAGCGGACCGGAGGTTTGGCATCCAGGCTCAGATGGTCACAACAGACTTCCAGAAGATCTTCCCCATGGGAGATAAGCTGTACATCGGCCTGGCAGGACTGGCCACTGATGTTCAGACAGTGTGAGTGTGTAGACCTCCACCTTGTTCTCTCAAAGTGGCTTAACAGTTGTGTTCACAACACAGTACCAGGGTACTATGGGGACAGGATTGATTTACAACTCTATAAAGCTACAACTCTCAGATCTAAACTAAGTAAGACTTCTCATTTAGAGAAATCCTGGAGTGTCAAGTACATACTACACCTATAATGTTTATACCAGTAAACACAAGTGTTGTAGTTGAATAGTATTACCATTCATTCTAATAAATAGGTGAGAAAAATGTTATTAGAATTCTGAAATAAGTTAGATTGTGTGATGACTGAATTCAAGGTAAATATCTGAGGATTGATGACGTCTTTGTGTGTGTAGATCCCAGAGGCTTAAATTCAGACGAACCTGTACGAGCTGAAGGAGGGTCGCCAGATTCAAGCCCAAAGACCTTCATGAGCATGGTGTCCAACCTGTTGTACGAGAAGAGGTGAGTGCACTGAACTTAATATAGACCCACATTTGAGCTGCTTACAGTAGGCACCAAATACCTGCATACATGCTAAATATGTCATGCTCTCATCAGGTTTGGGCCATACTACATCGCGCCTGTGATCGCCGGAATAGATTCCAAAAAACCTCCGAACCATTCATCTGCTCCTTGGATCTGATTGGCTGCCCCATGGTGACAGAAGACTTTGTTGTGAGCGCAACCTGCTTCCGAGCAGATGTACGGCATGTGTGAATCTTTTGTGGGAGCCAGACATGTGAGTAGTGTGTGAAGTCACCTTAAGTGTAGGTTACTTGGAAGTCATTTATGTTTCCTTCATGATCAATGAATATATTGTAGAGAGTACAATGTACACATATTACTGTAACTGGTTTATGTAATCTCTTATTTTATTGGACATTTTACTCTTAACATAGTTTTACATAAATATCTTAGTTTATTTTTATTGCATATTTATCATTATTTTTTACTTTAACTTGTGCTTGAGATTACTATAAATTATAATAACTTTATAAACATTACATTAAATTAGTATATATAATTCCATTTCTATATTTACCCTTTATTTGTTTCCTTCTGATTATGGTAATTAGGAACTTTAGCGTGGGGCATTTTTGTGCATTCAAATGTTCCCATTACCTTCCACATGTGGTATGAGTTGGAGCAGAGATTAAAATATCACAAAATATATTGCACATTTGGACAGCTGACAATACTGCGTTCAACTTTTGGAGAAATATTCATTTACCACTTTTGTTAACTGGGATTAAATCTGTTTCTGTTCATGCCATTTGGTAACATAGGGTCTAAATTGAAGAGCCTTCCTATTGTTCAGGACTCGGTCTACCTGGTGTTCAATCCTCGCCACAACATTGTTTTGAAATATCTCGAGTAGGGATGGGTACCGAGCCCCGGTATTAAACGCCCGGGGCTGAATTATTAAAGACCGTGGTACCGTTAAGCTCCGACATTATCGGTCTTTATTATCGGTACTGGAGACATGGTAAAAATGATTCGTATATCTTATGCTAACACAACATTAATATTGCAGTTTTAGTGTCGCCAACTCCGTTTCTAATACGCAAAAAGACAGCAAAATGCGTCGATGATTATTTTTAGTATTTTCGATCTTTCCAATCCAGACGAGAGATCTCTCTCTCCCGTCCGTGTGCGAGGGGGCGGGTCAGTTTACACACATGCAGCTGCTACATGCAGCAACACACACACACACACACACACGGAGGAGATGGTGGAGAGAACGCGCTCCGAGGTCTGGTTAAACTTTATCCGTCTCGATGTGGACAATCCTCGTCAATAAGAGTTTAGCATGTAAGGGCAGTAACACGAGCAATTTGTCTAAACATTTAGCAAAAGTGCTCCACATCCAGACGGAGGAAGGCACCGGGTTCCACTGTCTTTCTAGCAGCTCTGCAGCCCTGTCCACGAGTAACGTTTCCACGTCAGGTGTTATGTATGCTAGCAGCAACACACAGAGATAACTACATTATACAAACATGGGTTAATGACTAGAGGTAACAGAGTTATTTAGTTTGTTAAAGTTTCAGCTATTCTGTTTACAGTTCTGTCATCACATTATTTAATACGATTTGTTAAAACACTGTTGTTTCTTTTGTTGTGAAATATTATTTATTTAATTTAAATAAAAAGCAATATTGATTTTGTTCACATTACATCACATGTCACTTGTTAGACGCTTTTATCCAAAGCGACTTACATACTCAGTACTGTGGGCGATCCCCACAGGAGCAACTTGGGGTGAAGGGTCTCAGGGACACAACGACATGCTGACTGCAGTGGGGTTTGAACCTGTGACCCCTGATCCCAACACCAAGGCTCCTATGCCCCCCCCCCCGTTCACAATTTGTTCACCTTATTTTTTTCTCCAAAAGAATCAATAAGAGTTCCGTTAAAGGACCGGAGCGATAAGCGGTCTGGATAAAAGTAGTAGTACCGTTAAAACCTTAACGATAGCCATCCCTAATCTTGAGTGGCTATTTGAGAAATGAGTTGTGTGTGCAGGAACCAGAGGATCTGTTTGAGACCATCTCCCAGGCCATGCTGAACGCGGTGGACAGAGATGCCGTGTCTGGAATGGGAGTGGTCGTCCACGTCATGTAAGTACAGAGACGGTTCAGAGATGGTTTGATGTTGATTGACAGGTTTGCAGTGATTGACAGCCTTTTCTTCTCTCTGGCAGTGAGAAGGACAAGATCACCACACGAACCCTGAAAGCCAGGATGGACTAGAGTTTCTGTTTCTCCCCACACTTCACCAACACACACGTTTTGTATAAAAATAATAAACAATGCTTGTTCTGTCTTTTTCTTTTCTTCAAAAAATAAACATGTTTAAACTACTGCCATGACTGAAGTTATTGGTGGAAGAACTTTCACTACGTCGGCAATACTTAATTTGTGTTGCATTTTTGTATAACCAGGATTAACAAGTTACATTAAAGACACAGGCAGGGTTGACCATGGAAAATATAGTTATAACCTTTCGTTATGTCTATATACGGCTGCTTTTTTTCCAGCATGTCTCTGATGACACTTAAGAAACATTAACGTGTAGAAAAAATGTAATACACTATGATCTGCCTTTTTTTTGGTCCAAATATGTATTCTGAACACCCACCTACTACCATGCAGAGGCTCAACATGATTTGGTTTTTCAAAAAATAAGCTACCAAGTTGGCAGTGGTGTAATTTAATGAACTACATTTACTTCAGTAATTTAGGGGGTACTTGTGAAGTATTTCCGGTCTCTGCTACTTTATGCTTCTACTCCACTACATTTCAGACACAAAAAGTTACTTTTATTCCACTATTTTGACACTTGTTATACTTTGACACGTTTATAATATTTTCTTATTTACTGGTTTTCCAAAGGTTGCTCCACATTGACAAATGTCAACATTAAAAACAACCATATTCTTGTTACATTAAAATTGAGCAGTTTTTTATGTATGCATTTGTGTATAGATGTTGCCTCTATAGATTTATCAATACTGTATGTAGCTATGGTCATGCTAATAAAGCTGTTGAACTGAAAAACAAAGTCATGTTTCTAATGAAAAAACAGACATTATGTAATAGAACACAGAGGCATTCTGCACAATGATACTTAACTTTAGTAACATTTTGAACTCAGGACTCTGAATTGTGATGGAGTATGTTTTCACTAGTACTTTGTGGTATTCGTTATGTTGAGGATCTGAGTACTTTCCACCACTACAGGAATATGGATTTTTTGAGTTTGATACCTGGATAAAAGTCAGCGGTTTTTTTGGTCTGCTGGTTCGGTTATTTAAAAACAAAATGTTTTCACCTGCCACAATTACCCTACTCTCCGTTTAGTGGAATATTGATTCATGATAGCACTTAGCAAATGTACTAGCTTTGAACGTTTTCCTCAGCATCCTTAATCTCCTTGTAGGTGTAATATGGTGGTTGCCATGGAGATAGTAAGCGCTGTGGGAAAGTCTCTGAAGAAGAAAAGATAATAGCCCAACACACAAACAAGATAAACTCCCTTTAAATATGCATGATCATTTTCAAGTAACTTTTTTTCAAATGTCTGTTGGTAACAAAACAATACTGTATACAAACACAAAATTGCTACATTAATGTAAACAAGATATAAAAATGATCCTTATGGTAATAAAACAAGTATTGCTGCAGAATTCCCCTTTTTATTGGAGTTCTTTTTCTTAGACCAACCTCCACCAAGCTCACGGTTCAAATTTCAAAACAATATGGCAACGTAACATCCAAAACACCAATGTTTTTTTTTCAGGTTTT
Organism: Pseudochaenichthys georgianus; assembly: GCF_902827115.2. Classification (NCBI taxonomy): domain Eukaryota; kingdom Metazoa; phylum Chordata; class Actinopteri; order Perciformes; family Channichthyidae; genus Pseudochaenichthys; species Pseudochaenichthys georgianus. The sequence continues at coordinate 4,944,023 of NC_047503.1, read as the reverse complement.
GTTATTTTCGTCATAACACTCAGATGCTATGTTCAGTGGTTTGATGTTTCAACTTACTGGTGGGACTCATGTACACATCAGCCATGCATTTTGATATTGCATTAATTGACTTAATACACCATTATATATGAATGTGTTTATCTCCTGTTGTCAAGCAGTCATTTGAGTTACTTTGTTGTTACTGAGAGAGAAGCCTCATGGCGACGGTCAAAAGAGTTTGTCATGCAATCTGACCATTCAGCTCTGTGCAAGTTCTTTACATCTGTGTGTGTGTGTTTGTGTGTGTCTAAAAGAAATCATAAGAACAACAACAACAACAACATTAAATCAAAGAAACTGTACTAACGGACTGTGTTACTGAACTGCTGAAGCTGACACACTCGTTCAAGGCATTAGTGAGACAGTTTCCGTGCTGGCGTGAGGAGTAACGAGGAGCAGACATTTTTAGAAAAGAACAGGGAGATTATCGGGAAGCTGTTCCGAATTCAGCGAGCGGTTTCACGAGTTTTCCTTGCAGAGGACGAGGGAGGTGTGTGTGACAATGTAACAGGCTCAGTGCATCCTTTCCTTCCAGACTGCTGCTGGCTGTGGGAGGATGCTGGTAGTTTTTTTTCCTGTTATGGGGCGTAGAGAGGCAGAGGGGAGAAGGATCCTACACTGAGGTGAAGGAGAAGGGAAATAGTGCGTGGCGTTTGACAGATCTATGACAGGAAGTGACTGGCTGGACTGGGAGATGAGTCTATGATAAGATGTTGGACATGAACTCGTAGAATCGCTTGGAGTACTGCTCCGGGTTCACCGTCGAGATCTCTGCCCCTGCCTGACAGACAGAGATAAATAAGGCAGAAAATCAAATGGATGGAGCAATACTAAATCAAAAAATAATAGTATGGATGCTGGGTGGGGGTTCTATGAGGTTATATATTTATACTCTTTTCCATACCAAACTTCATTGAGAAAAATAGTCATTCTAACTCGAAGAAGGCAGGAGTTGCTGTTCTACAGCTGCGGTTTGAGTTATTGTGGGGCCGATAACACATTCTTTCTGCAGCGATGGACTAAACAACTCTCTTTTGCGTTGAAGTAAAAATGTGTGTTTTTGGCAATGTGGTCTGGTGGCATTACAGAGAGCATAGATAGCGACTTTAGTTCCACGTTAGAAAGAAATGTCTGACAGCAAAGTGAAGTGATGAAAATATACTGAACATAACATTCACTAAAATGTATTTTTTATAGATAGAATATGTGTGTTGCTTCACATGTCCACAGTGGTAATTAGCTTCTGTGCTAGGTGTCTGCCATCCACTGTATTCACTGCTAGCATAAGCTCATACAGCCCCACTAACCAAACATCCAAACATCCATATCCCTTTAATACATTTCATTAGCGTGTGGCATGGAGAACATTTCCATGGGCCTTGTGACATGATAATACAAATATTAAATAATACAACTTGATTATTTTTTATTAATTTGGTTATTTTTGCCTCACATTTCAGTCAATCACATGCTCCCAGTCTATTTGAGCAAGCTCAGCAAAGCATCAATTATATTAAGGTTATTCTAAATCAGGGGTGGGGAACCTCCGGCCCCCGGGCCGTATACGGCCCGCGAGACCATTTGGTACGGCCCTCGAGGTAATATATAAACACACGCAAAAAATTAAAGAAATCTAGACAGCAAACAAATTAAACAAGCGAGTGCCTGTTTTTCCTGGCCAAGGTCAGGGTCCTTGAACACAACACGAGCCTAACGTGTCATCACGTGGTATATGTCTCGTCTGGGGTGCAGTTATGACGGAGAGCACCGGAACGTCGCTCCGGCACTTCCAAAAACTGCAGTAGTACCCATACGGAGCTGTAGACATGCCGCAGTTTTTGCGTGGCTGTGTCTTTAGTTGAAAGCCCAGTGGCGATCTGCTCATCTGTCATACTGATCATACAGTCAATAACTTTGTTGTTATTAGCATCTGGTTAGCTAGCTATGCTAACGAATATAAGAAGCTTTTTCTACAACCATGAGGTAAAGGCACATCTTTATATGATCATTATAGTTATAAAAAAATAAGAGAATAAAGTAAACAGGTATAAAATACTATATGACAGTAAAAAAAAGTTGTTATTAATAAACAATAATACAGTTAAAAGGGGAGTGATTTGTAAAATATCCATAAAGAAAAATAAAATCTGCTTACAGTTCCGTTTTATATGGGTGTTGAGAGGTATCCATAGATCTCCTAATGTTGCTCTCAAAGTGCACCAGATTGTTGCTTTTAACTTCAACATTTAAAAAAAAAATCTTTTCAGACCCCCCTAGAGGAGGTTAGCCCCCCCCACACTTAAATCATGTTCACATGGATAGAACACTAAATACATTTGCACACATGTTGTGTCCAATATCTTTCTGTTTTGGTGGTCATGCCACAACCGTGCACGTGCATGCATGCGCGAGTCATGGTAAGATATCTGGATTTAGAGGTTGCTTTTTCTTTGCACAGCATGAAAGAAAGGTGAAATGAATGGGATGTGATTTTAGTGTTTTTAAGCAGAGGTCAATCATTTGTACGGCCCTCGGAGGATGTTGGAAACATGTAAATGGCCCTTGAGAGGGAAAAGGTTCCCCACCCCTGTTCTAAATTAACCAACGAGCTCCTGCTGCTGTAGATAACTACAATTAGGTACAATACATTAGGTAGCTTCCTCTTTTAATAAGCTTAACAATGATAACCTCACTCCCAAGCTAACTAACTAAGCTAGCTAGGAGGTGAGCTGGGATGTATTACTCAGCATTAAAGTGAGTAGCTAGTGTTAGCATTAGCGGCTAGCTGAAGTTAACCCTTACTTCTGTAGCATTATGCTTTTAAAGATGTCCTTTAGAGAAACTAACCACTGGGTTAACGGTCTCTGTTTGGTTGCTGTAGCTACCTGTATGTAGCTCACATGCTAACTGGGAGCACATGTGATTGGCTAAAAGTTCATTAAAAGTGAATTAATGAAATAAAAACACATACTTATGAAAACATATATATACATTAATACTCGAATTAAACACTTTTATTATGTAATAAAATAGAAAAGAATGATGAAAACATTTAAAAATATTTCAGTTATAATAATGATTTCAAAAGTTATTCTAATTGATACTTTGTTACTTGTTTGAACATAACATTTAAATGAAGTAATCACAATGTCCTATTGATTTGTTTGAATTTTATAACAACATTTTGGGGAGCAACTGAAGTCGCATGTGAATGGCTACAAGTTGTTGCATCAGTCTGGTGAAAACGTATAATGTAATTAAAAGTGAAAAAAAACCAGACTATACATAAAACAGAATTATGGTAATACTGTATTATTGAATTGAGTGATAATAATGATTAAATACAGATAAATTACTCAAAACTTAATTTCCATACTGCTGGATGATGACAGAGTCTCTGTACTCACCCCGTGTTTCACAGTTTTGGCAGCATGTGCAGCTTTTTTCTTAGCGTCATAGTGCGTGAGGATGTCGATAATAGCCATGAAGTATACTTCCTTCTTCACAGCACCTACAACAACACATCACAGGGTTTTACTCTCACCTGAGAATAACAAAAGCCCAAGCTTTATTTCACACATTTTCTAACACTATTGTATGAGGACCACAGCTTCATCTGTTAATCTGCTCGATAGACAGACTGGAGTTATTCTTCCTACTTCTATCATTGTTTCTTCCTTCTTAACGAGATAAATGTCAAACATGATCCTCACAGTCGTGGCTCTTGATTGCGTAAACGTCCACAGAGGGGTCGAACTCCCCGGGGCCAAAGAACCCCCCGCAGTTCAGAGGGTTCCCGGGGCTGTCGGGGGGCGTCCCGAAGGAGCCGGTGAGCACGCCTCCGCCCATCCCGTCGTTCTCGTACTCCTCTTCCTCCCCCACGCCCTCCACGTCCATCTCCTCCTGCTCGGCCCGGTCCACGTCATGGATCCCCACCAGGAGACTGTAGTCCATGATCTTTAGGGTGGCCAGGAACTGAGACACACACACACGCACACGGAAAACACTCCATGTAATGCCTCGTTTACACATCTGCCCTCCGTGGTCATACAGGTCTGAATTATTTTTGGGGACATATCATGCTTATCTTGAGGTTCATATCAGTATGTAGTGTCTCTACTGGGACATGTCTCCAGGCTTTAATGTTCAAAAGCTCTTTATTGTTCTCATACTGCCTGTGCTGCAGCACCTCTTTTCATATGTTTGCAAAACTGATAGGTGGACACTGACAGGCTACAAATTATCAGTCCCTTCAGATCCGCACACATGCTTCATGAGCATGAATTGAACAGACCTGCTGCTGTTTTAATCTTTAGCTGCCACTTTAAGCTTTATGATGTGTACAACATGGATGTAATTTGATTTAATCTTGCCATTTTAAATGATGTATTCAATAATAAGGTTAAACCAAATCATTACATTACAATAGATTTTATTTTAATGATTTGGTTTAACTTAAAGAGAAACTGTATTGTTATTGCACATATTACAGGTACTGAGACAAAAATGCAGTTTAGTTTCTAACCAGGTGCAACAAGCAGTGAAGTGGAAAGTAATGTACTCAATCTACAGAATAACATATAGAATGAATGAATGATGATAAACAGTGGTATGAATACACTACTATCAGCCTGTGAGCAGTATGAACATGTGGTATGAATATGCTAAGATATAAAGTATGAAACGGTAAGCAGTATAGTATAAAATATATATATATTAATTTCATGATGATAAACATTGTGGAACATGATGAAAATGGGAATGGATGTGGCGACGTAAAACTGACAAAAAACAACAACAAACTTTTGCCAGCCAATTGGAGAGTTCATCAGCAGCACGTGGTAAAAACCACCAATGAGCGCTCAGCTCGAGATACCAGCGAGCCGTTTCCTATCAACATTTCGCTTCCGCAGCTCGTGTGGAGAGCACTGCGCCAACTCGGCTCGCCTCGCTCTCAAGAGCCGCTTTCACACCGCAGGACTTGCGGTACTTTAGTGCCGGCACTAAAGTACCACTAAAGTACCACGGCACTAAATCCGCCAGGGGGCTAGTGCCAATCGCATTCACCCGCAGTACTTTCCCTGAGGCACGATTACGCTGACGTCACTTCTTCGTCTTCTTCTCTCTGGGTTTACTGGCAGGCCGCAAAACCACTTCACGGCGAGTACAACAAAAAACGAGAGAAGAAGAACTACACGGGGGGGGGGGGGGGTGGTATAAACCCATCCGCTGTATGAGGCGTTTGTTTACTTTCCGACCTCAGACATGATGGAGTTTCATAAGGGTAATTTACAAATAAAATACCCCATTATAACAATGGACTTTATCTTTATGTATTGATTATATATTACCCACTCAGGCAGATTTTGGAAAAGGACATCAACCCTTGTTTGGTGTTTTTCCCTTATTTATCTAAAACAAATGACATGATAAATTACTTGTGTTTATGTGTGTAAGACTTGTGTTTCTGATCAATTCAACCACCGACACCTGTCTGCTCTCACATTCTTCTATTCTGCAAATTTGGGGTGGGACACAATAAATAAAGCTTCTCCAGCTTGTTTTTTTATTGCACAGTCAAGACATAACAATAACGGCATCATGCTGTTCCAGGTGTGTCGTATGCATGTAAATTGAAGTTAAATAACAGTGTGAAATGTAAAATAAAGTGTAAGTAGTTTCAAAACAATGTAACAGTGGCAATATATATCAGCAGACACGCCTTAGTGCAAGTTAGGTGTCAGTATTAAAAAACAGTGGCAATATATATATATAACAATAGAAAATCGTTACCCACTCTTATTATTGTGGTCTTTAATTTTTTTATAGTCCTGCCTGAGTTTCTTTATTTTTTACCCGGCATCCGTGTGCACTGTGCACGATTCCCAGCTCAAGTAGCGAACATCGCTCAAAACATTTGGAGTTGGGAACTGCTTTCTGTAGAAGCTGCTGCATCCCGTCCTTGGAGTAAATTGCCAGAAGCGCCGACACTTCCTCATCATTCCACCGCTCCGGTGTTGTAGTACGTGTGGTCATAACTGCTTTAAAGTACAAAAGTGTGGATGTGGTTTTGTAGCGAGGAAAAAAATGGCTGCCTAACAAAACAAATTCAGAGTCTAACGGGGCGTGGTTTGCAATTCGCCCAGCCAATAGAAATAGAATAGAAATTGGCACTCTTTTGTCACCAGGTTCGTACCACCTCTCTAGCAGGGACTAAAAATACCAAAAGTTCCAAAAGTTCCCGGCACTGAGTAGTCCCGGCGGTGTGAACGCGACATTATTGGTACTAACGGAACTAAAGAACTAAAGTACCAGGGAAAGTCCTGCGGTGTGAACGCGGCTAAGGCTGCGGGCGTCTTTGTCCCGCGAGATTTCAAAGTCTCATGTGGGCGAGTCTCCAGAGCAAGTCGGACAAAATGACTAACCATCATGCAACGCACTAGCAAGACGTTAGGCTTGTTTGAGACACATTGCGGCTCGCCTCGAAAGTAGACGAGAGTAGCCGATCGCAGCCGGGGAGGTGTCAAAATGCTCGTCTTAAGTCGGACAGCTCGGACTCAGAGTCGACTTGACTGGCTGGTTTGCAATGGCGGAAATTGCGTTGGCGTTTTTCGTTGCAGATGAAGTGGATGCAATAGAAATCCCACATGTATTGTATGGAGAATGACATGATCTAAAGGGACTGTGATTGAGAGAAAATTAAATATTTGTTTACAATAAACATGAATATGTCATTTGTTTGATTTGCATTAAAAGACAATACCATTTTTGATTTAAATGATAGATTACCTTGTGCATTTGTTGCAGCCCTTGCTTGCTGCATAAGTGCAGCTGCTAAACTGTTTATCTGAAAAAATAATTTACATAATTTAAAATCATATCCAGATTGTTGGAATGCAATTTAGTTGTTTACTCACCATTTTGTAGTCTTTGGGAAATGTCTTGTGAGACTCTTACAGTGATGTCTCCCTGTCCATCACGCAGTGTAAGCACCACAAATTCCATTTTACCCACTGAAGACAAAGGTGATCACTATTGCTTTATATAGGTTTGTTAATTCAGTCATGATGAGGAACCACACCAGTGACTGGGTTCCATAATTAGAAATGCTCCTCCCTCTTAATGTTTGCAAAACTGATAGGTGGACAGGCTACAAATGATCAGTCCCTTCAGATCCGCACACATGAAGCTTCATTAGCATGAATTGAACAGACCTGCTGCTGTGTTAATTCTTTAGCTGCCACTTTAAGCTTTATGATGTGTACAACATGGATGTAATTTGATTTAATCTTGCCATTTTAAATGATGTAATCAATAAATAAGGTTAAACCAAATCATTACATTACAACAGATTTTATTTTAATGATTTGGTTTAACTTAAAGATACACTTTATTGTTATTGCACATATTACAGGTACTGAGACAACGAAATGCAGTTTAGCTTCTAACCAGGTGCAACAAGCAGCGAAGTGGAAAGTAATGTACACAATCTACAGAATAACATATAGAATGAATTGAATGATGAATACACAGTGGGGTATGAATACACTAGATATACACTAGTAGCCTGTGAGCAGTATGAACAGTGTGTATGAATATGCTAAGATATATAAAGTATGAAAACGGTAAGCAGTATAGTATAAAATATATAGATATTCATTTCATGATGATAAACATTGTGGAACAATGATGAAAAATGGGAATGGATGTGGCGAGTAAAACTGACACAAAACAACAACAAACTTTTGCCAGCCAATTGGAGAGTTTCATCAGCAGCACGTGGTAAAAACCACCAATGAGCGCTCAGCTCGAGATACCAGCGAGCCGTTTCCCATCAAGCATTTCGCTTCCGCAGCTCGTGGAGAGCAACTGTGCCAACTCGCCTCGCCTCGCTCTCAAGGCTGCGGGCGTCTTTGTCCCGCGATATTTCAAAGTCTCATGTGGGCGGGCCTCCAGAGCAAGTCGGACAAAATGACTAACCATCATGCAACGCACCAGCAAGACGTTGATCGCAACTGCGCAGGTCTGCGCAGGTCTTGCTTGTCTCAAACAAGCCTGTTGATCGCAACTGCGCAGGTCTGCGCAGGTCTTGCTTGTCTCAAACAAGCCTACTACGTCCCAAGTTGTGGACCAACGTTGCAACAACTTGCATAATGATTTAAAGGACAATCATTGACCAAGTAAGGCGTAAGGGGTGGGAATTAATACGCATTGGCTTCCTCCTGCTCCCTTTCGGACACATATGATTTATTCTTATTATGAAGCCTTTTTTTGTTGAATATATAAATATTATCATGAATGTGGATAAATACTGTATTTTAACAATACGGTATTCTGTTTTTCACTTTTTTTCCCTTTTTTTTTTAATCTGTTCGAAATAAAGATTGAAATACATCTAAAAAAAATGACAGAAACCTCCCGGTTTTAATTTCACTTTAACACGCCTCAAACAAACTATGCAAGCACATTTCGCCCAGTGCCCATATCCTCCAATGATAGCAGCGTTTAGCACAGAGTGACGTTCAACCAGCCAATGATCGTTGCGCAAGTGTTGGCGTAGTAGAATCAAGTAAGGCTGATCCATCGGTTTCTAAATCGTGTAGTCACTGTGGGAAACTGAAGAGCCATTCACAATAGCTAAGAAAAAGTGGAGTTTGCAAGTTCTAGCTACTAGGAATAAACCACAACACACTCACAATGGTAAGAGCACCAGACATTAGATCACATGCCAATGTGTTTTTAGGTAAATGGTCAAATGTAACTAGTATTTAAGGGTAACAGTTACAAGAGATGGCTAAGCTAATGTTGGTAGCCAGCTAGCTTATATACTTCTCCATCCTGCTTAAAGTTAGCAAATATTCTATGAAAACATATTTTAAGTTTGGGGTTGAAGTAACTTCAATCTCACAACTCTATAAACGTTTCAATATATTCAATGTTGTAGTTAATTATACAAAACATTTCATTGTGATGGTAGCCGGGGCATAGCTGCAATGCTAAATACTTAGCTTACCTAGCTGCACACGAGCTAACGTTGTGTCTTGTACTTAACTTAACTGTTACAATCATTCCCCGAATTCACTTTAATGGCATTATGATTCAATAACTCCGGTTCACTTAAAGGGCTGATGTGGCGTTTGGGTCATCAGCTAACGGTTGGTTAATTAGACATTGCTAGTTTGGTTAGCTAAAGCTTCAACCTACTAAGCTAGTCAGCAATTTGTTCACTGACAGCAGACAACTGCAACAACTTCAACAACCCAGCAACGAGGTCTCACTATACATCATTACATTTAAACATGTATAACGCGTGATAATAAATACTGTGGTTTAATAATAATGTTCTACAACTACACTTTTTATTTTATCTTGCTTTTATTTCTTTTGATCGTTGAAATAATTTTTTAGATGAACGTTATGCTCCATGTTTACACATTTGGGTGGTTGGAAATAACCCTGAGTCATGTTTTTTGGTCCTTAAATGAAATGCATAGATTTCAGTCATTTATTTTGAGGACAACATTATTCAGTATCTTATTTGCATGTTGAAAATAATACATATTCTTAGGATATTCTTTACATGTTATGCTGTATGAAAGGGCCTCAACTTAAACTTAATTTTAATTTCAATGAATGTGCTTAAAAATGTTATTTTTAAATAGTTTGATTTGTCTCTTTAATCAATTGTTTGATCTATCAATGGTTTAAGCTCTGACTAACTTAACTCTTCTTACGTTTCTCCTTCTTCATCCAGTCTATTATGTCCTATAACGGAGGGGCCGTCATGGCCATGCGAGGGAAGAACTGTGTGGCGATAGCAGCGGACCGGAGGTTTGGCATCCAGGCTCAGATGGTCACAACAGACTTCCAGAAGATCTTCCCCATGGGAGATAAGCTGTACATCGGCCTGGCAGGACTGGCCACTGATGTTCAGACAGTGTGAGTGTGTAGACCTCCACCTTGTTCTCTCAAAGTGGCTTAACAGTTGTGTTCACAACACAGTACCAGGGTACTATGGGGACAGGATTGATTTACAACTCTATAAAGCTACAACTCTCAGATCTAAACTAAGTAAGACTTCTCATTTAGAGAAATCCTGGAGTGTCAAGTACAATACTACACCTATAATGTTTATACCAGTAACACAAGTGTTGTAGTTGAATAGTATTACCATTCATTCTAATAAATAGGGGAGAAAATGTTATTAGAAATTCTGAAATAAGTTAGATGTGTGATGACTGAATTCAAGGTAAATATCTGAGGATTGATGGACGTCTTTGTGTGTGTAGATCCCAGAGGCTTAAATTCAGACTGAACCTGTACGAGCTGAAGGAGGGTCGCCAGATCAAGCCCAAGACCTTCATGAGCATGGTGTCCAACCTGTTGTACGAGAAGAGGTGAGTGCACTGAACTTAATATAGACCCACATTTGAGCTGCTTACAGTAGGCACAAATACCTGCATACATGCTAAATATGTCATGCTCTCATCAGGTTTGGGCCATACTACATCGAGCCTGTGATCGCCGGAATAGATCCAAAAACCTCCGAACCATTCATCTGCTCCTTGGATCTGATTGGCTGCCCCATGGTGACAGAAGACTTTGTTGTGAGCGGCACCTGCTCCGAGCAGATGTACGGCATGTGTGAATCTTTGTGGGAGCCAGACATGGTGAGTGGGTGTGGAAGTCACCTTAAGTGTAGGTTCTTGGAAGTCATTTATGTTTTCCTTCATGATCAATGAATATATTGTAGAGAAGTACAATGTAACATAATGTACTGCTACCTGGTTATGTACTACTCTTATTTTTATTTGGACATTTACTCTTAAACATAATTTTTACATAAATAATCTTAGTTATTTTTATTGATATTTATCATTATTTTTTACTTTAACTTGTGCTTATATTACTATAAATTATAATAACTTTACTAAACATTACATTAAATTATTATATATAATTCCATTTCTATTATTTACCCTTTATTTGTTTCCTTCTGATTATGGTAATTAGGAAACTTTAGCGTGGGCATTTTTTGTGCATTCAAATGTTCCCATTACCTTTCCCAATGTGGTATGAGTGGAGCAGAGATTAAAATATCACAAAAATATATTGCACATTTGACAGCTGACATACTGCGTTCAACTTTTGAGAAATATCATTACCACTTTTGTTAAACTGGATATAAATTGTTTTCTGTTCATTGCCATTTGTAACATAGGTCTAAATTGAAGAGCCTTCCTATTGTTCAGGACTCGGTCTACCTGGTGTCAATCCTCGCCACACATTGTTTTGAAATATCTCGAGTAGGTGAATGGGTTACCGAGCCCCCGGTATGTAAACGCCCCCCGGGGCTGAATTATTAAAAGACCGTTTTGGGTACCGTTAAGCTCCGGACATTATCGGTCTTTTTTACGGTACTGGAGACATGTAAAATGATGTCGTATATCTTATGCTACACACAACTTATATTGCAGTTTTAGTGTCGCCAACTCCGTTTCTAATACGCAAAAGACAGCAAAATGCGTCGATGATTATTTTTAGTATTTTCGATCTTTCCCAATCCAGACGAGAGATCTCTCTCTCCCGTCGTGTGCGAGGGGGCGGGTCAGTTTACACACATGCAGCTGCTACATGCAGCACACCACACACCACACACACACACACGGAGGAGATGGTGGAGAGAACGCGCTCCGAGGTCTGGTTAAAAACTTTATCCGTCTCGATTGTGGACAATCCTCGTCAATAAGAGTTTAGCATGTAAGGGCAGTAACACGAGCAATTTGTCTAAACATTTAGCAAAAGTGCTCCACATCCAGACGGAGGAAGGCACCGGGTTCCACTGTCTTTCTAGCAGCTCTGCAGCCCTGTCCACGAGTAACGTTTCCACGTCAGGTGTTATGTATGCTAGCAGCAACACACAGAGATAACTACATTATACAAACATGGGTTAATGACTAGAGGTAACCGAGTTATTTAGTTTGTTAAAGTTTCAGCTATTCTGTTTACAGTTCTGTCATCACATTATTTAATACGATTTGTTAAAACACTGTTGTTTCTTTTGTTGTGAAATATTATTTATTTAATTTAAATAAAAAGCACTATTGATTTTGTTCACATTACATCACATGTCACTTGTTAGACGCTTTTATCCAAAGCGACTTACATACTCAGTACTGTGGGCGATCCCCACAGGAGCAACTTGGGGTGAAGGGTCTCAGGGACACAACGACATGCTGACTGCAGTGGGGTTTGAACCTGTGACCCCTGATCCCAACACCAAGGCTCTATGCCCCCCCCCCCCGTCACAATTTGTTCACCTTATTTTTTTCTCCAAAAGAATCAATAAGAGTTCCGTTAAAGGACCGGAGCGATAAGCGGTCTGGATAAAAGTAGTAGTACCGTTAAAACCTTAACGATAGCCATCCCTAATCTTGAGTGCTTTATTTGAGAAATGAGTTGTGTGTGCAGGAACCAGAGGATCTGTTTGAGACCATCTCCCAGGCCATGCTGAACGCGGTGGACAGAGATGCCGTGTCTGGAATGGGAGTGGTCGTCCACGTCATGTAAGTACAGAGACGGTTCAGAGATGGTTTGATGTTGATTGACAGGTTTGCAGTGATTGACAGCCTTTTCTTCTCTCTGGCAGTGAGAAGGACAAGATCACCACACGAACCCTGAAAGCCAGGATGGACTAGAGTTTCTGTTTCTCCCCCACACTTCACCAACACACACGTTTGTATAAAAATAATAAACAATGCTTGTTCTGTCTTTTTCTTTTCTTCAAAAAATAAACATGTTTAAACTACTGCCATGACTGAAGTTATTGGTGGAAGAACTTTCACTACGTCGGCAATACTTAATTTGTGTTGCATTTTTGTATAACCAGGATTAACAAGTTACATTAAAGACACAGGCAGGGTTGACCATGGAAAATATAGTTATAACCTTTCGTTATTGTCTATACGGCTGCTTTTTTCCAGCATGTCTCTGATGACACTTAAGAAACATTAACGTGTAGAAAAAATGTAATACACTATGATCTGCCTTTTTTTTGGTCCAAATATGTATTCTGAACACCCACCTACCTACCATGCAGAGGCTCAACATGATTTGGTTTTTCAAAAATAAGCTACCAAGTTGGCAGTGGTGTAATTTAATGAACTACATTTACTTCAGTAATTTAGGGGGTACTTGTGAAGTATTTCCGGTCTCTGCTACTTTATGCTTCTACTCCACTACATTTCAGACACAAAAAGTGTACTTTTATTCCACTATTTTGACACTTGTTATACTTTTGACACGTTTATAATATTTTCTTATTTACTGTGTTTTCCAAAGGTTGCTCCACATTGACAAATGTCAACATTAAAAAACAACCATATTCTTGTTACATTAAAAATTGAGCAGTTTGTTTATGTATGCATTTGTGTATAGATGTTGCCTCTATAGATTTAGCAATACTGTATGTAACTATGGTCATGCTAATAAAGCTGTTGAACTGAAAACAAAGTCATGTTTCTAATGAAAAAACAGACATTATGTAATAGAACACAGAGGCATTCTGCACAATTGATACTTAACTTTAGTAACATTTTGAACTCAGGACTCTGAATTGTGATGGAGTATGTTTTCACTAGTACTTTGTGGTATTCGTTATGTTGAGGATCTGAGTACTTTTCCACCACTACAGGAATATGGATTTTTTGAGTTTGATACCTGGATAAAAGTCAGCGGTTTTTTTTGGTCTGCTGGTTCGGTTATTTAAAAACAAAATGTTTTCACCTGCCACAATTACCCTACTCTCCGTTTAGTGGAATATTGATTCATGATAGCACTTAGCAAATGTACTAGCTTTGACGTTTTCCTCAGCATCCTTAATCTTCCTTTGTAGGTGTAATATGGTGGTTGCCATGGAGATAGTAAGCGCTGTGGGAAAGTCTCTGAAGAAGAAAAGATAATAGCCCAACAACACAAACAAGATAAAACTCCCTTTAATATGCAATGATCATTTTCAAGTAACTTTTTTTTCAAATGTCTGTTGGTAACAAAACAATACTGTATACAAACACAAAATTGCTACATTAATGTAAACAAGATATAAAAATGATCCTTATGGTAATAAAACAAGTATTTGCTGCAGAATTCCCCTTTTTATGTGAGTTCTTTTTCTTAGACCAACCTCCACCAAGCTCACGGTTCAAATTTCAAAAACAATATGGCAACGTAACATCCAAACACCAATGTTTTTTTTTCAGGTTTTGTTATTTTCGTCATAACACTCAGATGCTATGTTCAGTGGTTTGATGTTTCAACTTACTGGTGGAGACTCATGTACACATCAGCCATGCATTTTTGATATTGCATTAATTGACTTAATACACCATTATATATGAATGTGTTTATCTCCTGTTGTCAGCAGTCATTTGAGTTACTTTGTTGTTACTGAGAGAGAAGCCTCATGGCGACGGTCAAAAGAGTTTGTCATGCAATCTGACCATTCAGCTCTGTGCAAGTTCTTTACATCTGTGTGTGTGTGTTTGTGTGTGTCTAAAAGAAATCATAAGAACAACAACAACAACAACATTAAATCAAAGAAACTGTACTAACGGACTGTGTTACTGAACTGCTGAAGCTGACACACTCGTTCAAGGCATTAGTGAGACAGTTTCCGTGCTGGCGTGAGGAGTAACGAGGAGCAGACATTTTTAGAAAAGAACAGGGAGATTATCGGGAAGCTGTTCCGAATTCAGCGAGCGGTTTCACGAGTTTTCCTTGCAGAGGACGAGGGAGGTGTGTGTGACAATGTAACAGGCTCAGTGCATCCTTTCCTTCCAGACTGCTGCTGGCTGTGGGAGGATGCTGGTAGTTTTTTTTCCTGTTATGGGGCGTAGAGAGGCAGAGGGGAGAAGGATCCTACACTGAGGTGAAGGAGAAGGGAAATAGTGCGTGGCGTTTGACAGATCTATGACAGGAAGTGACTGGCTGGACTGGGAGATGAGTCTATGATAAGATGTTGGACATGAACTCGTAGAATCGCTTGGAGTACTGCTCCGGGTTCACCGTCGAGATCTCTGCCCCTGCCTGACAGACAGAGATAAATAAGGCAGAAAATCAAATGGATGGAGCAATACTAAATCAAAAAATAATAGTATGGATGCTGGGTGGGGGTTCTATGAGGTTATATATTTATACTCTTTTCCATACCAAACTTCATTGAGAAAAATAGTCATTCTAACTCGAAGAAGGCAGGAGTTGCTGTTCTACAGCTGCGGTTTGAGTTATTGTGGGGCCGATAACACATTCTTTCTGCAGCGATGGACTAAACAACTCTCTTTTGCGTTGAAGTAAAAATGTGTGTTTTTGGCAATGTGGTCTGGTGGCATTACAGAGAGCATAGATAGCGACTTTAGTTCCACGTTAGAAAGAAATGTCTGACAGCAAAGTGAAGTGATGAAAATATACTGAACATAACATTCACTAAAATGTATTTTTTATAGATAGAATATGTGTGTTGCTTCACATGTCCACAGTGGTAATTAGCTTCTGTGCTAGGTGTCTGCCATCCACTGTATTCACTGCTAGCATAAGCTCATACAGCCCCACTAACCAAACATCCAAACTATCCCTTTAATACATTTCATTAGCGTGTGGCATGGAGAACATTTCCATGGGCCTTGTGACATGATAATACAAATATTAAATAATACAACTTGATTATTTTTTATTAATTTGGTTATTTTTGCCTCACATTTCAGTCAATCACATGCTCCCAGTCTATTTGAGCAAGCTCAGCAAAGCATCAATTATATTAAGGTTATTCTAAATCAGGGGTGGGGAACCTCCGGCCCCCGGGCCGTATACGGCCCGCGAGACCATTTGGTACGGCCCTCGAGGTAATATATAAACACACGCAAAAAATTAAAGAAATCTAGACAGCAAACAAATTAAACAAGCGAGTGCCTGTTTTTCCTGGCCAAGGTCAGGGTCCTTGAACACAACACGAGCCTAACGTGTCATCACGTGGTATATGTCTCGTCTGGGGTGCAGTTATGACGGAGAGCACCGGAACGTCGCTCCGGCACTTCCAAAAACTGCAGTAGTACCCATACGGAGCTGTAGACATGCCGCAGTTTTTGCGTGGCTGTGTCTTTAGTTGAAAGCCCAGTGGCGATCTGCTCATCTGTCATACTGATCATACAGTCAATAACTTTGTTGTTATTAGCATCTGGTTAGCTAGCTATGCTAACGAATATAAGAAGCTTTTTCTACAACCATGAGGTAAAGGCACATCTTTATATGATCATTATAGTTATAAAAAAATAAGAGAATAAAGTAAACAGGTATAAAATACTATATGACAGTAAAAAAAAGTTGTTATTAATAAACAATAATACAGTTAAAAGGGGAGTGATTTGTAAAATATCCATAAAGAAAAATAAAATCTGCTTACAGTTCCGTTTTATATGGGTGTTGAGAGGTATCCATAGATCTCCTAATGTTGCTCTCAAAGTGCACCAGATTGTTGCTTTTAACTTCAACATTTAAAAAAAAAATCTTTTCAGACCCCCCTAGAGGAGGTTAGCCCCCCCCACACTTAAATCATGTTCACATGGATAGAACACTAAATACATTTGCACACATGTTGTGTCCAATATCTTTCTGTTTTGGTGGTCATGCCACAACCGTGCACGTGCATGCATGCGCGAGTCATGGTAAGATATCTGGATTTAGAGGTTGCTTTTTCTTTGCACAGCATGAAAGAAAGGTGAAATGAATGGGATGTGATTTTAGTGTTTTTAAGCAGAGGTCAATCATTTGTACGGCCCTCGGAGGATGTTGGAAACATGTAAATGGCCCTTGAGAGGGAAAAGGTTCCCCACCCCTGTTCTAAATTAACCAACGAGCTCCTGCTGCTGTAGATAACTACAATTAGGTACAATACATTAGGTAGCTTCCTCTTTTAATAAGCTTAACAATGATAACCTCACTCCCAAGCTAACTAACTAAGCTAGCTAGGAGGTGAGCTGGGATGTATTACTCAGCATTAAAGTGAGTAGCTAGTGTTAGCATTAGCGGCTAGCTGAAGTTAACCCTTACTTCTGTAGCATTATGCTTTTAAAGATGTCCTTTAGAGAAACTAACCACTGGGTTAACGGTCTCTGTTTGGTTGCTGTAGCTACCTGTATGTAGCTCACATGCTAACTGGGAGCACATGTGATTGGCTAAAAGTTCATTAAAAGTGAATTAATGAAATAAAAACACATACTTATGAAAACATATATATACATTAATACTCGAATTAAACACTTTTATTATGTAATAAAATAGAAAAGAATGATGAAAACATTTAAAAATATTTCAGTTATAATAATGATTTCAAAAGTTATTCTAATTGATACTTTGTTACTTGTTTGAACATAACATTTAAATGAAGTAATCACAATGTCCTATTGATTTGTTTGAATTTTATAACAACATTTTGGGGAGCAACTGAAGTCGCATGTGAATGGCTACAAGTTGTTGCATCAGTCTGGTGAAAACGTATAATGTAATTAAAAGTGAAAAAAAACCAGACTATACATAAAACAGAATTATGGTAATACTGTATTATTGAATTGAGTGATAATAATGATTAAATACAGATACAATTACTCAAAACTTAATTTCCATACTGCTGGATGATGACAGAGTCTCTGTACTCACCCCGTGTTTCACAGTTTTGGCAGCATGTGCAGCTTTTTTCTTAGCGTCATAGTGCGTGAGGATGTCGATAATAGCCATGAAGTATACTTCCTTCTTCACAGCACCTACAACAACACATCACAGGGTTTTACTCTCACCTGAGAATAACAAAAGCCCAAGCTTTATTTCACACATTTTCTAACACTATTGTATGAGGACCACAGCTTCATCTGTTAATCTGCTCGATAGACAGACTGGAGTTATTCTTCCTACTTCTATCATTGTTTCTTCCTTCTTAACGAGATAAATGTCAAACATGATCCTCACAGTCGTGGCTCTTGATTGCGTAAACGTCCACAGAGGGGTCGAACTCCCCGGGGCCAAAGAACCCCCCGCAGTTCAGAGGGTTCCCGGGGCTGTCGGGGGGCGTCCCGAAGGAGCCGGTGAGCACGCCTCCGCCCATCCCGTCGTTCTCGTACTCCTCTTCCTCCCCCACGCCCTCCACGTCCATCTCCTCCTGCTCGGCCCGGTCCACGTCATGGATCCCCACCAGGAGACTGTAGTCCATGATCTTTAGGGTGGCCAGGAACTGAGACACACACACACGCACACGGAAAACACTCCATGTAATGCCTCGTTTACACATCTGCCCTCCGTGGTCATACAGGTCTGAATTATTTTTTGGGGACATATCATGCTTATCTTGAGGTTCATATCAGTATGTAGTGTCTCTACTGGGACATGTCTCCAGGCTTTAATGTTCAAAAGCTCTTTATTGTTCTCATACTGCCTGTGCTGCAGCACCTCTTTTCACCCTCTGTCTGAAACCAGAGCCCAGTCTGCTCTGATTGGTTAGCTGGCCCGCTCAGTTGTGATTGGTCAACCGCTTACAAATGTGTCGGAAATGTCCCGCCCCTTAACCGTGCAAAAGCGTGTGTGGGAGAGAAACTCTGGGATTTAGCCTTTGCAGATCATTCACACGCACAGAAAGCTATACATTAGAACACACTACAGGAGAGGGAAACTCCAAAATAGCAGAATACATTAGGGCTGAACCGAATAGTTTGAAGCTCAATTCAAAAATGTACTTTCTTGCACGTCTATTCAATTTGTTCAAAGCCTGTTTCTTTATAAAACTTTGGCTACACTTATTGTAAGTTCTTTGTTTAATATGACATATTGTTTCACTCTTTTTCACTGGAGCTCAGGCGGTGATGTTAGTGGTTTTACCTGTTCACTTTTTCTTGGCATTGATGTTGGGGAGAGATATTTCCCATGACGGCACTCACACTTAAATGCAATCATTTATAATAGGTTTCTGCTACAATTGTATTTGTATTTTATTCAGTGTTTCTTTTTTTGGACTGCCTACAGCTGCTTTAATCATATGAATTCTATCATACTATACATCATCGAATATAGGAATAGTAGATAGGATTACTTAAAATATAGTCCCTTATATGTCATCTTTTTTCCCTTTAGACCCTTGTGGTTTATTCTTAAAAACCCTTACCCTTACCCACCCCCCATTTTACCTCTGCTGGTCTATGGCCTTGTAGAGGGTAACGGTCCCCTCTGCTGGTCTATGGCCTTGTAGAGGGTAACGGTCCCCTCTGCTGGTCTATGGCCTTGTAGAGGGTAACGGTCCCCTCTGCTGGTCTATGGCCTTGTAGAGGGTAACGGTCCCCTCTGCTGGTCTATGGCCTTGTAGAGGGTAACGGTCCCCTCTGCTGGTCTATGGCCTTGTAGAGGGTAACGGTCCCCTCTGCTGGTCTATGGCCTTGTAGAGGGTAACGGTCCCCTCTGCTGGTCTATGGCCTTGTAGAGGGTAACGGTCCCCTCTGCTGGTCTATGGCCTTGTAGAGGGTAACGGTCCCCTCTGCTGGTCTATGGCCTTGTAGAGGGTAACGGTCCCCTCTGCTGGTCTATGGCCTTGTAGAGGGTAACGGTCCCCTCTGCTGGTCTATGGCCTTGTAGAGGGTAACGGTCCCCTCTGCTGGTCTATGGCCTTGTAGAGGGTAACGGTCCCCTCTGCTGGTCTATGGCCTTGTAGAGGGTAACGGTCCCCTCTGCTGGTCTATGGCCTTGTAGAGGGTAACGGTCCCCTCTGCTGGTCTATGGCCTTGTAGAGGGTAACGGGGTACAGAGTGGCTTAGATAAGCGGGGAGTGCATCTGACGAAGAGATAGGTTGTTGTGCTCCCTCTCTCTGTTTCTTATCCTATATCTAATAGAACTGCTCGGGTCTTGATAGATTGAGTGGGGAAGTTCATGAGATCTTTCTAGAGGGTCATCAAGAATAACTTTGATCCAATGACCTTTCCCCTCTCTGTCTGTGTCTGTGTATTCTCTTGTTCCGATGAACCCAGACAAATCTTTGTTCTTGTTTTGTATCTATATCTACGCCGGGACCCGGAGTCGAGGCTGATCCTCTTGCTGTAGTCCTGTGTCTTGGATCCTCTATCCTGAGTTCTGGATTAAGTCGTGGACTTCGGGTCGTGGCTGAACCTGTCTCTGCGGTCCTGCCTTGGGTCTCGTCATGCTGCTTCCCTGATGGCTTCCACAGGATTGTAGCTGACATCCTCGTGGATTCATCTTCTCATTACAGACACATGCATTTCAGACACATTCGGTCTATATGCTGTAAAATGTATTATCTCTTGGATTTACACACGGCATCTATTGCACGTCTGTCCGTCCTGGGAGAGGGATCCTCCTCTGCTGCTCTCCCTGAGGTTTCTCCCATGTTCCCTTTAAACTGGGGTTTCTCTGGAAGTGTTTCCTTGTACGATGTGAGGGTCTAAGGACAGAGGGTCTAAGGACAGAGGATCTAAGGACAGAGGGTGTCGTTTTTCTCATACTGATATTCTGAACAATCAGTGCCGTTGTATTTGCTGTAAAGTGTCTCTACTGTAGGCTATTTTTATTATATGTACAGCACTTTGGCGCCACCAAAAATCGTTTATAAATGTGCTATAGAAATAAAACTTGATTTGATACTATTTTACAGATGACAGCGGTGGCTGCTTAGGATTTTTTCCTACAAGTTTGATACTAACATTTCCAAAAACTCCAGAGTAGGGCGATGAAGTTGAAATGTCAACATTTATTGAAAAAAGAGAGATGTAATAATTTCCAAACTCACATTTTTTTTATTTAACCAAATATTTTGGTTAGCTGGATGTGTAAAATGTGTTAGCCACGCAAACTTATAAAAAGGTGATAATATATCAATGTTGTGTTTGTCGCTTTTTTAGCCCCAAGTGCTTAAATAAATAATTCATCCGGCTTTAAAGTGTGAAACCTCATAGGTCTGCACACTCCATTTAAAATGTGATCAAAACCACAATATGGGTTAATGCATTATTTGAACAGGAGGAGGTGCAATTTTTCCTAAAGGCAAAATATGTTTTATATTGTTATTATTCTGAATGTAATGCTGCATGGATGGCCAAAATATGTTCCTATGGATTTAATAATATATCTTTGTTTAGTACAGAAAATCACACAATGATCATTTTCAATGTATCCTCAATGATAAAGGGAATAATAATGCAACGTGATCAATCCCTTCAATATTGTATCAAATAATCACAAGTACTTATTTCTTCCAAATTGTCAAACCCAATATAGTCAGCTTTTTTTCAACAGAGCTTTTAAACAGAACTATGTATAACTGCAGTATGATTTCACTGAAATAAAAAGAATCCCACTGAACAAAAGCATCTTTTTTGTATCCTTACTAGATGGTAGTAAGTTTTCGTTAATTATTTAAAGACACCTAAAATGAGTCCAGTTAGTACAGTATTAGATTCAAGTCTAAACGAGCAACAGTCTCATCAGAGTAAAAGTAAAGAAGAATATCGATCCCAGCTTAAGGTATGTGATCCTTTTCAATACTTGGTTATACTGTAATAAAAGTATTGAGTCCTAATGTGTTCAAGCAATTCAGAGATGCTAAAGTGTAAACTGTCAATCAGATTCTGAGCTGCTGTGAAGCGCATCAGTTCTACAGCAGACTAGGTCAAACACTTGTGTGATGTTTCTTACCTCCACGTCCCGTTTTAGCTTCTCCAAAAAGTACTTCTTGTTGTCGTCTCCTATCTGCAGCTTCTGGCCTTCATTCAGGAAGTCGTTGTCTTTGAAAGTGGGGAGTTCTTTAGCCTGGAGAGAGGGGAGGTGTTTGGGTATTAAACAGTAGCAGTACAGAGGATGACGAGAGGTCCCAGAGTACTTTGTTGACACACTTGTACTACAGTATACTCAAGTATTTCAATTGGATACTAAATATACATTGAGTCGACTACACTTGAGTTAAATAATGTACTTTTTCTCCTCTACATATACAGTGCATCCGTAAAGTATTCATACCCCTTCACTTTTTCCACATTGTTATTTTACAGCCATATTTCAAAATGGATTCAATTCATTTGTTTTCTCAACATTCGAGACACAATACCATAATGACAAAGTGAAAACGTTTTAAAATCATTTTTGAAATGAATAAAAAATAAAACACTCAAATATTACATGTACATAAGTATTCATACCCTTTACTCAATACTTTGTTGAAGCACCTTTGGCAGCAATTACAGCCTCAAGTCTTCTTGAGTATGATGGCACACCTGTCTTTGGGCAGTTTCTCCCATCATTCTTTGCAGATCGTCTCAAGCTCCATCAGCTTGGATGGCGAGCGTCGGTGCACGGCCATTTTCAGATCTCTCAAGAGATGTTCAATCGGGATCACGTCTGGGCTCTGGCTGGGCCATTCGAGGACATTCACAGACTTGTCCCAAAGCCACTCCTGTGTTGTCGTGGCGGTGTGCTTAGGGTCGTTGTCCTGTTGAAAGGTGAACCTTCGCCCCAGTCTGAGGTCCAGAGCGCTCTGGAGCAGGTTTTCATCAAGGATCTCTCTGTACATTGCTGCATTCATCTTTCCCTTGATCCTGACTAGTCTCCAAGTTCCTGCCACTGAACAACATCCCCACAGCATGAAGCTGCCACCACCATGCTTCACTGTAGGGATGGTGTTGGCCAGGTGATGAGCGGTGCCTGGGTTCCTACAGACATGATGCGTGGCATTCAGGCCAAAGAGATCCTTTTTGGTTTCATCAAACCAGACAATTTGGTTTCTCATGGTCTGAGAGTCCTCTAGGAGCTCCATGGGGGTTTTCATGTGCCTTTTGCTGAGGAGTGGCTTCCTTCTGGACACTCGACCATAAAAGGCCTGATTGGTGGAGAGCTGCACAGATGGTTGTCCTTCTGGAAGGTTCTCCCATCTCCACAGAGGAACACTGGCGCTCTGTCAGAGTGACCATCAGGTTCTTGGTCACCTCTCTGACTAATTCCCCGGCCACACGAGGACGAAAACGGTCGTTTGCGTTACTGTTTAGTGTCATATAGACCGTTCGGCCACACGAGGACGACTGAATACGGCACTAAACGACTGTGGAAACGATAACGGGTCCCAAGGTGGATAGAACGGCATACGCAACGGCTCCGTGTGTACTCCCTATACGATCATTTTCTGATAGTGATGAGGCAATAGCCCCGCCTCTCCCCACCTCTGCTGCTCACCCCCGCGTCAAAGTAAACTGCACCCTGAATTCAGATTATTTATCTTTCTCTCGATATGGACATACACGCGAGTGAAGTCTAATCTGACAGGACGGAGACACCTCTCAAACTAGCCTACCTACTAGTTATAAATATGTTTATTTTTACTGTCGGCCGGGTCACAGATTACTGGATCAGCTGCTGCATGAGACAGACACTGGCGCTGTCCGAAGAGAGGGAGGAAAAAGAGAGGCTCCATGTATTTTATTATTATAATATATAGAGTCGTTATTCATTTGTTTTAAAGCTCAATAAATAACAAAGAAGAACTTTGACCGGCACTTTTATAATTTTGTCGGAAGATTGAAACTTTAATACACGCTGACTGGCGAAAAACTCTGCCCGGTTCCCTCGGCCCCCACCGCGGAGAATAAACAGAAGGGCAACCATGACCACCATGCTTCTTCGCTGCTTTTGTGGAGGAAGTTACAGCGCCACGTACAGGCTCCTGCATAGTACTGCAGCTTCTCCAGCGGTTGGAGCTAAACGGAGCGGTCTCGTGTGGACAGACACTATCCGGTGAATATTGCGTGTGGACAGAAGCTTTTTTGCGATTGCGTTTGCGTTAATCCTATGCGTTTAGCCGTTTTCGTCCTCATGTGGCCGGGGCATAAGGCCCTTCTCCCCCATTGCTCAGTTTGGTTTGGGCAGCCCGCTCTAGGAAGAGCCCTGGTGGTTTCAAACATCTTCCATTTTCAAATGATGAAGACCACTGTGCTCGTTGGGACCTTCAATGCTGCAGACATGTCTCTGTACCCTTCCCCAGATCTGTGCCTTGATACAATCCTGTCTCTGAGGTCTACAGACAATTCCCTGGACCTCATGACTTGGTTTGTGCTCTGATGTGCACTATCAACCGTGGGACCTCATATAGACCGGGGTGTTCCTTTCTAAGTCATGTCCAATCTATTTAATTGACCACAAGCTGGACTCCAGTCAAGTTATAGAAGCATCTCAAGGATGATCAGTGGAAACGGGATGCACCTGAGCTCAATTGTCAGTGTCAAAGCAAAGGGTGTGAATACTTATGTACATGTGATATTTCATTTGATTATTTTTAACACGTTTGCAAAATATTCTTTAAAAATGTTTTCACTTTGTCATTATGTGAAATATTGAGAAACAAAATGAATTGAATCCATTTCGAAATAAGGCTGTAACATAACAAAATGTGAAAAAAGTCAAGGGGTATGAAGCCTTTCCGGATGCACTGTATTTAACACTCATTGTAGCTATAGCTACTTTTTCATGTATGAAAGCATGTGATGTGGTGCACGAGTGTCATCTCTAATAAACACAGTATTTCAAAAAGGTAACTAAAATTGACTCCACATTTACAAACTCCAACATAAAAAAATATGATATGTATAGTTTAGTGATGATTACAACATATTCAATAATACTTTAAAAAAGAGCCATTGTGCATACCGAGTACTTTTGACAGAAAATACTTCTGTACGTGACACTTTCAACTCAGGACTTACTCACAAGTGAGTATTTTAATACCATATTAATTCTACTTAAGTAAAGGATCTAAGTACTTCTTCCTCCACTGAGTAGTACACACTGATCATATGAGGCCAGTGCAAAAGCTACTACTAGAATCCATCTGCATACTGAAACATGCTTCATTTAGCTGTCATTTGGCAGGTTTGCCTCTCTGCTAAGGGCGTTTATTTTTGTCCCATCAGCTGCCGTCACTGCACAGAAATAAAACGTACCTTCTCCTTGTCGCTCGCTTCCCTTGAGACCGTAGAACCCTGAAAAATGAGGGAAAATAAGAATGAAAATAGAATAAATTCAAAGCAGCTAAAGATAGATCAAAGGCATAGTTAGCATATTACACACAGCGGCTCTCTCACTGTCAATATTTAAAAGGTAAGGTGGTTTTTTTCTCCAGAGGATACCGGAGAGGAGGCTTAGGTTGCGGTCGGATAGTTTAAAAATCAGCTCCTAAGTTCTAACCCTATCTCCTATTCCTTGACCTCTGAGTGAAACGTCATAGGGTTAAGGGATAGTGGATAGGAGAATTCAAAAGGACTTAGGAGAAGAGACTGCGGTACTTTAGAGAATCCGACTGCACTTTCACTATCTGACGTGTTTATGATGCGCCAGCGGACGTCCTGAATGTGCGTCTGCTGCTGTGGGGAAACTATGGAAACCACAGTTTTCTATACAGCGGACTACAACATGGATGTTCAATAAGAACGAGGGACTGATGTAAACTCATCTGGAGACTCTGCACCGTGCTCTGATGCTGCTGCTTTGCTTTATGAACGTGGACAACAGAGAAACATATTCTTCATGACCAAAGTTGGAATTGAAATAAAAAAGGAAAGTGAAACTTCTGCTCGTCACCCTCTCCCTCCGGTCCACATTAATATCAATGATCCCAATACGTATGATTGTATGAACTAAAGATCTTAAAATCAATACAGATGTATTTATTATAAACGTTAGTCCTTAACATCTATCAGTGTGTACATCACCATTCAAACATCTTTTAAAAGTTGAACAAACCCCACACAGCTCAGTAAAGACTGAAATGTTGACTTTATTTGATCATTTCAGTGAAAACTAACGTTCATATTTCTCTTTGTGATTATAATACTGATGAACGTTCAGAACAAAGCACTTTGGCAACTTGCCACCTATGTTTTAAAATGCTTAATAAGCACCGTAACTTTCATGATATAATTTCTCCGTCATAATAGTTTGTTTCCGTGAACGGCCGACTGTTGAGTGACGGCAAATGCTGCAGCTGCAAGGCATTGTGGGGCAGCATTTTCTCCTCTCCTGTCGGTTAGGGAGGTCCAGTGGTTCCTAAGCTAAAGGAGGTTATAAAGGAAGTTTGAAACCTCCTTTCCTATCATTCTCATCATTCTAGAGAATTCGAACGGCACTTATCATGGCTGCCACTGAGGGACTTCCGGGGCATTTCACTCCGTTAGGAAGGTTCCTAAGCTAAATGGACTATTCCACTGCAGCCTTAGGTTTGAAGGAGCTTTTTAACCCGTTAAGCCCCAAGCCTGTTTTTCAGGCCTCAGGCTCGAAAATGACATTCCCAGAACAAATGACTATCTTCCCTTCTAAAAAGGGTTAAATTAATAATCTTTTTTCTCAAAGTAATGATACACCTGTGAGCTGGATGTAGAAAAGTCAGAATCAATATAGATGTTTTTATTTTAAAGTAAATTCAGATTGAACATAGTAAACACATTTTAAATGATAATGTCTGTCGAAAAGAAACATTGTTTATAGTGAAAACCACCGGGATGGTAGACTAAAAGCTTTAGGAATCCAAACTATAACATATAATAAGTACCATGTATCAAGAATGATGCAAAACAAGTGAAATTTGACCTTTTTGAGAGGTTTAGAAGAAAAAAAAAACACTTCCATACCAGCATTTTCCATATCTCTGGCCCCCCTCGGTCGATTTTGATGATTGACACCTCTTTTTAACCGTTAGAGCCAATAGAATCGAGAGGGAAGTTCCTAAAAATCCATCTAAACATTACCCATTGGTGAATGAGTGATGCACAACCAGAATGCGCAGCCAGAATGCCCAAAACCGGAAGCTGTCATACACTCTTGTAGCTATCATAGCAGCTAATATGAAATCTCCGTTATTGACGTTATATGAAGATGGATTATCAGTAATCATTTCAAAGTGACACAGACACATTGGATTAACCTATGGATTAACCTTCAGCAGCGTTTTTATCGTTGTAATGCCATTGCACACAACTTTTGATCAGAAAACAGCAACGGTAAGACTTACTTTCCGTTTTGGTCCCGTAAAAATACGTTGTGTGTTGTCTGGGTTTGCTTCCCCTGCCGTGAGTTTTGGTCGCTCAGTGATGATACTAATACTTCTAGAATCTGTGGAATCTGATATCTTGTTTGTGCAGATCCTTAAGTAAGTAATAAAGTATTTCTACCGTTAGTTCTGTGCTAAGTGTGTTAGCATTTTTTCGCTCAGGGCTAATTCAGAGGCTTGTTATTACCCTTGTGTTTCGTTTAGCTAAAAATGGTTAATATTGTCTGATAGCCGAGTTTCTTCCCATTAAGTGGGTATGACACATTCATAGTTTATCAAATGTTAAGAAGCCCTCAGACGCTGTTTCTTGCAAGATGTTGTGTTTTTCCCCCGGTACCGGGAGCATGGGGCTTAACTGGTCAAGGGAGAGTGAAGTCCTGGTACTGGTGAAGAACTGAGAGGTAACAAACACCTAATTAATGAGCTAGATTTACATTATTTTGCAAACTTTTGAATTAAGGATGCGACTGGCAATAAATCTGGTCAATTGAAAAAAAATAATCTGAAAAGAGCGTATATCAGGCCGTTTAGATTTGTATTGTGATAGGATTCGATCTGTAGCTGGAAACTGCTTTACTGAAACACCTGTCAGTCATGTTGGAGGGACAGCAGGTGTTCTGATATATATATTTAAGTTTTAATTAAATAAAAGACAGAAAAAGGTGTGATGGAAACTTCTGAAGCAATGGAGACAGGACTCGGAGAGACACGAGGAGAGCTGGAACTTTGATGGCAAACACTGACGGTTTATTTGGAGCTTCGGCCGGAGAATTCATAAGACGTGTCGTGTGCCAGGAGGTGACACAGAGGATGCCAAACCAATTCAAGAACTCTTCTGTAGTTCGAGGTTTTAACTAGTTCGGAGTGTAATAATCAACATTCTTCATCAGTGAGACTAAACAATTATGGACCCTGAATCTAACTAGAGCTCTCGTCCATAGGAAAGAATGTGCGCCAGGGAACCTACGTCCCTGAACAGTGAACTACCTCATGGCAGTGTTTTAGTCAAGTCACCAATTCACGAGTCCATGTCACTCTCGAGTCACCACTCTTCGAGTCCGAGTCCAAGTCCGAGTCACCAAGGGAGAGTCGTAGTCGAGTCCGAGTCCAAGTCACCCAAGGAGTGTCCGAGTCCAAGTCCGAGTCACCAAGGGAGAGTCGTAGTCGAGTCCAAGTCCAAGTCCGAGTCACCCAAGGAGTGTCCGAGTCGAGTCCGAGTCATCATTACCTGTGTTCGAGTCCAAGTCCGAGTCACCTAAGAAGAGTCCAAGTCAAGTCTGAGTCACAAGTCTTCATGTATTAACCTTCGTGGATCTATGTGTTGAAATGTAGCTGCTCCTCTACATTGCTTTTATCCTGTCATGTTATACTAATCTGTCTATTGAACTGCTGTGAAGCGAGTTTGGCTACAATTCTTGTAATAGGTGCTTTACAAATATAAAGCTTATTACCAATATTAATATTATTATATATAAATAAACTATATTTAAAAAGGAGTTAGCTTTTAGA
The DNA here is from genome assembly GCF_902827115.2 of Pseudochaenichthys georgianus. Taxonomy (NCBI): domain Eukaryota; kingdom Metazoa; phylum Chordata; class Actinopteri; order Perciformes; family Channichthyidae; genus Pseudochaenichthys; species Pseudochaenichthys georgianus. The sequence continues at coordinate 4,915,353 of NC_047503.1, read as the reverse complement.
GAAGTGATTATATTTGTATGCCAATATTTTCCTATGGTAAAGTTTTCGTTTTTCACTTTTATTTTGATAGCAATAAGATCAGGACTCTTATTTTGAAGGAACTTTTACCAGTGAAATCGGTTTACTGATAAAGATTTAGCCCCAGAAAGCACATGGCTACTCATTCTGCATGTTAAGTAGCCATGTGCTTTCGTGTTATCGGCTGAATCTTTATTTATTGATTAGATCACGTTACTCTGATGATGGGGTTCAAGACAGCCTATATGTCTGAACTCGATCCTTAGAGTAATGTGTTACGGAGCCTTCTCTTCAATATTGTTTCCACATAACGAGCATTTTGCGCTGCTCTTTTCCAATGTGGAAGCAGAATGTGTGAAAGCATACAGCACAATGCGGGGTGTGTCTGTAGACATCTTTAGACTTGAATAGCGGGGCCTAGTACTTGAACTCGGCTCGCAGGTGCACACGCAAGGATAGAGGACATCAGACTCCAGAGAAAATTTGCTCGAGTCCAAGTCGGAGCGTCAATGTACGAGTCCAGTCCGAGTTATCGTGGGGGAAAAAAATTCACGAGTCCAAGTCAGCCGATGCAATAATTCACGAGTCCAAGTCATCGTGCTCGAGAATTCACGAGTCTAAGTCCGAGTCGCGTGTCCCGAAAATCGGCACTCGAGTCCGACTCCAGGACTCGAGTACTCCATCTCTGCCTCATGGTGGCTTGTGCTCTGTCATAGACTGGCAACAACAATGCGCCAAAGCTGCCCCTCCTTAAGAGAGATCGCAGCAATACCCAAGGCCGTAGACCTATGCCACGGGAAAGGAGACGGTGAGAGGAGAAAACGGTGAATTGTGTCAAAGGTTGAATACCTAAGCAAATTATTCCATAACGAAAGTGGAATCAGCTAATATTTGGAATTCCGCTTAAGTTGCACATTCCAGCCAACCATCTTTATTTATTTATTTTTGTCATAAATGTTCTTAATTTGTATTTATGTCATTCTGTTTGGTTTGTTCATTGATTGTTATTCATTTTCCTACTTTCTCCTTGAAGAACAAACCTCATGCATCGCTTCAAATAAATCCATAATGTAACTACATATTGTTGATCCGACATTCATCAAATCATAAATATGTGATAGAGCTCTGTGCTAATAGTGTTCAGTAGCTCTGTGTGTGTGTGTGTGTGTGTGTGTGTGTGTGTGTGTGTGTGTGTGTGTGTGTGTGTGTGTGTGTGTGTGTGTGTGTGTGTGTGTGTGTGTGTGTGTGTGTGTGTGTGTGTGTGTGTGTGTGTGTGTGTTCTACCTTAAGGTCGTATTTACGGTGTACGGTGAGGCGGTGGCTGAAAACATTCCGGGTCACCACCATGTAGGTCTCCACCCCGTCCACCGTCAGCCGGTACATGCCCAGGAACTGAGGGAGCAGCGTGTTGCCATGACACTCCACGATAAACTGCACACAATCAGGGGAGGGGGGCAGAGAGTGGAGCGGAAAGTGTGGGAGTGAGGAATATGAAACCTGATTAAAACTGGACACTGCTCTTCAGTCATATTCAACACTGTTGCATCATTTACGTGGATTTGTGACTTTCTTTCCTGTGTTCCTGCAATAACAATACATATATTCAACCACATCACAGACACTTTGTGGTGAGAGGGGCTGCTACCTGGTGATATTTCTTTAGGATGTTGTGCATCTCGGCGATGTCCTCACTGGACACGGTCTTGATGACAAAGCGGTGGTCGTAGCTGGACAGGAAGCGGTTGCCGAAGCGACCCTGGGAGTCGCTGTTGAGCGGGGCGCTCCTCGTCAAAGAGTTCTGCCAAAAAAAAGACATCTAGTTATATATAACTCTCCAAGAACTCTTTTTTTTACACTTTTTTATTGAAATAGAACAGGTGAGGACTGGGACAATAAAGCATACAAATAACAAATGCAATTACATTTTACAATGCATAAAAGAGAGCTCAACCAAAAGAGACATTGTTAAGATCCAAAACATTTATAACAATCAGAATTTCCCTCAATATGGATCTACATTTTACTTTTTAATTCAGAGACTAAAAGTTATTTTTCTCCACTCAGCGTTGATTACGGCAGAATTTTGTCAGTTTCTATACTTTCCATAATTATCCTCAAAAAGAATCTATGGCTTCTAATGAGACCTTTAGGGATATTTCCAGGGTACACAAATGTAACAGATCAATCAGATTTCAGGTTTGGGATCTCTGAGATGAAATGATCCATCAGAGTTGGTCCGTGGGAGACTTGCCTGGTAGTCCTGGTCGTCGATGCAGAACCTCTCCCTCAGGTTCCTGAACACCATGGGACAGTACTCTTTGAACTTAAAGCGACTAGGCAGGTTTTCTCTGAAGGGGAAGAGACACACAGTCAGAACACCAAACACTCAGGGATTCATTACTGGAACTGAGGAGGAGTGATGATTGACAAACATTTGCTTGCTGAGTGTTGGATTTATTTCTCCTATTCTGTGGATCCTGCATAGACAGTAATACCAATCAGACATGTGTAGCTTTAAGAGATGCTTCTGGTGTGCAGGATGCAAGCACTTAAAGTGCATCAAATATCAAAACACCTCTTTTGAATTCAGTATAGCAAACAAAACATGTTTCCTGTGTGAGCACACATGTTTCCAATCACTCAAAAGCAAACATACATTTTATTGAATGAACATTTGCTGTTAATTGTGACTTTTTTTTTTTTAGAGTCATCCTCTATTCCTATTGGCAGTCATCATATAGAGTGTATTTGTGCAGGTAGAGCAATAGAAAGAGACATGTGATTGCAAACTAGTGAACAACATCCCCGACCAAAAACATATATCACTACAAACTGTGACAAAATGTAATACACAGATACATTTCAATTGCAGCAAAACATTTCAAATTAAATGTGCATTGTTAGACGTCTAATACTAACAAGAAAAACCTTCCCAGATATCCCCAAATAAGACCCCACTCTCTCAAATTGTTTATTTATTCATTTACTTTACTTATGTAAATGTATGTTCTTATATTTTGTGCTGCACTGCTGTAATCTGACACTGTCAACCACATCCTCTTCGTCATTTCTGTCAATCTGTGTTTGAAATATTAGCAAAGATAATAACTAAAAACAAATGTTGCATTGTAATTGTTGCGTGGTTTGTGTCTGGCTAGTAGCACTCAGATGTTCTCAAAGCAACACAATACTTTTGGCTCAGAGTGGTTCAACCCCCCTGCAGCAGTCAGCTTCTTTGGGCATACTGACCCTATATCGCTCCTGTAGACATGTCTATGGTATACGAGTGTATGTCTATGGTATAAGAGTGTATGTCTATGGTATAAGAGTGTATGTCTATGTCATAAGAGTGTATGTCTATGGTATAATAGTGTATGTCTATGTCATAATGTCTATGGTATAATAGTGTATGTCTATGTCATAATGTCTATGGTATAAGAGTGTATGTCTATGGTATAATAGTGTATGTCTATGTCATAATGTCTATGGTATAAGAGTGTATGTCTATGGTATAAGAGTGTATGTCTATGGTATAATAGTGTATGTCTATGTCATAATGTCTATGGTATAAGAGTGTATGTCTATGTCATAAGAGTGTATGTCTATGGTATAATAGTGTATGTCTATGGTATAAGAGTGTATGTCTATGGTATAAGAGTGTATGTCTATGTCATAAGAGTGTATGTCTATGGTATAAGAGTGTATGTCTATGGTATAAGAGTGTATGTCTATGGTATAAGAGTGTATGTCTATGTCATAATGTCTATGGTATAAGAGTGTATGTCTATGGTATAAGAGTGTATGTCTATGTCATAAGAGTGTATGTCTATGGTATAAGAGTGTATGTCTATGTCATAAGAGTGTATGTCTATGGTATAAGAGTGTATGTCTATGGTATAAGAGTGTATGTCTATGTCATAAGAGTGTATGTCTATGTCATAAGAGTGTATGTTAACCGCTTTGGATTAAAGCGTCAGCGAGATGACATGTTATGCGAGATAGTGTAAAAAGACCAAACCACATGAGGCTAAACTGTAGGTGCATCACTCAAACTGGCTACAAGATTATCAGATTCTCATGAGCTTGCACTAGTTTTATAGTTTTTTTGTTTTGTTTTATGTCTTGTATATATTTATATTGCATTGTTTAGGAACCTGGAAACCAAGTTTTTCATACACAACTATACTGTAGATGTATCTACTTCACCAAGTTGTCTTTGTGTCATATCACATTGCTTATTTAGCAGCATGCTTATTACACAGGTGTGTCTTGGGCAGGTCACAGCTCTGAAATGATCTCATGCTATTCTCAGCCTGACAAGCTTAAGGAAAACACCACCCTGCTCCAGTCCTGCACTGACACTAGCCATGAGGATTATCAGTAGTGCAAAGATGGTTGTGTCACAATCTGCAGGGTGACATTTATTCTGAATCGAGCGTATAACAGGCCGTTCAGAGCTAGCCTAGATTTGTATTGTGATAGGATTCAATCTGTAGCTGGAAACTGCTTTCCTGAAACATCTGTCAGTCATGTTGGAGTGACAGCAGGTGTTCTGAACCCTGGGGGGGGGGGGGGTTGACCCTTTCTGTTTGCAGGTGGATTACAGATTGTGCCTCTACCGAATAGTGCTAACAGTTCATAAGCTGTGATGTACCTACTTGTTAAATAGGTGGTTGTCCACTTTGATCTTACTGTAGGCTTTAAAGTCATCTGGCATCAGCATTACTGGTACAGGCACGTTACTTAACTCGTTAATCTGAGGGAGAGAAGAGAAAAACAGAGAGAGATCAGACAGGAGCGTGAAGCTGACACACACAGCACAGGCTCTATAAGTATTTGCAGAATATATGAAAACAATCAAATATGACCATTTAAATAAAAGGCACAGTTTAAAACAAGACTGCACAAATTATTTTTGACTGATATGCAATTGCGATATGATTCACGATAACGGAGAGGTGGATCTTTTTAGCATCATAATTGTCATTATCAGAAAAAATGTATTTAAATGATTTTGGTGTAATTTTGAAGAGACGTTTACCAATCAAATATGTTTTGTTGGCCAATATACTTCTTTCAACATCGTATTATAACACACATTTATCATTCAGCAAATATAATGTTTATGGCACTAGTGCATATTCAGTGAAATGTGAAAAGTGTCCAATCTGCCCATGCTCATCAGTATCCAGAGATATGTTTGAGTGACAGATACGTGGGAGTATTTACCAGCACCAAACATTAACTCTGGGACCAAAGAGCAGGCTACTGCTGCTGACCCCCCCTCCCCCACTCTGATCTTATCTGCTGAAACACATGCCGAGTTAAAGCTCAGGCCGATACACTTTAGAAAAAAACTCCTTGTAGGTTATGGAGTAAACAACCATACATGCGGCGGAAAGGTTGAAGAGATACCACTCCCCACCCCCAGGGAGGAAACGTGAAAGAGCCCGTTAGCAACTACACACAGTTCAGTGCAAACATTTCATACGGATCACATCTGTGAGGGTCAAATGTTTCACTGATATTATCATTTTTTTTATTTAAATTTGTATTACTTGTCATGCAGATCAGTATCTGTTTGACCTTTGTTTATTTATAACATGACTTCAAAGCATTGAAAGGGACTGTTTCAAATACTTTTCAATTTATTGTACACTACAAATGTATTTACTGTACCGTGTATAATTCAAACACTAAAATAGTGTACATTACTGTAAAAGAAAACATAAAGCAAATACTTTACTGTATTTCAAAGTAGAATTAGGCTATATCCTCAAACAGTATTATGCTGTTCAAAAACAGTAACATTAGTAATGTGAATAGTTACTAAGCCTCATCTTGGTTTCAGTGTATTTCGACTCGAAGAGAAACTGTAGCAGTCAGTGTGTTGTGTACAGAATGTCATTATATTTTTTTTAAGCTGACCACTGGATAACTGAAAGCAAATTATTTAAACACCATTTGTTCAGGAATGATTCTGCCCTAAGCTTTTTGATAGCTTTAAGAAACAAATCACTGTAACCATAGTTACTATGAGCATTTTATTACGCTTGTAATAACGAATAGACTCCTGGCGGTGCCGTTTGTTTATTTAATATTCATTCTACTAGTTCTTCAAACTCAAACTCCTGATGGTAAGGTGATGTAAATATGCAGCAGTTATATAACTGAGTGCGACAAATGACTTCATAGCAACACAAAATATCATCCGATACCACATTCATAATGTAAATAACAACAAATTAATGTCATTTCAATCCATGGTAGGAAAACATATATATATATTATGTATATTTAAATCCAAACTGTAGTAGTTTGTACAGTTACGAGTTTAATATTGGAATTAAGTCAGGTAGTTTTCTGTGAAGGCTTGTTAATAACATGAACTCAGATGTGTGCAGTAACAGTACACTCATCAGAATGTGAGGTATTGCTTATAACTTGTGGAAACATGAAGATTTTTAAATGTTTCTATATGCAACACGACACTGTGTCATTACTGCAGATTATCAGACAGAAGCAGTGCAGTCAATCACAAACACTTCTTTAACTTAAACTCAGATAAACAGGATTGGAAATGACTCTGACATGACAGAAAAAGATTCCGAGCGATTTCCAGCATCAAACAGGTGGTGCAGTTGCTGCATCATCTGCACACTAACTGACGCTCTGTGGAGCTGAAGTCAAGCTTCACAACTGAGGCTCTATTACAAATGTATACGACTGCTGACTGGAAGGAGGGGACTTTGATGAGAAGTCTGTTTGATGTCTTGAATCGGCTTCCCGCCCACACCTCAAACCATCTCCAGGCCGTGCTGCACCCACACGCCCACTGCCAAAGTTCAGCTTCTGAATAAAAGATGCTGCAGAGGTGACCATATAATTATCTGCCTCCTTAATTCCCCCATTGCATGCATTATCGTGTCTTTTCATTAAAAAAGGAAATGGTGGTTCTTATCTTATGTCTTGCAGTAATCAGACGGAAGAAGAAGTCACAGGGGCAAATCTGCTGTGTTGACGTTTCATCCAAATAGTGCAAATCGGGCAATAATGTAGTGACCCTTGAGTTATTTATTGCGTTTCATGCATCAAACTAACTGTGCCCGAGTGGCTGTCTGACGACACAGTTATTAGGTGTATTGCACATTAAGCAAGAGCAAACTAGTGCTGCAAAGTGCAAACACCCCCCATCTATCTCTGGTGTTGATGTTGCACCTCACTGTGCTTTTCATAGCCATAGGCACTGTCGGCCAGAAGTGAATGTGATATATTTTCTATTCTATTTATAGGAAATGAATGTGCAGGAGTTAAGTGCAGCAGTCGGCTGCATGCACAAAGCATTGGATCTGCAACTGCACGCTCAGAGCAGGTTTATTGAACAAAAGGCAGGCTGCTGTGTGCAGCTGTGGGGCTGAGAGAGTGTAACCTGCTGCTCCGGTCACACCCCTCCCGCTCCATGCTCCTGCACTACAGCCGCAGCTCACGACTTGGCTCCCAAACGCATCAGCATCCATGATTTATGAAGGCAGATTGGTAACGCTATGCTTTGAGTGAAAATGCACTGCAAATGCTTTTCTGATACTCATTCCAGAGCTGCAGAGTTTAAAACACACACACACACACACTTCAAAAATCCCTGCAAAACGCACGCTTCAGGCTCAGCACACCGAGGCTAGCTTCAGAGGCAGTTAGCTACACACTGTCTGACAATGACCAGCTTAGCACAGTCAACCAGCAGGTGTTTATCCAAGCACACTACTCAATACCTGGCGAAAACATGACAGACAAATCACGAGATAAAGCTTCAAAGCTGGCATGACAGATGAGGGCAGCTGGCTAACAAGCTAGCATGCTAGCTAAATCAAAACAGCAGCATAAACAAACCGCTTACTAGCGACAGAGAGGCAGTTAGGATGGACTCACCGTATGGTTGACACCCCACATTAAAACGCTGAGAATGGGCTCACTTGCACGGAATAACTTCACTTTCTGTCCTATAAAATGCTTCTTTTTCGTCTTGGTTTTGCTAGCGCTGACAGGCGCTGCGCTGGTGCAGTTGGATGACATGTCTCAGGCTGGGAATTCAGGGTACGCAAGACGACACTCACTGTCGCCCCGACACACAACAAAACAATGCGGAAAGTTAAGAGCGTTTAAAAAATCTATAAGTGCATCGTGCTCGTCGTCCACCACGCAGCGAGTCTCTGGGTAGGATAACTGTCTTGTTGGGAGTCAGCGGTATAGCATTTTGCGCCGTCACCACCCTTCCTCCTCCAGAGCAGGCCGCGGTGGAGTCCAGAGAGCAGCTAGCCGGCCATCGGGCTGCAGCCAGCCCCTCTGCAGGAAAACTACCGGGAGAGGGGAGCACGCGCCGGGCAGCTCTGCTCCTTCACTTCAGCGCGTGCAACGCAGAGCAGGTGTGATGCTGTTTTACTTGTTAGTGAGTAATCCCATCATGATGCGCTTGAGATTGTTGTCAGTCATAAACCAGCGCTGCGTTTGGGGTCTCCTCAAGATGGCGTCTGTACTGCACTTTACAGTCAACAGCGCCCCCAGCAGGCCACCGGTGGTCACTGCAGGGGTTCCCACACACTGGAGAGGAGGGGAGATGGGTTGGAGGCTGGAGCCATACAGTCAGTGTTTGACAGTAACTAAGTACATTTCTCAAGTATTTTACCAACAGTTTTTCTCAATGCTTACACACGTTTTTGAAAACATGGCTAATTTTCTCAAAAAACTTAACACAATTAACAAAGTGCAAAACACCCCATATATCCTGCAGAATAAAGAACTGCACTCATAACTATATACACACATATCAAAAGAAAACTTTTGCCAAAAATGGCCCACGCTTCATTCATACTACCAGACTTTTTGTCCACCGAATTCAATCAAGAGCACACTCCTCTTTTATGGGTCCTTTCTGTGTGCAGAAACACTACACAAATATGTGCAGAAACTTTTACATTTTTCTAAACGGCTAATCAGCGCAACATGCATGCCCAGCACATAGTGACAGTTGGGCGAACATAAAATACAGTAAATGGATATTTGTCTTTAACTGACTTCAATGTGTCCTCCCTCTCACTCTTATTCTTCCCCTCCCCCTGCTGCTATGTTGGCTTTTGTGTTGTAAAAAGCTCGTACGTGTTTTTTTCAAGGGCTTTAAGTACATCCTAATTGATAAGTCAACATAAAAGCAGTTAGGTGTTTGGCAAGTTGGCCTGTGTACTTGATAATGGATTCATGTGTGTACACTTTTTACATTTCTAGTGAGAAAATACTATAGAGTTTATAAGCTGTAAAAAAAAAATCCAGATGTCGATTTCTTTATTATTAGTTTGTGGAGTGTGAAGTACCCCCAGGTGGCTAAATGCAAAACAATCCTGAAAAAACCCACCACCAGCGGACATGACGCGGACATGACCTCAGTGTCCTCGGGTGTTTATGGCCCTGAACTTAAATCGGTCAGATTCTGTGTCCCTATAAAAATGTCAGGTAGCTCTTTAAAAACAACATACTGAGCTCCTGTCTGCACCTATAGTGTTTAGATCGGATCAAACATTTGAACTGCAGATATTACCACCACTATGTTTGAGAAAATATCTAAATCCATGATTAGATCAAATGTAACTTTATCGAGTACAACTACCGGGACAACAAAATGCAGTAAGCATCTCACCAAATGTGCAAGAGAAGCAGTAAAGTGCAGTGTAATGTATAATATACGTTTATAAATACGACAGATATGAACAGTATTAGCAGTAGCCTACTATAAATATGAATACAATATGGGGGTAGTATACATATAGACAGTATCATAAAGACACTACCAAGTAGTACAATTAGAAGTGTAGACACTTTGTATGAATACATTTCAGATGACTAATGGGCAGCTGCCTCAGGGGACCAGTGTTAGGGAACATTCTCACATGAATCTTCATAAAGGAAGAATAAAAAGTCGTCTGAGTCTTCTGCCTCTTCACAAACTGGATGTGTACTGCTCATTTGTGTGTCATAGATATGATGACATTGGACATTAAGTTAAAATAATACTTTAAAAGGGCCCTCCAACCATTTTATTGCTATAACGCTAACTTTTCTGTATGTATAGCAGGGTGAGTCTTTACGAACAGAGTTGCATTGTGCGAAGTGTATTCATGTTTTTGGAGCTTTACCTTTTTAAGGGTCTATAAGTCAGGATATCTTGGCTTCTTCAATTAAATTACTGGAGTAAGCCCTTTTACACATTAATAAATGTACAAATACACAACACGATTCACTCATTTGTAATAATCTACTTGTAAATATTTGTATTACTTCTTATTTGTTCACATTGTTTGTCCATACGTCTACTGTTCAAAATACTTAAAGTAGGCTATAATTAAAACAAGACAAAAAACATGCCTTATCATATGCCTTAAGTCACAAACCTTTTATTTTAAGTGAAGAACCAAAACAGGAAAACAAAAAAATTGGGTCAGGATATGTCCTCATAATGTCATCCTTTGTAACAGTTTGAAGTTGTTTTCTTTCATGAGACCTGATGGTTATCATACACTGTCCAAAATGTTTCAGAGAAAACTCTCATTACAGGCTACAGTATGTCACCATTCCTAACACACATGAAAGCCAGTATAGGTTGCATTAAAAGTATAACTGGGTAATTGATCTGACACCATGAATGTCCTAAAGATAAGATAACAGATTCTGAGGATTTATCTTAAAGACAAATCTTTTAACACTGAGATTAATGTATATTCATATAGTAGGCTATATATATATATACAATGCTCTTCTTAATCATATTTGTTGTCGTGGTTCACAATTGTTCTTTAGGTTACTGCTGTTTGTCTGTCTGTCTTTTCTTGTTAGTTTCTATGCCTGTGTAACACTGTTGTATTGTGTGATTGTATTTCTTAGTAGCCTAACCATGGAACATGTTTTCAAATTAACCACAACTAATACACTTGGACTGTTTCACTCTTTTAAATGCAACAATGCCTTAGATAATCTCCCTGTCAAATACATGAATACAATAAATAGAATGTCTGCATGTTACCTAAGGGAACTGCTGACTTATTGTCAGTTTTACCCTATTGTCGTTCTATTCTTTTCTGCTGACTTTCTATCTGTAAATGTTTGCTGATTTCTTTCTACCCAGGACATTATCCAATCTCTGGTTTGAAGGGAAAAGCTTATTTGGATTCAAATGAAACTCATTTTAAACTGTGCTTCACTGGATCGGTGGCATGCTAAGGCCTATTCAGTATTCAGTGTTTGATCAGACACATTTTCCCACTGGTAGGCCTTTATTACCCCATTTAAAATGGAAATAATTTGTATTTCATTTGTATGAAAGAGGATTATTTCATAATATTATTATATGATATAAATATATTATTAAAATAATTCAAATGGAGCGAGACCTGCAAATTGCCAATTAAATTCCACACTCTTTTAGGACAGCCCACCGCTCGGGCCCGGGAGGCCTGCAACAAGGCTACGGGGCCTCACGCAAATTCACATTCTGCGTGACTGAGACAAACACACCCTGCTCCTGTGCAACATATTGAAATACAAAATAAAAAATAGATATAACGTTACAGAATGTAAGTGCGGGCCCACGCAGAGTAAATGGATGCATGAAGTGAGCCGGGCCTGCAGAGGATCCCTGTCTGCCCCGTGAACGAGGCGACAAAATAATATCACGTGATCCAAAATGGGCAGTCCTCTGACGGTGCTGAAAAAAGCCATTTTCTGGCGCTGCTGCAAATTCTTCCCAAGTCCAAATAATTTACCTGGATCCTGGCTGGGAGGAGAGGCTAACTTTGATGTGTGATCAGGTAGGAACCAGGCGTCGGTGCCCGCTCTTTATCGGGCCCGTCGCGCGCGGTTTGATGAGCCGCACACAAGTGCACGGTGTCACATTTTGAGCCTCTCTTGTTCGCCTCCTGATACAGCCCTGTCAGTGAATTTAAGATGGCTGCTTTGTGTACCAGTGTGATTTTCTGCGGCTCTGCAACCCCCATCAGTGTGTGTGCTCGCTCGGGATGTGTCGGGTGTCTGTGCCCGGGCGGGCGGCGCGAGCTCCGGGGCATGAAACGCTCTTTGTTGCTTGTGGAGCTGATGCACGAGATGAGGCCACACAGGGGCGATTCAATAGTCTGCTGGCTGTGAGCAGCAGCAGCAGCAGCAGCAGCAGCACACAGGCTGCATTTAGCTGCACGGCTCCTGCTCTCCTCACGTTATTTCTCGCTACTACATGTCAGTATACTTGTGTTTTTTGGCCCTGAGCTCTCTTTGTTGTGGTTTCACAAGCGGCTGTCCCAAGGACGAGCTGCATACATTGTCTAAGGCAGCCACTCTCTTGGAATAATAATAATAATAATAATAATAATAATAAGGGGCTAAGGCTGTAGGGACTTGGCTCTGGAGCCGAAGGGTCGGCGGTTCACGTCCCGATAAGACTAACATACGGAATGTGGACTGGCATCTGGAGAGGTGCCAGTTCACTCTGGGCACAGCCGAGGTGCCCTTGAGCAAGGCACCGAGTCCCAACTCCCGGGCGCCGGACGACTGGCAGCCCCTTCACTCTGCTACTCTGCATGTGGTTCTGTTTGTGCATGTGTCCATGTGTATACCAACTAATGTAAACAAAAAATAACACCAGAGTGAAACCCTTAATTTCCCCCTTGGGGATTAATTAAGTAGCCTACGTCTTCTTCTTTCTAATAGTGTCAACAAGCACATTTACATCGTCTCCTGTGCCCTACTTTTTAACTAGAACCTGTGTGTTGTTGTTTGTTCCCTCCTCAGATCTGTCCAGATGGATAAAATGCAGCCCAACCGGATTAAAATCACAGATCTGAACTCACACCTCACATGCCCACTGTGCGCTGGCTACTTAATTGATGCCACAACCATCGTAGAGTGCCTGCACTCCTGTAAGTTCCTCACATGAAAACATCCCCTCACATGCATGGACAGTGTTTTCATTTACCCAATAAGAAGATCCCATTTACTGTATGTTAGCAGAGCTCATGTTGTGGTTGTATGGAGGCAAACATGAGTCATTTACAGAGATGGGCTCGTTACTAAAAAAGTAATATTACATATTACTTAAAAAAAAAAGTTATATATTGCACTACTTCGTTACTCGTTACTTTACTCGCAGGGCCGGCTCGCCCCCCCCTACAGGCAGATCACGCAGACTGCTAAAGTTTCAAATATTCTCTTTAGTTCAGTTTCCATTGTCGCATAAGACTGATCCAGATCCTGAATGTTTTCCTATCTGACCGTGGCTGTCCTCTGTCTCCTGCTATCTGTATTTTGCGCAGTATATCTCTGAACGATGGTGATTCCACTCTGCAAATGGGCAACATGTCCTCTACTATGAAGGATGCTACAAGCCTGTCCATCTCTGCTTTGGTTACTGGTTTTCCAAATTCTAATTGTTGCTGCTTCGGGGGCGGCGGCGCACTCGCAACATCCTCACTCACAACATCCTCACTCTGGGTTCGGGGGTCCTTAGCTATTAGCTTCACCTTAGCATGTGTTCTTTGCAGGTGCTTGTTGAGGTTTGACACAGTTTGCACCTCACCGTCACATTCATGTCTATTCTTCGGACGAACTCAAAATAATGGGCATATCTCCACCCCTCGAAAGTTATCGCTGACTCAGCCATGTTTATGCAGCACCGCACGTGGAGGTGTGGACGCGCAAATCGCGCAGATTACGTACATATAAACCTGCGGCGGAAACCCCTCTTGTCTGTCCGTGATGATTATGACTGATTTTAGTAACGAAGTGACGCGTGTCGGGGCAATGTTAGTAACTGTAGTGTGATTACTGAATTATAAAAGTAGCGCGTTACACTACTCCGTTACCGACAAAAGTAATGTTATTACAGTAACTCTGGCCATTTACTGACTATGTTGTTTTTTTAAATCAGGTCTGTAGGAAGAGGGATCAATTATGTTTATTGCATGTGTCTACATTGAAGGGATAGCTTTGGTGTTTGATGAGGTACTTATTCATAATGAGTGTACTACCTATGCCTAGATGTCAGTTTGCAGAAACAAACAGAAGTACTAGCAGGGAAGCTAAGCATTGTACCACTGGACAGGGACAGCAGGAACACATACTTAAGTAAATATAGTTTAAGTGTATGCTGAATTTAGAACATTTTAACCGCCTTAACTTGCTTTATGATGGGGAACTGAATATATGCTCTCTTCAAAGCCAATAGAGTGCCACAGTGACGCGTCCTAACACCCTACTTTTATCATTTTCAAATAATAAATCTATCGATTCGATTTATGACTCGGAAATGATAAGTAGGGTAGACATGTGGAGATTATCCGACTGAACAAAACGTGACCCGTCTCTTAAATGTGTCTCAACCACAGACCTTATTTCCAGCTATTTTCCTAAACCCTATGGAGAAATCCCATTGCTTTTTTGTCGAAGGAACCCATGCGCAGCTTACTTCCGGGTTTTAGGACACGTCACTGTGGCACTCTATAGACTCCATTGGAAGAAAAAACCAGTAATTTATAACTAAGGCAGCAGTAGACTAGCAACTCCTGTGTTATGCAAGAGAACATCCTGTTTTAGTCAATGGAGTGTGGTGGCTTTGAAGAGAGCATTGATAGCTTTTCTTTAAAGTGTCAACAACTGAGTAAAACATATTTGACTGCTTGGGATGGGGCCTTTTCTGCCTGTACCCCTGTCTGTCCAATCTACTGTGTTAGGGATGGGAATTTGAAAGTAATTGTATATTCGATTATTCGACCCCCCAAAAAACGGTTAACCGGTTAACCGAAATGTAAATATCCTATAAAAAAAAAATTGGGTAAAAAAAAATTTGCAAAAAAAAATTCAGAATTTTTTTTGTTACGCAATTTTTTCTCAATAATTGTTTAGAGATACAGACATGTTCAAATAAGAGTAGAAACCAAGTCGAATTTGTCAAATGTATTGAACTGGTGATCACAGTTTGACAGCAGCGATTCACAATCAGTCCAGCTGTAGAGAAGACCCTCTCAGCTGGAACGGAGGTTGCGGGTATAGCAAGGTATAGCATGTATATATAAGTTTAATTTGGCATAGTTTGACCTCTACACCGCACTCACTAACCTGGTCGAAATATTTCCACACATTACTCCTTTTTGACGCCATGTCTGTTGTGTAGGACTCTTCTTGGAGTGTAAATAATTACCGGACTATGACTGGTAAAATATGTTTAATACCGGCAAATCTAAATCTCTCCTGTCAAAATGTCTATGCACTTTGCCGCCACATACGGTTGCCAAGCAGCGCTTATTGTTGTTTGGGCTGGCCACTCATGTGTCGCGAGTGTTGACAGGGGGCGGGGGAGCACGCTCATGAACCGTTAGCGCCGGAACCTCAACGGCTGCGGAGCTCATTTGCGCCACATTTGGGCCTAAAATGAGGTTTGAGTCTGCGTGATCTGCATGTAGGGAGGGGCAGCAGCCATATCATTGGCTAGAACTAGCTAGATCTGATGGATTTGGACATAAACACGAGTGAAGTATAACCGGACACGAGAGAGAGAGATCAGCAGCTCTGCCCGCATTTAGCTATGGCTCTGTCGTATTCATTGAATTATTCAATTTGATAATATGTAATCAACTTAGGCATCTCCCAAAAAAAATTTTTATAAAAAAATAAATATATATAAAAATATTCATAACTCATATTCGAATACATGAATAATTATTCGAAACCTGAATAATTTCGAATAATCGTTCCCATCGTATGTAGTCCCCTGTCTCTGGATAAGTAGCAACCCCACTAAAAGCAATCCTATATTCCTCTTGAACACTGCTTGTAATGCAGAGCAGTGATTTAGCATCTGTCCTCTTTCTCTCCACGCAGTTTGTAAAACTTGCATCGTTGCCTTCCTGGAGACAAATAAGTTCTGCCCTCGATGTGACGTTCAGGTCCACAAGACATGTCCTCAGCTCAGCATCCGGTAAGTTACCATGATCTGTGTCAGGTATGTCATCTGAATGCAATGAGCATCATGTTTATCAACTCTTTTCTATCTTTTCCAGAGCGGACAAAACTCTACAAGACATTGTTTATAAGCTTGTTCCGGGGTTATTCAAAGGTAAGACCACGTTTATGAGCCCGCAGAGGAACAGACAGCTTTTCATGATGATGCCTTTGTTTACCGATGGACACTTTTTTATTTCTGACCCCAGATGAGATGAAACGGAGGCGGGACTTCTACGCAGAGAACCGTGTGCTGGAACCAGGGGAAGTGGTGGAGACGTTTAACATAGCAGAGGATGAAATCATCAGTCTGTCCATACAGTTCTACGAGAGGAACAAGTGAGTCGATCATTTCTCAGTTTCACAAAGAAACGGCTGTGGAAAATCTTAGACAGGTTTGAAAACAATGACAAATAATGACCTGATCAAACAATGGAGTAGTTTTACTTAAATAAATAGCTAAGGCCCATTTAAAACCTAGGATAAATAGGAAAGAAATTAATTAGTGTGAAGAATTCAAAAGGTTCCATTGTCATTTGGGCTGAGTGTTTCACTGAATTGTTTTTCTCCAATTTTAGCAGGATAATCTTAATAAAGCGAACATTATTCCACGTTCCGTTGCAGTAATTATCTTGCCGTTTTGTGTTATAAATCAGGCGCAACCTACGTTTACCTTCCAGCAGTTTGCTTTGCTGGAGGTCCTGACTGGAATATGTTAAACGTAAACATTTAAAACATATATTGATTCAGGACTCTTCTGTATGTTGTGGTAGTGTGCTACGACCATAGGCTACGACATAGTTGGTCATATTTGTTTTGGTCCAAATTATAAAATATTTTTTTGTTTTATATCGAGTGTTCAGTAGGTTGTGGAAGAGCCCTTTCTTTACAATATAGTTAATGTTATCAAGTTGTATTTAATATGTCTATTTGGTTTAAATCTATATAGAATTATATTAGGGCTGCAACTAACAACTAATTTGATAATCGATCAATCAGTCAATTATTTCTACGATTAATCAATGAATCGGATAAAAAACACGCCAAAATGTTTTTCCATTATTATATTCAGAAAACTGCATTTCCAAATTGACAACATCAACACACAAAAACAACCCAAATGTAGGCTATAAAACATATGCAAAAGCTATATAACGGCTTGTTTTGAACAAAAAAAATAGTCTCTTTTAATTTGCTCGAACAAAAACAATGTTCTTTCAAATGATCAACAATTTGAAAGAACATTGCTGTAGGCAATACAACATGGAAATAAAGATGTGTCTGTTTTGCAAAAATTCTTTTATTTTTAATGGACCTACTTTCTGCAAATTTGCATACACTTTGAAATAGCTGAATCGATAAATTGGCATAGTTTAAATAAGTAAAAAATAAGTCAAGTTAGTCGTTAGTTTGTTTAGTATGTGTAATAAGCTGGATCATGTGCAGCGAGCCGGTCATTGTTGGAAAAAAACCACAGACAGTCTGATCACAGAGACTGACGCGAAGCAGAGGGATCTTGATCGGGTGTTTTTTCTTTTCACTGCACATTATCCCTGACTTGTCAATGCGATATTGAGCAAACATCATAATGTTGATCATAATTCTGATCAACATGTTTACCAAAATAATATTAATAATAGAATAATGATCAATATATTTTTATTTGACAGGTTGAAGAAATCCTCTGTTAAATAGAATGCACTATTTGTTTTAAAGTCAACGAGTAGTTATGTTTAATTATTCTGATTTCAATATTTTCCAAAATAATCGTGATAATTATGTATTTTATTGTTATTGCTTAACACCTTTTCTTTGTTTTGAATATTTCCTTGCAGAAATAATGAGAGGCAGCATTCAGAGCTGGAAGGTGATAAGGTAAAGTCAGATTGTATGCATGGTGACGCAGCAGCTGAAGCCTACACACACACGTGTCATGTTTGAGGTCTTCTGGTGTTCAGTGTGGATTTACGGTCTGCTCTTTTCTCGGTGCCAGGCCAACGGTAAACGCTTCCTGCAGTGCCCAGCAGCCATGTCCGTCATGCACTTAGCAAAGTTCCTCCGAAGCAAGATGGATATCCCCAACAACTACCGGGTAATGAGACACTTTGTACCCACACACAGCAGCCCATGCTGTATTGATTTAAACTATCAGGGTTTCCACACAATAATATCAAGGGACTCTAAATGACACAGTTGTAAAATCTGATACAAAGGCAGGTCATACCAGGCAGTGCAAGATATTAACTAACAGAGCTTTAAAGAAACAAATGGAAAGCGCTTTTCTGCAAAAAGCTAATGGCAGTCATTTAGGACCAGAACTGAACTGTTTTGGTTCACTCATGCTCCTCATTTCTGGTTTGCCGTCAGGTGTAGCGTACAGCTGTTTCAAGTGAAAACAGTCAGATAAACAAACTTAATCTGAGCATTTTACTGAAGACAAATGCCACATTTCTACTCAACTGGATGCTCAATATTTAGGTTTTTTTGTTTGCAGAAGTTATGGATGATAGTACCTACTACTTTTTTTGCGACCACAATGTTGAGGTTCCAAGCAAGCAAAGCTGAAACCAGAAGGTGGAGTTATATCACTGCAGACCTGTGATTGGTCAGAGAAAATCATTACAAGTGTGACACGGGGCATGCTGCACAAACATTTTTAAATAGCCACTCTATTATCAAAAGAGCCTTAAACTAGGTTGTAAGTGCACTGAAGATATCAGCATGATGTTGCTATAGCTACTAGCTGAGAATCCTGCCTTCATGGAGTGGTACTATGCACTGTGGAAGGCAACATATCGGGTAGGTACAGCTAGCTGATGAGCTTTGTGAAACAAGAAGCAGCAAAAGAGCAAGATATTTTTCTCAGGAGTTGATGGAGTCACTATGGAGTCAAAGGATCTTTTTTTTTTTATACATGAAGTCGACAAATAAACACGGCAACATTTTATTTACAAAAACAGCTAATGTTGTTATCAAGAAGACAACTGTTGAAAACCATAACAACTTTGTAAGCCGATCCAATTTCATTGTCATGTCTACATCTGGTTCCACCACCATTTGTCTCCAAAAGAACAGTTATTATTTGAACTATGTCACGGGAAAGAGAGAACAGGCTCTGATCCACAGAGTGAGACAGCTTTCACAATAACACGTCTCTGGATCCCAGTCGCTGTTACACCGGTGCTTTTCTTGTTATGAAAAGTCATAATGTAATAAATAACAGACTTACCTTTTACTGATTAGTTTGCATTTCAAAACTGAAGCTCACTGTGAAGCTGACCATTGAGCGGCCCGACCAAGCAAGGAGGCAGAGGCAGAACGTCCAAATACAACCCGGTGTGGGCATTTATTACTCCTTGTGGTCCATGACACAGCCTCAATATGACTGTCTCACGTGAACACCGTCAGCAGCAACAAGGACCTCACAGACTAACAGGAACACAGAGCCTAAATACACACGGGACTAATCAAACCAACAAGACACAGGTGAGGAGGGAGGAGACACACAGGGCACCAGGTGCACACAATCACCAGCAACAGACAAGACTAAGGGGGGGGGGGGGGGACACTTTTCAAACTAAAACAGGAAACAGATCGTGACAAATGGATGCATAAATAACAACAATCAATATGCTTTGCCAATAATGAAGCTATATCCTACGTTACGGAGACCGAGATCTACGGCCCCAGAGATCACCTCCGTTACATTTCCTTACCCCTCTCCCCAGGAAGCACAGTGTCTTAAAAATCTTGGCTTCGGGACACCCAGTCAGCCACCAGGTTGGCCTTCCCTGGCCGGTGCTTAACCGTAAAGTTGTATGGCTGCCAGGCGAGGTACGACCCCGCGATGCGCATGGTTGCATCTCTCTCTGGCCATGGCCGTTTTGCTTTCCTCCATGGGTCTCCACTCCGCCCGGTGTTTCTGCTTCCCCTGGTGCAGCATGCTTTCCTCAGAGGGGGGCGTGAAGTCGAAAGGAAGCTTCCCTTTCTTCCTCTTCGGGATCTGATTCTTCCTCTCCAGCTCCAAAACTCTCTGACAGAGATTTTATCCTGAGGTTCTGGATCCCTCCGCTCTTCTCAGAGAGCATGGACTGCAGCCTCTCCAGCTGAGCGGGGTCCGCCCGGAGCCGCTGCAGCTGCATCAGAGTGGCTATCTGCTGCTCCCTCTGGCGCTCCTCCTCCTCCTCCGTGCTGCGCTGCAGGCTGCTGTTCACCTTCTCCAGCTTCTCGGCGGCCGCTCGCTCAAGTTCGCTCTTCATCTTGCGGTTATTCCTCTCCAGGATTTTTACCAGCTCCTCCCACTTCGATTGTTCTTCCTCCTTTCTGGCCTTCTGGGCCGTGAGCTCTGCCTGTCTCACGTCTCTCCAGCTCCTCCAGCAGCTGACGCTCCACGATGCGCTCCGCCTCCTCCTTCTGTTGCTTTTGACGGTCCTGCTCCCGAAGCTCCATGCGGTACTCTTTGATCCGCTGCATCACTTTCTTTCCCTTTGGGCCTGGTCCCCATACCGCACGTTGATGCGGCCGAGCTCTTCAGCCAATCTGCCGTCTTGCCTCCGGAGTCTCCGTTCCTCTTTTATCATGGATACCTGTTCCTGTATCCGTGCACACTGCTGCTCCATGCTTCTCAAACGGCACTCCTCCTGCTTGTCACTGGCTGTCTGAAACCGCATGAATGACTTCATCATCTCCTCTAGTTCCTCCAACCTGTCCCCTGGCTGACCAGCCGTGGCCCCCTGGTCAGCTGCTGGCATAGCCACACCGCCATCTGGCTCCTCTCTTTGGTCGCTCTTCTTTCCTCTCGGCATTTTCCCCTCCTCACTTGTCGATCCCACTTCTGACA